>NW_027397094.1:4224636-4230744 GCF_003265705.2 Callorhinus ursinus | reverse complement strand
GTTGAGTTTGATAAGTTCTTTATAGATTTTGGATACTAGCCCTTTATCTGATATGTCATTTGCAACTATTTTCTCCCATTCTGTCGGTTGTCTTTTGGTTTTGTGGACTGTTTCTTTTGCTGTGCAAAAGCTTTCTATCTTGATGAAATCCCAATAGTTCATTTTTGCCCTGGCTTCCCTTGCCTTTGGCAGTGTTTCTAGGAAGAAGTTGCTGCGGCTGAGGTCGAAGAGGTTGCTGCCTGTGTTCTCCTTTCGATTTTGATGGACTCCTGTCTCACGTTTAGGTCTTTCAACCATTTGGAGTCTATTTTTGTGTGTGGTGTAAGGAAATGGTCCAGTTTCATTCTTCTGCATGTGGCTGTCCAATTTTCCCAATACCATTTGTTGAAGAGACTGTCTTTTTTCCACTGGACATTCTTTCCTGCTTTGTCAAAGATGAGTTGACCATAGAGTTGAGGGTCCATTTCTGGGCTCTCGATTCTGTTCCATTGACCTATGTGTCTGTTTTTGTGCCAGTACCATACTGTCTTGATGATGACAGCCTTGTAATAGAGCTGTAAGTCCGGAATTGTGATGCCGCCAGCTTTGCTTTTCTTTTTCAACATTCCTCCGGCTATTCGGGGTCTCTTCTGGTTCCATACAAATTTTAGGATTATTTGTTCCATTTCTTTGAAAAAAGTGGATGTAATTTTGATGGGGATTGCACTGAATGTGTAGATTGCTCTAGGTAGCATTGACATCTTTACAATGTTTGTTCTTCCAATCCATGAGCATGGAACATTTTTCCATTTCTTTGTGTCTTCTTCAATTTCTTGCATGAGTATTTTATAGTTTTCTGAGTACAGATCCTTTGCCTCTTTGGTTACATTTATTCCTAGGTATCTTATGGTTTTGGGTGCAATTGTAAATGGGATCGACTCCTTGATTTGTCTCTCTTCTGTCTTGTTGTTGGTGTATAGGAATGCCACTGGTTTCTGTGCATTGATTTTATATCCTGCTACTTTACTGAATTCCTGTATGAGTTCTAGCACTTTTGGGGGGAGTCTTTTGGGTTTTCCACATACAGTATCATATCATCTGCAAAGAGTGAGAGTTTGACTTCCTCTTTGCCGATTTGGATGCCTTTGATTTCTTTTTGTTGTCTGATTGCTGTGGCTAGGACTTCTAATACTATGTTGAATAGCAGTGGTGAGAGTGGACATCCCTGCCGCGCTCCTGACCTTCGGGGTAAAGCTCTCAGCTTTTCCCCATTGAGAATGATATTTGATGTAGGTTTTTCATAGATGGCTTTTATGATATTGAGGTATGTACCCTCTATCCCTATACTCTGAAGAGTTTTGATCAAGAAAGGATGTTGTACTTTGTCAAATGCATTTTCTGCATCTATTGAGAGGATCATATGACTCTTGTTCTTTCTTTTGTTAATGTATTGTATCACGTTGATTGATTTGTGGATGTTGAACCAACCTTGCAGCACAGGGATAAATCCCAATTGGTAGTGGTGAATAATCCTTTTAATGTACTGTTGGATCCTATTGGCTAGTATTTTGGTGAGAATTTTTGCATCCATGTTCATCAAGGATATTGGTCTGTAATTCTCCTTTTGGATGGGGTCTTTGTCTGTTTTTGGGATCAAGGTAATGTTGGCCTCCTAAAATGAGTTTGGAAGTTTTCCTTCCATTTCTATTTTTTGGAACAGTTTCAGGAGAATAGGTATTAATTCTTCTTTAAATGTCTGATAGAATTTCCCTGGGTAGCCATCTCGCCCTGTGCTTTTGTTTGTTGGGAGATTTTTGATGATTGCTTCAATTTCCTTCGTGGTTATAGGTCTATTAAGGTTTTCTCTTTCTTCCTGGTTCAATTTTGGTAGTTGATACATCTCTAGGAATGCACCCATTTCTTCCAGGTTCTCTAATTTGCTGGCATAGAGTTGCTCATAATATGTTCTTATAATTGTTTGTATTTCTTTGGTGTTGGTTGTGATCTCTCCTCTTTCATTCATGATTTTGTTGATTTGGGTCATATCTTTTTTCTTTTTGATAAGTCTGGCCAGGGTTTTATCAGTCTTGTTAATTGTTTCAAAGAACCAGCTCATAGTTTCGTTGCTCTGTTCTACTGTTCTTTTGGTTTCTAGTTCATTGATTTCTGCTCTGATCTTTATTATTTCTCTTCTCCTGCTAGGTTTAGGATTTATTTGCTGTTTTTTCTGTAGGTACTTTAGGTGTAGGGTTAGGTTGTATATTTGAGACCTTTCTTGTTTCTTGAGAAAGGCTTTTATTGTTATATACTTTCCTCTCGGGACTGCCTTTGGTGTATCCCAAAGATTTTGGACAGTTGTGTTTTCATTTTCATTGGTTTCCATGATTTTTTTTAATTCTTCTTTAATTTCCTGGTTGACCAATTCATTCTTTAGTAGGATGCTCTTTAGCCTCCATGTATTTGAGTTGCTTCCGACTTTCCTCTTCTGATTGAGTTCTAGTTTCAAAGCATTGTGGTCTGAAAATATGCAGGGAATTATCCCAATCTTTGGGTACTGGTTGGGACCTGATTTGTGACCTAGGATGTGATCAATTCTGGAGAATGTTCCATGGGCACTAGAGAAGAATGTGTATTCCGTTGCTTTGGGATGGAATGTTCTGAATATGTCTGTGAAGTCCATTTGTTCCAGTGTTTCATTTAAAGTCTTTATTTCCTTGTTGATATTTTGCTTAGATGATCTGTTATTTCAGTCAGGGGGGTGTTAAAGTCCCCCACTATTATTGTATTTTTGTCAATGTGTGTCTTTGCTTTTGTTATTAATTGCCTTATATAATTGCCTGCTCCCATGTTAGGGGCATAGATATTTACAATTGCTAGATATTCTTGTTGGATAGACTCTTTAAGTGGGATATAGTGTCCTTCCTCATCTCTTATTACAGTCTTTGTTTTAAAATCTAATATGTCTGATATAAGGATTGCCACCCCAGTTTTCTTTTGGTGTCCATTAGCATGGTAAATGGTTTTCCATCCCCTCACTTTCAATGTGAGGGTGTCTTTGGGTGTAAAATGAGTCTCTTGCAGACAGCATATTGTTGGGTCTTTTTTTTTTTTTTATCCAATCTGATACCCTGTGTCTTTTGATTTGGGCATTTATCCCTTTTACAGTCAGGGTAACTATTGAAAGGTATGAATTTAATGCCATTGTATTGCCTGTAAGGTGACTGTGACTGTATATTGTCTGTGTCCTTTCTGATCTTTGCTGCTTTTAGGCTCTCTCTTTGCTTAGAGGACCCCTTTCAATATTTCCTGGAGGGCTGGTTTCGTTTTTGCAAATTCCTTTCATTTTTGTTTGTGCTGGAAGCTTTTTATCTCTCCTATTTTCGATGACAGCCTAGCTGGATATAGTATTCTTGGCTGCATATTTTTCTCGTTTAGTGCTCTGAAGATCTCATGCCAGTCCTTTCTGACCTGCCAGGTCTCTGTGTATAGGTCTGTTGCCACTCTAATGTTTCTACCATTGTAGGTCACATATCTCTTCTCCTGAGCCGCTTTCAGGATTTTCTTTTTGTCTCTGAGACTCGTAAGTTTTACTATTAGATGTCGGGGTGTTGACCTATTTTTATTGATTTTGAGAGGGGTTCTCTGTGCCTCCTGGATTTTGATGCCTGTTTCCTTCCCCACATTAGGGAGGTTCTCTGCTATTATTTGCTCCAATATATCTTCTGCCCCTCTCTTTCTTCTTCTTTTGGGATCCCAATTATTCTAACATTGTTTCGTCTTATCGTATGGCTTATCTCTCGAATTCTGCGCTCGTGATCCTGTAGTTGTTTCTCTCTCTTTTTCTCAGCTTCTTTATTTTCCATCATTTGTTCTTCTATATCGCTGATTCTTTCTTCTGCCTCATTTATCCTAGCAGTTAGTGCCCCCATTTTTGATTGCACCTCATTAATAGCCTTTTTGATTTCGACTTGGTTAAATTTTAGTTCTTTTATTTCTCCAGAAAGGGTTTCTCTAGTAACTTCCACGCTTTTTTCAAGCCCAGCTAGTATCTTTAAGTCATGATTCTGAATTCTAGGTCCGACATCCTACTAATGTCCGTATTGCGTAGGTCCCTGGCTGAATGTACTACCTCTTGTTCTTTTTGTTGAGGTCATTTTTTTTGTCTTGTCATTTTGTCTAGAGGAGAATAGATGAATGAGAGAACAAAATGCTAAGAGGTTTACAACGTCCCCAGCAAATATACTGTATACAAATCAGGAAAGACCTGAAACCAGGGGAAAAGAAAGGGAAGAAATAAAAAGGAAAGAGAAAAAACAAAAAGAAAAAGATAAAAACAAACAAAAACATAACAAAACAAAAAAAACAGAATATGATCAAATATGATCAGGCCAATGCATGGATCGGTGCCACACACTGGATTTTCGGTGTATTTTGGTCTGTTAGAAGAAAGTGCCTCCTAAAATTTTAAAGGAAGAAAGACATATATGTACAAAATAAGGGTTGATACAATGAAGGGATAGAAGATGAATGTAAAGATGAAAATCATAAAAGATTTTATAAAAGGAATTGATAAGTTGTTTGAAAAAGGAAAGAAGAAGATTTAAAAAAAAAAGAAAAAGGGAGAGAATGTGATCAGGCAGGAGACTAGAACAAAGCCATACAGGTGTTTTTTAGGGTTTATTTTGATCTGTTAGAAGAAACTGTATTTCAAAATTTTAAAGAGAGAACAACTTATATATAAATATGCCAAAAATAAGGGTAACTACTATGAAGGGATAAATTTTCTAAAAATGAAAAATAAAAAATGTTTTTTTAAAAAAGGGATTGATAAGATGTTGGTTGAAAATGGGAAAAAGAAAAATTCAAAAAAAAAAACAGTTAAAAAATTAACTTTGAAAAACGGATGAATCATGGTTAAAAAAGCCATGAATTCTATGTGCAGTATTCCCCTAGCGCTGGAGTTCTCCCGTTCTCCTTGATCGGTAAACTTGGTCTTGGCTTGCTGGCTGTTCCTGCTGATCTTCTGGGGGAGGGGCCTGTTGCTGTGGTTCCCAAATGTCTTTGCCGGAGGCTGAATTGCCCCGCCTTTGTGAGTCCGGGCTAAGGAAGCTGCTCGGGTTTGCTCTCAGGAGCTTTTGTTCCCTGCAAGCTCTCGGTACAGCTTTGGAGGACCAGGGTGAAAATGGTGGCCTCCCAGTCTCTGCCCAGAGGACCTGAGAACTCGGGGCCCCGCTCCTCAGTGCGTCCCCAGAGAAAAGCAGTCACTCCCGTGTCCCCGGTCTCCGGCCGCACTCCGTGCTCACCCGGCCTGTGACCGAGCGTTGCTATCTCTGGCACCCGACCCCGTGTGGAGTCTCCAAACCCAGCAGATCCCTGCGGTGCGCTCCTGCGCCGCTCCTCCCGGGGGAGGAAGGGGAGTCTCCCCGGCTCTGCCGCTTGTTGTGTCCCTGCTGGAGGAGCCGTGGCCCAACTGGGCCGCGGATCACAGTTTATGGCCACCCCGAGCTGAGAGCCCGCGCCTCGGCTCCGTCTCTGCAGCCGGCTTCCCCGCTCCGATCCCTGGGAGCTCTGCCGCACTCAGGCACCCCCGGTCTTTCTGTGACCCCGAGGGTCCTGAGACCACACTGTCCCGCGAGGGTTCCACCCCCCGCTTAGCCACTGCAGCGACGTCCCTCCGCGGAGCCGACTTCTAAAAGGTCCGATTTTGTGCTCCGCGTCTCTAGCACTTGCCAGAAGCGGCCGACGGAGGCCCCTCCCCCGCCGTCTATCCTCCCGAATATCGCCTCGGATTCACTTCTCCGCACGTCCTACCTTCCAGTAAGTGGTCGCTTCTCTGTTCAGAGAGTTGTTGCTACTCTCCTCTTCGATCTCCTGTAGAGTTCGTAGGTGTTCAGAATGGTTTGATCCCTATTCAGCTGAATTTCTGAGACCAGAGAAAATCCAAGTCTCCTACTCCTCCGCCATCTTCCTCCGTCCCTCTCTCTTTCTTTCTTTCTCTCTGTCTTTCTCTCTCTCTCTTTCTCTTCCTTTGTTCTTTCTTTTCCTTCCTTCCTTCCTTCCTTCCTTCCTTCCTTCCTTCCTTTTTCTCTTTCTTTCTTTCTTTCTTTCTCTTTCTCTCTTTCTTTCTTT
>NW_027397094.1:4046128-4224536 GCF_003265705.2 Callorhinus ursinus | reverse complement strand
TCCTCTTTCCCTTCCTTCCTTCCTTCCTTCCTTCTTTCCTTTGCATTCTTAGGTTTATACCAAATTGAGAGGAAGGTATAGAGAGTTCTTATATATCCCCTGGCAAAACACACATAGCCACCCCCATTAACAACATTGCCCATCAAAATGGTACATTTGTTATGTTGATGAACCTGCATTGGCACATCTTTATCAGTTCAAACCTGTGGTTTACATTAGGGTTCACTCTTGGTGTTGTACATTCTGTGGTTGTGAACAAATGTATAACGACATGTATTCAGCATTATAGTATCATACAGAGTGGTTTCACTGCTCTAAAAATCCCTTATGCTCTGCCTGTTTCGCACTTTCCCCTAGCCTTTTGCAACCATTGATCTTTTTACTCTCTCCATTTTTTTTCCAGTGTCCTATAATTGGAGTATACAGTAAATAGTTTTTTCAAATCAGATTTTTTAATTTATTCATACATGTTTAAGAATCCTACATGTTTTTAGTGGCTTGATAGCTCATTTCTTCTTAGCACTGAATAATACATTGTCTAAATGTATCACAGTTTATTTTTTTCGTTAAATTTTTTTATTGTTATGTTAATCACCATACATTACATCATTAGTTTATGTTGTAGTGTTTCACGATTCATTGTTTGTGCATAACACCCAGTGCCCAGTGTAGAACGTGCCCTCTTTAATACCCATCACCAGGCTAATCCATCCCCCCACCTTCCTCCCCTCTAGACCCCTCAGTTTGTTTTTCACAGTCCATCGTCTCTCATGGTTCGTCTCCCCCTCCGATTTCCCCCCTTCATTCTTCCCTTCCTGCTATCATCTTTTTTTTTCCTTAACATATATTGCATTATTTGTTTCAGAAGTACAGATCTGTGATTCAACAGTTTTGCACAATTCACAGCACTCACCATAGCACATACCCTCCCCAATGTCTGTCACCCAGCCACCCCATCCCTCCCACCCCACCCTCACTCCAGCAACCCTCAGTTTGTTTCCTGAGATTAAGAATTCCTCATATCCGTGAGGTCATATGATACATGTCCTTCTCTGACTTACTTCACTCAGCATAACACCCTCCAGTTCCATCCATGTCCTTCCAAAAGGCAAGATCTCATTCCTTTTGATGGTTGCATAATATTCCTTTGTGTATTTATGTGTGTGTGTGTGTATATATACACCACATTTTCTTTATCCATTCATCTGTTGATGGACATCTTGGCTCTTTCCACAGTTTGGTTATTGTGGACATTGCTGCTATAGACATTGGGGTGCACATACCCCTTCGGATCCCTACATTTGTATCTTTGTGGTAAATACCCAGTAGTACGTTTGATGGATCATATGGTAGCTCTATTTTCAACTGTTTGAAGAACCTCCATACTGTTTTCCAAAGTGGTTGCACCAGCTTGCATTCCCACCAACAGTGTAGGAGGGTTCCCCTTTCTCCGCATCCCCGCCAACATCTGTCGTTTCCTGACTTACTAATTTTAGCCATTCTGACTGGTGTGAGGTGGTGTCTCATGGAGTTTTTGATTTGGATTTCCCTGATGGAGAGCGATGTTGTGCACTTTTTCATGTGTCTTTTGGCTATTTGGATGTCTTCTTTGGAAAAATGTCTGTTCATGTCTTCTGCCCATTTCTTGATTGGATTATTTGTTCTTTGGGTGTTGAGTTTGGTAAATTCTTTGTAGATTTTAGATACTAGCCCTTTATCTGATATGTCATTTGCAAATATTTTCTCCCATGCTGTCGGTTGTCTTTTGGTTTTGTGGACTGTTTTTTTTTGCTGTGCAAAAGCTTTTTATCTTGATGAAATCCCAGTAGTTCATTTTTGCCCTGGCTTCATTTGTCTTTGGCGATGTTTCTAGGAAGAAGTTGCTGCGGCTGAGGTCAAAGAGGTTGCTGACTGTGTTCTCCTTTAGGATTTTGATGGATTCCTGTCTCACATTTAGGGTACCACAGTTTATTTATCCACATAGGAGTTCCCTTGATTCTCTGTCCAAATATTAAATTTTACCTAAGCAAAGTGAGAATCCAGGAGGCCTCTCAAAAAACAAAACCAAAAATACCCTGATAAAGCACAGCTACTAGGGAAATTAAAACAACATGAGAGTTGTGACTCCTGCACAGGGCTGTGGGATGCTTATCTTACAACTGCAGCAAGACTGGAGACAAATTTGTGAATACTGGAAACTTTCACTAGACATCTCAGAAAATACATACTCTAGAAGAAGGCTGATCTAGTCTTATAGAAAAGTCATAACAAGTGTTGCATAACAGAAAAGGCATGACAAAACAAGTCATCAAAGCATAATGCACAGATGTCCCTTCTCACTCCTCCTATTCAACACTGTGCCAATGTCGTAGCCAATTCAAAAAGACAAGAAAATAACAGACAGGACAGACTGATGTGAAAGAAGACATAAAACTGTCTAGAAAAGGGAACTAAAGACCAATATGTCATGAATAGATACAAATTTTATTTGAAATTTTATGAGTTTTTCTGAATTTTATGAAATTTTAATAGAGCTAATCAACACTGTATAGAAGTGATGATACATTAAAACAAAGTGGCATTTATTCCAGGTAGGGGACTAGATTGAAAGACCTGTGCATAATAGGGCCTGAGATAAACAAATAAAGACACAGGACCTGAGAATCCTCTTGGATTCTCTCTTTCCTTATAATATTTTTGTCTGGTTTTGGCTTCAGGGTAGTGTTGACTTCATGGAATGAATAAGGAGTTATTCCCTTCTTTTCAGTATTTTGGATGCGTTTACATAAAATTGGTGTGACTTCAAGAATTTTTAATGTTGGTAGAATTCACCAGTGCATCTGTGTGGTTTGGAGTTTTCTTTGTGGGGAGGAATTAAATTACTGATTCAGTTTATTTAGTAGATATATGAGTATTCAGGTTATTTATTTATTCTTTTATTGAGGCATAAGTGACTTACAGCACTATGTCAGTTTCAGGTGTACAACACAATGATTTGATATTTGTTTATGTTGCAAAATGATTACCATAAATCTAGTTAACATCTTCATGCATAAACAAATTTTTTTTTCTTGTGATGAAAACTTTTAAAGATCTACTCTCCTAGCAAATTTCAAATATGTAATACACTATTATTAACTGTAGTTGGCATGATGTACATAATGTCTCTGTGACTTATTTACTTTATAACTGTATGTACCTTTTTATTTATCCTTATTTGAGCTTTGGTACTCTTTGTCTTTCAAGGAATTTTTCCATTTCATATAAATTATCAAAACTGTTAGCACAACATTATTCATATTCCCTCATTATCTTTTTGATAACTACAAAATCTGTAGTAATAACTCCTCATTATTGATAATGGTAATTTGTTATCTGTTTTTTTTCCGTCAAGTGGTATGGCTAGAAATTTGTCAATTTCTTCATACACTCTGGAGAATATTTGGTTTCATTGCTTTTCACTATTGCTTTTTCATTTTCTATTTAAGTGATTTCCATTCTGATCTTAATTGTTTTTTTTTTTACATAGTTTTATTTGCTCTTTTTCCCCCTAATTTTCGTAATATGGAAGGTGAGATCATTGATTTAAGACATTCCTTCATTTTCAGTATAGGCACTTAATCCTATAATTTCCCCCCAAAATGTGGCTTTTGTAGCATCCCACAAATTTTTTATCTTTTTATTTTTATTCAAGTCATAATCCTTTTCAGTTTCTGTTTTGATATCTGACACACAGGTTATTTAGAGGTTTATTATTTAGTTTTCAAATATTTTTGGAGTTTCCCATGACCTTTTGGTAACTGATATATAATTTAATTCCATGATGAAAAGTGAACACATTTTGTATAGCTTGAATCCTTTTAGATTTGTTGAGACTTGTTTTATGGATAAGAATAAGGTACAGCTTCATAAATCTTTTGTTTGCATTTGAGAATAATGCACATTCTGCTGTTGTGTGGCATTTTCTGTACATCAAGTTGGTCAAGTTGATTGATTGTATTGGTCAAGTCTTCTGTAGTCTTACTGATTTCTGTCTCCTGTTCTATTGTATATTGAGAGAAAGGTATTGAAATCTGTGACCTTAATTTCTGATTTGTATATTGTTCCTTGCAGTTTTATCAGTTTTTGCTTCATGTAGCTTGAGGTACTGTTTTAAGGTTGATGGTTAATTTTATGTGTAAACTTGGGTAGGCCATGGTACTCAGATATTTGGTCAAACATTATTTTGTATGCCTTTGTGAAGGTATTTTTAGATGAAATTGACATTTAAATCAGTAGACTTTGAGTAGCAGATTGTCCTCCATCATGTGCACTGACCCCATCCAATCAGGAAAAGACCTTAAGAAAAAGACTGACCTCCACCAAGGTCGAGGGAATTCTGCCATCAGAGTGCCTTCAGACTTGAATTGCGGCTCGCTGGGCTTCAGCATGCTGTCTACTCTGGACTTTGGACTTACCAACCTCCACGATCACTTGACCAAATTCCTTCTCTGGAGAATCTTGACGACTATAGGTATTTCAAGTTTTAGGATTGTTTTGGTCTCTTGATGAGTAGACCTTTCATCACTATGAAATGACTTTGATTTACTTACATCCCTGTTGGTATGCTTTACTTTTAACTCTGTCTTGTCTTGTGTTATATAGTGATTCCAGCTTCCTTTTCTTGGGAGAGTGGTTAGCATAATAAAGAGACATCCTTTTACTTTTCATTTATATATGCCTTCATATTTAACTTGGGTTTCTTGTGGTCAGCATATAGTATTAAATCTTGCTTTTAAATGAAATCTGACAATTTCTGTCTTTTAAGTAGAATGTTTAGACCACTAACATTGCTGTTGTAAGTTTATTGTTTGTATTTGTTCTGTTTATTCTTTTTTCTCTTTCCCATGTTTGCGTTCAGCATTTTTTCTCCTGTTTTATCTCTTTGCTGACTATAATTTTTGTGTTATTTAAGTCCATGGTTAAATTATCACAGTCAATATTCAAGTGCTATTTTACCATTTACAGGGTAAGAAGGTTGTGGTGGTACTGTCCATTTATTGTCTCCTGGTTTTTGTGTTTTGGTCATACATAACATGTTATTTTTGTCATATGTCTTACACATACACATGTTATCCCCCCATATATTGTAATTGCTTTTACTGAACAGTCCGTTAACTTCTCAATATATTTAAACAAAATATAATTCATATATTTGCCCATGTATTACCACTGGTGTTTCTCTTTGTTCCTTTGAGCGGATCTACAGTTCCATCTGTAATCATTTTCTTGCTTTTTGAAGGAACTCCTTTAACATTTCCTGGACTATGTCTTCTGGTGATTAATTCCTTCAGGTTTTATGTATGTGAAAATGTCTTTACTGACATTTTTTTCAGAGATATTTTCATTGGATTGATATATCTAGGATGATAGCTTTATTCTTTCAATGCTTGAAAAGTATTCTATTGTTTTTTGCTAGCAGTTTTTTTTTCAGACAAGAAATCTTCTGTCATCTTTATTTTACCATAAGTAACAAGTTTTTTTTATTTTTCTGACTGCTTTTAAGATTTTGTCTTTATCCCTGTTTTGAGGAATTTGATTATGATATGCTTTGATGGCATTTTTAGTGTTTCTTTTGCTTTGATATTGTTGAGTGTATTGATGTATTGATTTATATAGCTTTCCTTGAATTTGGAGCATTGCCAGACATTATTTCTTCAAGTAATTTGTCTCTCTCTCCCTTTTGTCTCCTTTAAGGATTCCAGTTTCCAAGTATATTCACAGCTTGAAGTTATCCTATAGAGCACTGATATTTTCTTTTTCTGTTTTTAAAAATTTATATGTTCCATTTGTACAGTTTCTGTTGCTCTGCCTTGAAATTCACTGCTCTTTTAAACTGTAATGTCTAATCTCCCGCACAGTGTATTTTTTATTTCAGATATTGTAGTTTTCAGTTCTTTACATTTGATTTGGGTCTTTTTTGATATCTTCTGTACCTTTCTTCTTAAATTTATGAACATTTGGAATACAGTGATAATAACAGTTTTAACATCTTCTTCTGCAAATTCTAGTTATCTGTCAATTCTTATTCAGTTACAGTTGATTGATTTTTTTTTCCCCTGATCATTATGTGCCATTTTTTTTTCACTCCTGGTAATTTTTTATTGGATCCCAGACATTATGAATTTTACCTCTTTGGATATTTTTGGTTTTCTATAAATATTCTTGAACTTGTGCTGGTTGAAGGTAAGTTCCTTGGAAGTGGTTTGATCTTGTGAGTCTTGCGTTTAACATTTATGAGAGGGGCAGAGCAGTGCTGATCCTGGGGCTGACTGTCCGTTCTGCTAAGGCAGGAGCCTTCTGTGTGCTCTGACCAGCTCACCCTGAGCTGGGTGGAGCTGAATCAGTCTGGGTGGTAGTGGTGGTGGTGGGGGGGATAAGTACTGTACTCAGCTCTCTTCTCCTGCTGTGTGTTGTCCCTTCTAGTCCTCTGGATGGCTTTCCCCCAGCCCCCATCTCTGGTAGTTTCCTTATACACATGCCCTCTTCGGTACAGGGGAAATACTCCGTGCATCTTGTACATACTCCCTCTCTGGCACTTTGGTTTTAGAACTCTGTCTGCTTTGGTGACCCTGTATTCTCTGCAGCATTTCCTCAACCTGAGTCTGCTTGTCTCTGCCTGAGTTCCTTCTCTCCCACCGTGTCATGGTCTCGAACCCCTCTCAGGACAGTAAACCAGAGCAATCCTATTATCTCACTAGTTTTTTTAGGCACCACCATCCTTTCTGCCTTTTGTCATCCAAAGCAACGTTTCGTGTATTTTATCTAGTTGTTTGGCTGTTTCTGGTAGGAGGGCAAGGGGAGTCTCCTTTTTTCTGTCTTGACTGGAAACAGATGTTTGTGGGCCTACCACGCTGATTTCAGATGCAGGTTTACAACAGCACACACATCCACAGACTTCAAGGAAATACTGAATGTAAAAAAAAAAAAAAAAATTGAAAATCACTGGTTTAAAAATACAATCTGTTACCAAATATCTTATTGTTGAGATTGATATGATCTAAAAATCATTGTAATTAAAAGGAGAATGTATTGGAAAAGGTTAAGAAATTTAGGGAAATGAGTTGTCTTATAAGAAAGTTTTGTTTAGGGTGACTTAGTTTAATCAGATTTTTTTTCTTGATACCTAATTTTGATTTTTTTGGTGGAATAAACAGGTTTTGGAAAAGAAATAAGAGATGTAACTTTCGAGCATGTGACATTGTAAGACAGGTCAAGTTTAGGGGACCCTCAATAAGAAATCTAACAGCCAATAGTATGAGGAAATTGGATTCTTGGGGAGTGACATAGGGTGTGGGAGAAGTTAAGAGTAACAGAGTGAAAAGCATCAACATGCAAATTCACATTTTGCTTCTAGCTAGTCACTTTCTTGTCTATTATGCTTTCTGGCAGGAGGAACGAAGGGCTACACGTCAGAGGTGGGGACAGGCCTCTGTATAGAATAACTAAACAGTCTGCATTTCTCTGTGCGTTGCTTCTCCAACTTTTGTTCCTGTGAAAAACACAGGATTATTTTGAGGACAAGAAGGAGAAAAGGCTAAATGCCAAAGTTTCTTGTTGTAGATAATGGTCCTAATTATGAACCTAATTTTCATAGCAAGAGTCAGTGGTGTTCTAACTCTAAACAAGATCCCAGTAATTAATATGAACTTGACTTCTCCTTATTTTCTCTTAAAATTTGTTAGGCTGCGCCTTGGAAACAGGAATCTTGAATTTTGGAGATTGCATGGTGCACTAGTGAATGTCAGAGGAGTGGAAACGGACAAAAATAAATCATATTCCAGGTGCTAGAATATACAACCTCATGCAAGGTCTCCTGTATCTCTTTGACTCGTCCTCTGAAAAATTGAAATGATGCTTCCCTATCGTTACATAAACGTGAAGCATGACAAAATGTTGCATATTGTGGGAAATCTCCCGTTCTCATCTAAGACATGTTACTTTCCTCAGATCTCCTGTTTTGCCTCTTGGTCTGGTATCTGGATTGAATATATCTGGGTTAGTTTATTCTTAATGCATTGGCTGCTTGGTTTGAGGTAAATCATACTTTCTCATTCACCTAAGGCACCTATATAATCTCTCCTAAAATCTGACAGTTACACCATATGTTTATGAAATGCTTAGAATTCTAACTCCTGAACATTGCATCTAGTAAGAATATGGCCAGGAAATAAAGCAGCAACAGACTATGTAAGGGGAAAAAGCCCAAGAAAACATTTTTTGAGCTCATTCAACTCCATCAAGACTGGTGAATTTAACTGGCTCATTGAAGCAGCAAATACATTTTGTCTCCCTACCGAGCATAACCTCTGTGGAATCACATAAATTTTTCTTCCATCTCTGGGATCTGTTTCCTCTTCAGTGGATTCTTGATGACGCCAAAGCACTTGAGGTGTATTTCTGGTTAACGTTTGACAGCGTTAAGTGTTAATTTGACAATTCAGATTTTGCCTGTGATGTTAGTAGAACTCTCAAAATACATCAAGGAAGAAGGAAAACAAGCTGATAAGATTTAAGTACATCTCATTGCATGAAGATGTTTAACGTTAATGTAATGGGAGATAACCAGTATTTTTGCATTCTTTCTCTTAAAAAGAGAAAACGTGTAGTTCTCTGTCCTTACTGACTCCTCTGCACATGAAAAATGAGAATGAATCTTTAGGGAGTTCCAGTAAAATTACCTTTCACTTTTGTGAGAAGATTTAAAAGAAAAATTTGAAGTGTTATGTGATTTGTGGTTCAGATAAACAAGGCTGCATGACATCCTTTAACTGCACTGTTGTAGGCTGTGGGACTTTCAGGTTTGAGATGAAAAGTCTATCCTCACATAAGAACAGTAATAGTTACCAAGTGCTGACTGTTTACCTCTGCTAGGCACTATGTGGCTTTACAGCAAGTCCTCATAATAAACTCAAGATTTAAAGTGTAATCTTCACAGTATAGATGACAACATTGATGTGTAATGACAATGAGTTCCATGGCCATGGCAAAGCAACCCTTAGTGGAAGAAATCATTTGAAACTGGGAGTCTTCGGGCATCATAACTTATGTCCTTGCCCTTTACAGACTAACAATTTAAAAAAGGATTTTTGACAATTGACTTGGAACACAAACATATTAGCTGAGGAAATCTTTCTACGCAGTAAAATAGCTCATATTCCCTTGTCATTATTAGAGATAGAAATAAAGAGATGAAAATAAGAAAGTCCCCAGTTACTCTTCAGTCTGCCTGATCGTATTTGATTTCTGGTAGACTGTACAGTCTCCATGTTTATTTCATATTAAATTAATTCATGTTTTTACTTATTCTAATTCTCTTGAATTTAACATACTGTTATCATTCTAACTTTTGGAGGTGGATATTTAAATAATGTTTTCAGCCTAATTTTCTAACATACACATTCGATGCTATCAGGTCCTTTACAACAGGGCTTTAGTTGCTTCCTACACAAATTTATATGTAATATTTTGTGAATTTTGTATGTGTTTTATTTTAATTTCTCATTTTACCTTTGAGGTTTTTATTAGCCATTTAATTTCCAAACATCTGTGGATATCTAACAAATTTGAACTATGATCAGAGAGCTGAAAACATATCAGTCTGTTAAAATTTTTTTTTTTAATTTTTTTATTGTTATGTTAATCACCATATATTACATCATTAGTTTTTGATGCAGTGTTCCATGATTCATTGTTTGTTCATAACACCCAGTGCACCATGCAAAACGTAGTCTGTTAAAATTTTTTGAGACTTGCCTAGAATATGCCAATTTTGAAAATTGTCCCACATATACATACTTGTTGGTTAGCTTTATTGATTACTAATGAAAAAATATTAATATGCATTAATTGTGAATTTGCCTTTAAATTCTGTCAGTTTTCCTTTATATGTTTGAGACTATGTTATGTGTATACAGATTTGGGATTATTAAATCTTACCTGTGGCTTGACTCCTATAACTTTATCTCTTACAATGTCCATTGCTTTAAAGGCTACTTTGAGTGGGGGCACCTGGGTGACTCAGTCAGTTAGGCATCCAACTCTTATTTTGGTTCACATCATGATCTCAGGGTCGTGGGATCCAGCCCTGCTCAGTGTGGAGTCTGCTTGAGATTCTCTCCCTCTCCCTCTCCTTCTGCCCCTACCCCCACGCTCTAAATAAATTAATAAAGTAAGGCCACATTGTGTCATGTAAGTATGGGTATGCCAACAACACATCTGTTGTGGTTTTCACTTCCAATATGGCCACTTCCACACATGGTCACAATCCAATAAAGCATTGAAGCTATTCAATAAGTTTTATTAGAAAAGAAAGAAAAAAAAAAAAGGGGAAAGAGAAAAGAGTTTACGTCCTAAACATCTTATAGACTACATTAGTTTTCTGTGACTACTAAAACAAATTGGCACAGACTTAATGGCTTAAAACAACACAAATTAATTATCTTACAGCTCTGGAGAAAAGCTATCTGAAGTGAGTCTCACTTGGCTAAAACGAAGGTTTTTGCAGGGCTGTGTTTCTTCTGGAACTTCTAGGGGAGAAGCTATTCCTTTTTCCAGCTTCTAGAGGCTGTCCTCATTCCTTGGCTCATGGTCCATGTTCACAGGTTGTCGTCTTTCAGTCCTGTAAGCACGTCACCCCAGACTTTGCTTGCTGTGTCACATGGCTTTTTCCATCTCTAAGACTACGTCTTCTGCCTCTTGTGCTTGTAAGGACCCTTGTGATTATATTGGACCCGCCCAGATAATTCGTCATAATGTCCCCCAAAGGGCAGCTGACTAGCAAACTTAATTCCGCCTGCATCCTCAATTCCTCTTTTCCATGTAACTGAACACAGAAGTTCCAGAGATAAGGATGTGGCCTCTCAAGAGCGCTAGTAGTCTTCCTGTAACATTGCCATTCTGGGGCCCCTACTAAAGCTTTATGCTAATTATCTGAGTCCACCATCTTCGGGGCCTTCTCAGGTTCAATTTTTTGTTTTCCCAGTTACACAGGAAGAGATTAGGAGCAGACCAGGGTTGCTCAAGTCTGTCCATTCCATAGAAGGTTCTGTTTTCAGGAATGGCCCCGGGGAAATAACCTTTGAGCTGTTGGAATATTTCCCAACACAGATGTTTTTGTATGCCTCAGTGTCTGGGCCGCCCCCTACCTACATGACCAGAGAAGATCATCCCAACAGTATCAACACCGTGACTTCTAGTGAACCTCTGCGTTTGCTCTGAGGGGCTGGGGTCTGAGTACCGGGTCAGTGAGGCAGGCGCCGCTCCCAGTCAAAACCTTGGAGGAGACTCCGCGGCTCGGCGACACTTTGAACGTGTCCTCACCCAGTGCAGCTGGGGGAGCTGATCGTAGTCCATGCGACTCCCCTGGAGACAACTCGGACAGCTTGCTCCCACTTGCTCTTGGACTTCTCCTCACCCTCCTTTTTCCCTTTGCTGATTCCAACTTGTATCCTTGGCCGTAATAACCATGTTGCCAGGGTGATGGCTTGAATCCTGCGAGGCCTTCTAGTGATTCTCCGAGCCTGCGGGTAGACCTGGCGGCTCCGGGCACACCCGTGCTGCGGGACTGGGTGCTCTCCCTTCAGCATCACCTCCAGATTCTCCATTTCTTGGCCCCATTCACCTTAGGAATCTGCAGACTCCTTAAAGTTAAAGTGATGCTGTTTATTCTGAGGTTTGGCTCCTTAATTCCAGCTTGTTTTGTCCCTTGAACTTGATTATTATTTTTCTCCCAAATCCATGAGACTGTTAAGACTCAGCTTAGGTGCTTTTAAGATGTCATTGTTTTTCACTGAGCATCTTCGCTTCTTTGTCTGCACAGATAGACACTGACAAGTGCATCGTAGAGCAAAGCGGTGCAGAATGCTGGGCTCATCACTAAGCATTTCTCTCCCCCCTCAGATAATGTCCTATTGCTCTTTGAGGACCTTCGGTTATTTTCGATGGAAGTGTTTACCTGACACAAGCTTGTTCTTCAGGCAGAAGGACACTGCTCTCTACTCCCATTTGTTTCTGCCATTAATCTCACAACTTTGTTCATGAGCTCACTTATTTCTTGTAGCATGTTTCCACATGCTGCCAGTATCATCCGGATACATGCCACTACTGTTCGATTTTCTACTGTCTTTTCCTAAAAGGACAAGTCCATTAGCCTGGCAGTCTGCCTCCTAATTTACCTTTGGTGACAGTTTCTCTTACTGCATCCTCTGATTGCAATCTTTTTTTCCATCTTCCTTCCAATTCCTTATCCAGTGCTACATAGCTTAGGTTTTATTCACAGCAGCAACCCACCGGTGATCGCAATTTCTGGCTTCTCACAATAAACATTTATTTTTCACGCATGTTGGTTTTGTGTGGAGTGCAGCTCTGTGACACGTGCACCTGGGGTTGAGGACACTGCTTGATCTTACAGCCTCGCTATCAGAAATAGGTTTTTTTGGTTTTTGTATTTTTTTTTACTTTGGCTGGCACATTTTTTCATAGTACATTGGTTATAACTAGCCATATGATGCTGTCTAACTACAACAGGGCTGGAAAGTATAATTTCCAATTTCGTGGAGGGAAAGGACCTGGGTATTGGTCAGCACAAGTCAAGGCCACCCCGGGAACTAGCATTTGTTGACTTCAACCTTGTGTCAGTCTCTGGGGCAGGAGGCTTCTATACATTATTTCTTTTAGTTTTTATAATAACTGTGGAACATAACTCTTGGTAACTTCACTGAGGCTTATGTAGGTTTAGAGCTTAGTACGACAGCCAAGATTTGAATCCAGAGTCTGACTCAATCTAGCTCTGTGTATTTTCCTCTTCTGCATAAAACATTTGTGCAATACTTAGTGAGTGAGTAAATATTATGTGTTATGGTATCTGGTGCTATGTGATTCTGTTCTCTTTGTGGGAAATTTTTTTTTTTTTCTGTTTGTAGATTGGAAAAGCAGGGGCAGTAAAGTTCTACTCATGCTGCTTGATAAAAAATAAAGTATTCCGTGGGCTTTGTGGGTATACTTCATATGGAACTTCTCAGATCATTAGTATGGCTTGCAGTAAACCATAATTGGCATGATGCATATTTTCATAAAATCACAAAGTTATTTTGGTTAAAAAATAAGTTTTGGAAGAAGACGCATTTTACCGGATTTAGTTCAATATTCTGTGTGAGGCAAGACTGTGGCTTACAAGAATATCTCAAGAAATCCCTCATTTTCATGGAATTTGAACATAGATCTTGTGTGCGGGAGAAATGTGACCTGACACCTGAAAACGAGGGGACACTAAGGGCTGTGCCCCCTAAACATGTATAATTTATGCCAACACCGGCTGTGCTTTATATCAGAGCTTGAAATAGGACATTATGAGTTAAGACAGGATGCATTATGCGTGCATATTGGGAAGAGCAGACGGACTGCTTTGTGCCAAAAGCACACTGCACAGTGCTGCAAGTGTGATTTTTCATAGACTATTTAAAGGAAATTGGTAAGTTTACGTGATCTGAATTTGAAAACGGTTGCTCTTACTCCCAATCTTTATGCCATTATGAGCAAACTCTACTTGTCAGTACCTCCTAAGCTTCTAAAATAAACAGGAAACTGCTTCTAAAAGATGGGGAAATAAAGTTGAAAGAAAGGTGAAGCAGAATTAACCTAATGTCACAATTAATCTTATGTCAAAAGAGTTCTTGGGCAGAAATACAAAAAAACTACTGTGAGTGAGCCTTCCAGGCCACTGATATACAGAGAGGTTCAGAATGTGGGAATTAACCTGCTGTGAAGAATCTTGATTATCAGGTGTGTCCATAACCCTTTTGTTTTAGAGAAAAATATTTGTAACTTTACAAGTTTTCCTTCTGAGATGGATGTGTTTTTCCTGCTAATTTTGTAGCCGTACGGTTTCCTTAAATCATTCAGACAGGTCGTGGCCAAGAGTGGCTGTCAATAAAAGAGCAATTTGTCTTTAAACTGAACACACAGGATAGTGCCTTTGCTTTTCACAGTTCTTAATGCCATTGTTTCATGTCCTTGAAAAGGCTGAATTGCATGCTGCTCATTTTGCATAGCTCACCAACAAATGTCTTTTTGGGGCACCTGCGTGGCTCAGTTGGTTAAGCGTCTGTCTTCGGCTCAGGTCATGATCTCTGGGTCCTCGGCCCTGAGTCGTTGGGCTCACTGCTCAGCGGGTTGTCTGCTGCCCTGTCTCCGTCTTCTCTCCCCTGCCCCGACTTGTGCATGCACTCTCTCTCAAATAAATAAATAAAATCTTACAGAAAAGGTGTCTTTTTGAAAAATCTGTGATTCGGGGGATTCTTTTCTGAATTATTCACAGCCTCTGATTTTATGGAATAATTATTTAAAATCTATCTAAAAAAGACTATGATACACCTAGATTGTAGTAGTTTTTTTTTTTTTTTTTTTTTTTTAATAAAGAGGCAACTGTTAAATGTCTTGACAACTGGATCCATCCATTCTAGACGCCATTATCTTGTTACAGTTACCCATTTAGTTAAGCTGGTTTTGACAACAATACTAATTCTTGAAGGAATTCTTCAACTTGAACACTAATGATCACAGAGAATTAATTGAGAATCACTGAACACAGACTCTGTAATGAGAACTATACATAGCTTACTGAACCAACTTGATATAGGACTCAAACTGTAGCAGATGTACACACTAGCCCTATTTAAAGCTTCAAATCTTAGAAATTCCAGGTTGCAAATTCATAAATCTCTCCTTTTTAAAAAGATTTTACTTTTTTAACTTTTTTTTATTTTTTATTTTTAAGTAGACTCGGAGCCCGATGTGGGGCTTGAACTCATGACCCTGAGATCAAGACCTGAGCTGAGATCAAGAGTTGGACCCTTAACCGACTGAGCCACCCAGGCATTCCTTAAGATTTTAATTTTAAGTGATCTACACACAATGTGGGGTTCGAATTTATAACCCCGAGATCAAGAGTCACACGTTCTACTGACTGAGCCAGCCAGGCCCCCTCCATAAATTTCTCATAATTGCAAGCATTTCAGGACTTTGCTGTGTAGCTCTTCTCTGGGTATTATGGTATTATCCATTCTCTCTGAAATTGATGCTGTTTATTGAATAAAGTTTTTAATCTAGTGCAATGGTTCTCAAATTTAGTTGAACATTAGAATATCCCAGGGAATTTACTAAACGTGAGCTACAAGCTCGGGAAATTCCAAAGGAGTAGGTTTTAGATGGAGCCTGGAATGTGTGTTGTCCAGGAGATACTGATGCAGTGACCTCTTCTACTAAGTATGTCAAATACTCTTAGAGATGTACAGTAACCAAAATGTCTAACACAATGTCTGGTACGTAAGTACTTAATAAACGGTGGCTCTTGTTAATTTTTTGCATTGCTTATCAGTGTCAGTATTGAGATTTGATTTCTTACTATAGCAGCACAAAGAACAAAAGCCTGCATCCCTTTTGGATTTGCAGTTTGCCCTTTGAGCAGAAGGTAAACACAGGCCTTTCAGGCATTGCCCAGGGCAGACAACCCCACCGTGAACCCCTCCACTCCTGGCTTTGGTCCAGTCGCATAGATTCTACCTCCCAGAGATAATTTTATAAGATAAATGCAGCAAAACATCATGAAGAGTTTCTCTCAGAGGCAGTTGAGCATTGAGTTTGGATAACAATTGCAGCTATACAGGATTCCCTAAGGCTAGCTAATTTAAGACATTAAGGAGAAAATGAGAAAACTGTAGAAATATTCAGTAATTATTTCTAGAACTTCCTTTGTGTTATAGACCAGTAGTTGACAAATGCTCTCTGTTACGGAGACAGACTGGAGGAGGACAGTGAGGGACAGAAACTTCTACCACCTCCTTTAAATCTCCTTATTTCTTCCTCCCTAATAGATGTAAGAGGAGATTGGCTGACCTCTCCTTTGACACACCTATACCCAGGAGGAGAATCTCTGAGAAAGCCTTTTCAGAAAGCTTTTTAAAGGAGGATCCTTTTCTGGTATAGATCCTTTTTCTTTTCCACTGCTTCACCTTCTTCCCTCTTGGGACACATTTGTAATGGCTGGGGCTCTAGCAGCCACCTTGAACCATAAATCACATTTAATGGACAGAAATCTATGTGGCTCAGGATGGTATAGCAGAAAGAGGGAGTGAGCCTCCGTCTCTGTTTTAGAGTTGTCAGACCTACATTGGCACTACCTGTATCTGGAAAACGTTAAATTTCAATCTTTAATTTTTCCTTCATTTTTTCTTTGTTACTCTTTGTCATATGCAACTCTTGGTGGGGTAGGAAACAAAAAAAGTGTTGGAAAGAGGGAAATATAGTTTGAGAAAGACACAGAAGATAGAGGTAGAAGACAGAAGATGAGAGAGAGAGCTGGAGAAAGACGCCGAGGTCTGGATACATCGTGAGGGAGCTGGAGAAAGAAGGAATCCGGGCAAAGGGAGGCACAGAGGGGTCTGGAGGGAGCAGAGAGAACGGGGCGTGACGTGAGAAAGGAAGGGTGAGACTCACCTCGTACCCACAGACATGGCAGGTGTGGGAGTTGGTGTAACCCGCTGGTTAGGGCTGCTTTGATTTCCGTGTCCGTCACTCACACACCAAAATATGTTGTCTGCATGACTGTTTCGTGTGGTTCTCCAGCTTCTTCATGGGCTTTCAGCCTTCTCTTGAGCAGCATAGCACAGACCTTTAAGGAATGTTACCACACATTACATTCTAGTGTTTGCTTCCTGTCATGGACCGAACCCGGTGTTGTGATGTGCACATAATTGAAATCCATCCAAGTTTACAGAAATAGGTTTCAGTCATTTTATTTTACATGTAATGCATTATACATTTTATTTTATTTTTTATTTTTTTTCAAGTTCTTATTTTTTTTTAAATTAGTTTCAGAGGTGCAGTTCGGTGATTCATCGTTTGCATATAATACCCAGTACTCATTCCATCAAGTGCTCTCCTTATGTCCATCACCCAGTTACCCCATCCATCCCTCCCCTGCAGCAACCCCCAGTTTGCTTCCTACAGTTAAGAGTCTCTTACGGTTTGTCTCCCTGTTTCCATCTTATTTTATTTTTCCTTCCCTTATATGTATTTTATTTTAATAAAAGTATTACATACAGGAAATAGAGGTAGTGAATTAACAGTTTGAAAGAAGCATAAACAGTTCTTGTAGTATAAATATATTTTGATCACTCTCTGGGAAATCAGGCTGATAAGTTATATTTGTGTGAAAGTAAAATATATTTAAAAATAAAAAAAATCTGACTTTTACTTTTTGTCGCTAAGCAATTGTAGACTAATTTCTTTAAAATAATATATTTTGGGGCACCTGGGTGGCTCAGTCGTTAAGCGTCTGCCCCCGGCTCAGGTCGCGATCCCAGGGTCCTGGGATGGAGTCCTGCATCGGGCTCCCTGCTCGGCAGGAAGCCTGCTTCTCCCTCTCCCACTCCCCCTGCTTGTGTTCCCTCTCTCACTGTGTCTCTCTCTCTCAAAAACTAAATAAAAGCTTAAAAAATATATATATATATTTCTATTATGTTTTGGAACAAAGATGTGTTCAACAGCTTAAATATCTGTAATAATCGGCAAAAATACAGTCCCAACAGTTTTATTCATATTCAAATAGATACTGTATTTCTTTCTGCACCAGTTAAGGTACAATAAGCAATGTATCCCTGAAGAAAATTGAGATTTCTACTAATTTTTTGATGGTTGAACTTTCCCAGATGTTGCAGAGAGAATAAGGGAAATTTGTGTGAACAGCGGCTATATTCGAAATGGTTCTGTGACAAGGTGGGGGGTGTCGGTTATTTGCCACCTGCTTACAATGGTACAGTGTGGGTTCTTAGGAACAGACTCCTAACCACTGAGTCTGCCGTGATTTTTCATCACCACCTGGAGCTGGGCAGTGCTGCCTCACTTTGCGGGGCCAACTTTGCCTCAACAAAGAAGAAGAGGGAGGAAGCGGGGGGTCCTTGCAAGGTGGGCCAGCTGCCAGGCGCCATTAGTGGGATTGTCCTTTATCTGTGCACATTTTTAATGAACAAACATAAAAGAGCTCACTGAACACAAAGAGCATACCTTTTCAGAAGCAACAAAGATAAATGGTCATTATAGTCACAAGCAAGAATCACAGGCAGAAGGAAAGATATTTTGAAAACATGACATATTTAAAGATTTTAATGAAGACCTCACAGATCTTGATAGAATTTTTTATTGAGAGTCTGTTTAAGGCAGTCAGGAGAAGGTGGAATATGAAGGTTTGATGAGGAAACAGTCGCTGTTCATTCAAGTAGTTGCTTTTCTAGCCAGATTTTTTTTTCTTCTCTAGGCAGCTTTTTGAGGGGAAAGCTCTGAGTTTGGAATTGGGACTTAGGTTTGAATTTCAGACTTGCCACCTTGTAGTGGTGCTACTTTGGGTTGGTTATTTAACCTTCTCACGTTAAATATTTTACTTAACCAGCGAAGCCTGACATTTCTTACATAGAGATGATGAGAATGAGTGTGTGCATCTCTCAAGCTGGTATTAGCATATGAGAAGTCTTTATACACAAGGTCACCAGTAGAATAATTTTAGTATATGTGCTGCTGAAGCGAGCACATCACCAGTAGAATAAAAGGAGTTACTTATATACCCTCCATTGTCCACTAAGTTAATAATGCAGTTTTGTTTGCTTCATCAAGAATTTATATCTGAACATTTCCTCATCATAGGCCATTAATAGAATTTTCAGGAGCCTGTCAATAGAGTTACAGTCAATCAAGTATTTATTAAGAACTTATATATCACTAGCACTTTTTGTTAGATACTCATATTTTATGTTCTAATTAGGAGATTAAGAATAATAGTTATGAATATACTGTAACATATGCTTTCCATATGTTACAGTATACCTTTTGAAAGGTATGACTGCTAATTTGTTATTTTTTTCCTGCTATTGTTTTGCATAATTAAAATGCCCCTAACACAAACAAACAAAAATAAACCACTTAGTTAGATCCTTCTGTTGGAAGAAAGTGAATATGTGATCAAGATGGTAAATGCTTCCTGAAATTTTGTGTATATGTCATATGCTCCCACACCCACTTGTCCTTAGGGTACTCAGTCTCAGAGGTAAATGAAAAGACAGCTAAGATCTCAGATCTAGTATTGATATTCTAGTCAGACTCAAATATTTGTACTTTGGGTCTGGGTGGGCATATATAAGCCCATGTATTTCCTATTATGAAATAATCATTAGGCAATATTTCTGTTTCATCATATGTATTTTGGAAACTACCAAAACATCAGGGAATTGCTCTGCAATGTTTCTTTGTCATGCAAAATATTTGGATATAAAAAGCCAACCATAAATCCCATATCTGCATATCTAGATATATAACAGAAGTATTTGACACACATATGACACAGAAATTAAATGTCTAAGAGACTGCTTTTTGGTTTGCTCTTCTATCAATAATACGTAGATATACCATCATGAACTCTTTAGCCATGTGAGTTATGGGGAAAAGCATTGTTTCATTTGGTAAAGGGTAATCTACATGCAAATTATGACTTCGATAAAAGATGTTAGGAAAACTGGATATTCACATGCAAAAGAGTGAAACTGGACCCATACCCTATGTTATACAAAAATTAACGTGAATGAATTAAAGGCTTAAAAGTAAGACCCAGAAGGGCGCCTGGGTGACTCAATCTGTTAAGCTTCCCACTCTTGATTTCAGCTCAGGTCATGATCTATGGAGCCTGGGATCCAGCCCCGTGGGGCTCTGCACTCAGTGGGGAGTTTGCCTCCCCTCTCCCTCTGCTCCTCCCTCTGCTTATGCTCTCTCTCTCTCTCTCTCTCTCAAATAAATAAATAAATCTTAAAAAAAATATAGTAAGACCTAGAACCATAAAACTCCTAGGAGAAGACACAGACAGAAAAATTTCCTTGACAGTGGTCTTGGCAATGAGTTTTTAGGTATGACACTAAAAGCACAAGTAATGAAAGCTGAAATGAACAAGTGGAATTACATCACTAAAAAACTTCTGCACAGCAACATAAACCATCAGGAGAATGAAGATGTAACCTATGGAATGAGAGAAAATATTTGCAAACAATATATGAGATAAAGGGTGAACAGCCAAAATAAAGAAGGAATGTATATAACTCACTAGCAAAAAAACCAAAGAATTTGATTAAAAAAAATGGGTAGAGGATCTGAATAGACATTTTTCCAGGGAAGACATATGCATGACCAACAGGTACCTGAAAAGATGTTCAACATCACTAATCATCGAGGAGATGGGAATCAAAACCAGTTATGTGGGAGACACCGTTTATGGAAGATACTGTCTTTTCCCCATTAAGTACTCATGACTCACTTGTAAAATATTAGTTGGTTGTGGTATTGCTTGCTTCTTTTTCCTCCAAGATTTATTTATTTATTAATTTTATGAGAGAGAGAGAGAGAGCTGGGGGAGGGGCGGAAGGAGAGGGACGGAGAGGATTTCAAGCAGACTCCTGCTGAGCACAGAGCCTCGCTGGATCCCAGGACCCCAAGATCATGACCTGAGCCAAAATCAAGAGTCGGACACTCACCCGACTAAGCCACCCAGGTGCCCCTTGCTTTCTTAATTTCAATTTTGAACTGTTCATTTCCAGTATATAGAAATACAGTTGGTTTTTGTGTGTTCTTATATCTTGCAAATACGTTAAAATTATTTATTAATTCTAGTATTAGTCTATAGACTATTGGTATGGGATCATGTCCTTTGCAAATAAATGCTCACATCTTTCTTTTTAATCCAGATGACTTTAATTTTTATTTCCTGTTCTATTGCACTGTCTAGAACCTCCAGTAGAATGTTGAATAGAAGTAATGAGGATGGGTATACTTACCTTCTTTTCCATTTCAGGGCAAAAGTATCCCTTCTTTCATTCTGAGTGTGATTTTAGCTGTCGGTTTTTGTAGATGCTCTTTATACACTAGAGAAGTTTCTTCTGTTCCTGATTTGTTGAGAGTGTTTATTATGAATAGATGTTGGATTTTGTCAGATGCTTTCTTTGCATTTTTTGGGATGACCTTGTGGTTGTTGTTCTTTATTACATTAATATGGTGCATTAAATTAATTGATTTTTGATGTTACATCAACCTCATATTTCTAGAATAAATAATATTTGGTCATGATATGTAACATTTTACATGTTGAAGCTTTTAAAAAATGGTTTGTTCAGGCTATATGTGTATATGTTTATGAAGAATATCTTTTGTGTAGTTTTTTTCTTGTGATTTTTTTCCCCCATGGTTTTGGTAGTAGGGTAATACTGGCCCCATAGAATGAGTTGGGATGTGTTCTCTCTTTCTCTGTTTTTCATTTTGTTCCCTTATTGGTTCTTTGTATATCTTCTTTGTACAAATGGTTATTCAATTCCTTTGTCCATTTTTAATAGAGTTTTTACTTTTTTTTGTGACTTCTTCAATAATTATATTTTAGGTCTATTAGTATAGTTTTCATGTACATATTTAAGATTTCAAGTGACTTTACTAGTTTCTGCCCTCCCCCTCACCCGCCAATGGAATATTTTCTCAATCCACAGGGGAAGGAGTTACAGGTAACTAATTTATGTCTGCTCTGCATATTGCCTGCATGAACTATGGGCACCTTTATTTTTATTTTTTAAGTTTTTAGGATTTATTTGAAAGAGAAAAAGAGAGTATGAACAGGGGGAAGGGGCAGAGGGAGAAGCAGACTCCCCACTGAGCAGGGGCCCAATGTGAGACTCCATCCCAGGACCCCAAAATCATGATATGAGGCGAAGTCAGATGCTTAACTGACTGAGCCACCCAGGCGCCCCGGTGATCAGCTATAAAATGGTGTTTTGGTCTCTGTTTCCTCTGCTGTTACTATCAATAATTTAAAGTCTTCTGTTTATTTTAAATGTAAGTTTCTAAACACAGTGATTTGAATCTATATAGATATTTGGACAACTGGTGAACTTTATTTTGGGTGATCTTACTCTTCTGTGTCATAGCAGAATTCATGTCTTTGATCTTTTTTAGGGCACATTTCCTGCAGTGGAACATTCTGATCTGCTCCTAGGGAGGGGGGCTGTGAGGGTGCAGCCAAGCTGTATATTTGGCCACGTGTGTTCTTGGAGTTGAGGCATCTTACTATTTAGAATTCAGGTTTTCACTCAGTCCCTCTATTTTGATTACTCTCAATTATGTCTGGTTTGCCTGAGCTGGAGGTTTCTTTTCAGAAAACAGAACTTGCTTCTTTTGCTCAGGTGTATGCGGTAGACAAGATCCCTGGTGCAGAGGATAGTGAAAATGTCTGCAGTTCTCTTTTGTTTTATCTTTTTAATATGGAATTTAAATGAAACCTCCAGCGTTTGGGTGAATTTGGCACACATTAGTGATTCCTATCATTGGCTGGATATGAGAAGTACCTTGAAAGTTTAAAGGAAACAAAATCAAGCAAATGAGAGGAGGGAGAGAAGCTAGGAAGCAAGGAACAAAGGAAGGAAGGAAGAGAGGGAGGGAGGGAAGGAGGGAAAGAAGAGAAGAGAAGAGAAAGAGCCGGAAAAAGAATGAGAACGAAGAAAGGAAAATGAAGATGTGCACTATTAGCCCAGAGATTCTGCTGTAGTTGGGTGCTGGAGGGGGTTACTGATCACTGGTCTTGATAAAACACCCAGCGGGGCGGCTCCGGGCAGGGACCACCGCCTGTCCTGTCTTACCCCACGGGGTCTTCCACATTCCCTTTCTGACATCCTCTTCTGCCAACATCCGGGTTTATCACGGTGCTGCGGCCACATTGCTGTGGTTGCTCTTGGACTAAAACGCTCCAAGAATGAGCTCTTCCTTGGGTCGCCACCATAGTCCTCCCTCTTGCAATCTCCTTATCAGGATTACTGCCCTCTGCTTCCTCACCTTTTATTAAAGCCTCTACTGAAATACCCGGATTTTTGCTGTTCTTTTCTTCTCCATCTGATTTTGGATAGCAACACTGTATTCTTTATCACCCCTGATTCCATCCCTATTTTATTTTTTCCAGTTGCATGTCTCTTTATTTAAAGAGTTTGTATTTTATGCATGTATTTTTCCTTGCTTTTCCTAATAGAACAGATATGCTATAAAGCAGGAATTTATATTGGTCTGTTCCCAGTTTTTTTTCCCCCTTTCCTCAAAGAGAACTAGGTATAATTTGATGTTTAACAAAGAGTTCTTGACTATAGCAATAAGTGAATGAGTGACCACATCAAAATCAGAAAAATAGAGAACACATAATAATAATATAAAACTTTAAATTTGTTTCATCAGCTTTTAATAGATCAAACAGACTTTAAAAATTAGGGATAGAGTAATTCTGAATTATATTAGTACTAAATTATTCATGTTTTCTAACAGTAGAAATGATACTAAAAACCCAATGTAAAAAAAATCTAGAAAATAAGCATAGCATTTAAAAACCAACAAATGCTTGGAAATTAAAAGTAAAAACAAAGACAAAACTTCATTCCTAAACAACTTTGAGCTAATGTGATATAAATAATAATAAAATACCTGATTTTAGAAACAAACAGAAACTTGACATTATGTCAGCAGTAATAAATAAGATCAGTTTCTTAATCTGACCCAGAAAAATTAACTACAAAAGTTAACAGCCTGATGAAAGATTCAGTCAAATATGTATTGAAATCTGTTGATTACACAGAGATACACAAGCTTCCACACAACCAGTAAGTCTTGAAATAAAATAGGATCTACTTCAGTAGGCATATTTGGAAAAGTTTTAAAATCTGTTTTTTCATATATGTTTCTATACAATATTTATAAACCTTCACTCATGCATCCAAATGTGTTTTCTTATTCCATTTCATATTTCCTATTTCAATAAAAAACATTTTCTCTGAAGCTAGTAATGAAACCACGTTAATGTCTTGGCATAAGGCTTTACCGTCTTTTCGCGTCATGAATCCCCTCTTGTTGTGAGAAGTGCCCACCACAATTCTCATTTCAAACTGGTGGGTGCTGTGCAGAATCATCCCATGACTGGTACGGTGTGTAAAGCAGGAAACCCCTCCTGTCTCATGAGCAGGGGAGCCCAGAATCCGGGCACTGTGACCATAGGGACCTTTAACACAGAATGGCATCCTCTGTCACTCTGGGAACACTGGGGAGCCGAACAGGGTGGTCATCATGCCAAACACAGGATGGCTTTAAAATTTGTACTATTTTTATTTTGTTTGCAGAATTTGAAGAACAATTTTAATAAAATTGAGTTGATAAGCAAGGAAGCCTATTACTGTGTCCAGGGACTGCGGGAGGTGTGTGTTTCCCCTGTTTATCAAAGGCAGGACTTTGGATCTGCTCTGGTTAGCGCAACAAGAGGAACAGAGCACTGGATAGCGGTGCTGTTGGTTCAAGGGCATTCTTTACTGTGTAGAAATTATCCGATGTGAGGGAAGAAATCGATAGACCTAAGGTGTACACAAAGCAGTCAATCAGGTGGCTCAGGAAGTGTGTTCTAGTATGTTATATGTCAAATATGTCTCAATAAAAGAAAAAAACTACAAAAAATATTTAACCTGGGATACAGAACTAAGTAAGTGAAAAAGTGCCGATTCTTTGTTCATTATATAATTTTGCCCCTATTATGAGAAAGAGGCAGGATGAAGTGAATGACAAATATACAAAAAGTAATCAGTATCCATTTTTATATAAAGCTATCTGATTTTTACCACAAATCATTAATTCTGTCCAAATGTCTTCCTAAAATCCTCTTCTAAGTGGATTAATAGTCTCTTCTTTTTGCTCTTTTAAATATTAGCTGATTTGCAAATGTCACTTCAGCAAACAAAAATTTTTTGCAACAATGGTGCTTACACCTTAAGATCCTATTAAATAATTTAAAAGATTTGTTAAAAAAAAAACATGACCAGCAAGTGCTAATAAATATTGAGATAAATTGTGATAACCTTAAGAATTACTATATGAAGAAAGGATATCCTTGGAAATGGTAATCTACAAGCTAGGCCCTAATTCATTTTCCCACATAATTTTGGAATCATGTTTAATATATTTTATGCAACAAACAAATCTTGACCCTGACAAAGCAAATCACTGAACATACAGAAAAGCACAAACTATAAATTTCACATGTAGGTCTTTAATCCATTTTGAGTTTATTTTTGTGTATGGTACAAGAAAATGGTCCAATTTTATTCTTCTGTAAATAGCCATCCAGTTTTCCCAACATCATTTGTTGAAGAAACTTATTCCCATTGGATATTCCTACCTCTTTTGTTAAAGATTAATTGACTGTATATCCTGGGTTTATTTCTGGGCTCTCTGTTCTGTTCTGTTTATCTGTGTGTCTTGTTTTTGTGCAAGTACCATACTGTTTTGATTACTACAGCTTTGTGGTACATTCTTTTTTTTTTTTAAGATTTTATTTATTTGAGAAAGAGAGAATGAGAGACAGAGAGCACGAGAGGGAAGAGGGTCGGAGGGAGAAGCAGACTCCCTGCTGAGCAGGGACCCCGATGCGGGACGCGATCCCGGGACTCCAGGATCATGACCTGAGCCGAAGGCAGTTGCTCAACCAACTGAGCCACCCAGGCACCCAGCTTTGTGGTACATTCTGAAATTTGGGATTGGGATACCTCCAGTTTTGTTCTTCTTTTTCAAGATTGTTTTGATTATTAAGAGTCTTATGTGGTTCCATACAAATTTTAGGATTCTTTGTTTTAGTTCTGTGAACATTGCTGTTGGCATTTTGGTAGGGATTGCATTAAATCTGTAGATTGCTTTGGGGGGTACTATGGGCGTTTAAATAGTAGTAATTCTTTGAAGCCATGAACCATGGAATGTCTTTCCATTTGTTTGTGTCATCTTCAGTTTCTTTCATCAGTGTTTTGTAGTTTTCAGAGTACAGGTCTTTCACCTCTTTGGTTAAATTTATTCCTAGATATTTTATTATTTTTGGTGCAATTATAATTGAGATTGTTTTCTTAATTTCTCTTTCTGCTGCTTCATTATTAGTGTATAGAAATGCAACAGAGACTCTTAATCTCAGGAATCAAACTGAGGGTTGCTGGAGTGGTGGGGGGTGGGAGGGATGGGGTGGCTGGGTGATAGACACTGGGGAGGGTATGTGCTATGGTGAGAGCTGTGAATTGTGTAAGACTGATGAATCACAGATCTGTACCTCTGAAACAAATAATACATTATATGTTAAGAAAAAAAAGGTAGTAGGAAGGGAAAATTGAAGGGGGGGTAATCAGAGGGGTAGATGAACCATGAGAGACGATGGACTCTGAGAAACAAACTGAGGGTTCTAGAGGGGAGGGGGGTGGGGGGATGGGTTAGCCTGGTGATGGGTATTAAAGAGGGCACATTCTGCGTGGAGCACTGGGTGTTATGCACAAACAATCATGGAACACTACATCAAAAACTAATGATGTAAAGTATGGTGACTAACATAACACAATAAAATAAAATAAATAAAAATTAAAAAAAAGAAAAGCAACAGATTTCTGCATATTGATTTTGTATCCAGTGACCTTACTGAACTCATTTATCAGTTCTAGCAGGTTTTGGTGATGTTTTTAGGGTTTTCTATATATAGTATCATGTCATCTGCAAATAGTGATAGTTTTACTTCTTTCTTACCTGTTTGGATGCCTTTTATTTCTTTTTCTTGTCTGTTTGCTGTGACTAGGACTTCCAGTACTGTGTTGAATAAAAGTGGTGAGAGTGGACATCCTTGTCTTGTTCCTGATCTTAGAGGAAAAGCTCTCAATTTTTCACCATTTACCATTCATATATGGCCTTTATTATATTGAGGTATGTTCCCTCTAAACCCACTTTCGTGAAGGTTTTCATCATAAATGGACATGGTACTTTGTCAAATGCTTTTTTTCTGCATCTTTTCAAATGGTCATACGTTTTTTATCTTTTCTCTTGTTGATATGATGTCTCACATTGGTTGATTTGTGTATATTGAACCACCCTTGCATCCCAGAAATAAATCCCACTTGATTGTGGTGAATGATTTTTTTTAAATATATTGTTAAATTTGGTTTCCTAATATTGTTTTAAGAATTTTTACATCTATGTTCTTCTGTGATTTTGGTCTGTAGTTGTCTTTTTTTGTAGCGTCTTTATCTGGTTTTGGAAACAGTGTGATATTGGCCTCATAGAATGAATTTGGAAGCTCTTCCTCCTTTTCTTTCTGTTTTTTTTGGAATAGTTTGGGAAGAATAGCTATTAAATCCCCCCTCCCTTTAAATGTTTGGTAGAATTTGCATTGGAGCCATCTGGTCCTGGACTTTTGTTGTTGGGAGTTTTTTGATTATTGATTCGATTTTATTGCTGGTTATTGGTCTGTTCAACTTTGCTATTTCTTCCTGATTCAGTTTTGGTATGTATACATTTCTAGGAATTTATCCATTTCTTCTAGCTTGTTCAATTGTTGGCATATAATTTTTCATAATATTCTGTTAAAATCCTTTGTATTTATGTGGTATCAGTTGCTATTTCTACTCTATTTCTGATTTTGTTGATTTCTTCCATTTTTATTTAAATGAGTCTGGCTAATGGTTTATCACTTTTGTTTATCTTTTTAAAGAACAGTCTCCTGGTTTCATTGATCTGTTCTATTGTTTTCTATAACATTTATTTCTTTTCTAATCTTTATTACTTCTTTCCTTCTGCTGGTTTGGGTTTTGTTCTTCTTTATCAAGCTCCTTTAAGTGTAAGTTTAAGTTGTTTATTTGTGATTTTTCCTACGTCTTGAGGTAGGCCTGTATTGTCATATACTTCCTTCTTAGAACTGCTTTTGTTGCATCCCAAAGATTTTGGACCATTGTGTTTCATTTTCTTTGATTTTATGGTTGACCCATTAATTGTTTAGTAACATGTCATTTAACTTTCATGTACTTGTGTTCTTTGCAGATTTTTTTCTTGTAGTTGATTTCTAATTTCATAGTGTTGTAATCAGAAAAGTTGCATGGTATGACTTCAGTCTTTTTTCATTTGTTGAGACTAATGTGTGATCTATTCTGGAAAATAGCCCATGTGCACTTGAAAAGAATGTGTATTCCAGTTTTAGGATGGAATGTTCTGAATATATCTATTAAATCCATCTGATCCAGTGTGTCACTCAAAGCCACTGTTGCCTGGTTGATTTTCTGTTTAGATGACCTGTTGATGTAAGTGGGGTACTGAAGTCCCCTCCTATTATTGTATTACTATTGATTAATTCCTTTATGTGTGTTATTGTTTTATGTATCTGGGTGCTCCCATGTTGGTTGCGTAAATATTTATAACTACTATATCTTCTTGCTGGATTGTCCCCTTTATGATTATATAGTTTCCTTCTTTGTCTCATTGCAGTCTTTGTTTTAAAGTCGATTTTGTCCAATGTAAGTATTGCTATCCTTGATCTTTCTTCACTTCCATTTATATGATAAATATTTTTATATCCCTTCACTCTCAACCTACAAGTGTTTTTAGGTCCAAAAATAGTCCTTTGTAGGCACTGTATTGATGGGTCTTCCTTTTTTATCGATTCTGTCACCCTGTATGTTCTGGTTGAAGTGTTTAGTCCATTTAAGTTCGATATAATTATTGATAGGTATGTTTTTATTGCCATATTGTTTGTTTTATGGTTGTTTTTATAGTTCTTCTCTGTTCCTTTCTTCCCTTGCTTTTCTTGTGCTTTGCTGGCTTTATTTAGTGCTATACTGGATTTCTTATCTTCACTTTTTGCATATCTGTTACTGGTTTTTGTTTTATGTGTAACATCTTGTGCATGTAACAGTCTATATTAAGTTGATGGTCACTTAAGTTTGAACCCATTCTAAAAGCACTAAATTTTTATTCCTCTCCCTGCCACATTTTAGGTATATGTTGTCACACTTTACATCCTTTAATTTTGTGAATCCCTTGACTGATTTTTATAGATATACTTAATTTTACTGCTCTTGTGCTTCCTACTTTTCTTATTCATGCTTATAGTCTTTCCTTTTCACTCAGAATCCCCTTTAAGCTTTCCTGTATGGCTGTGTAGTGGCCTAGTGGTCATGACTTCCTTTAACTTTTGTTTGGGCAACTCTTTATCTCTCCTATTCTAAATGATAGCCTTGTTGGATAGAATATATTTAGCTGCAGATTTTTTTCTTTCAGTCCTTTGAATATATCATACCATTCCCTTCTGGCCTGCAGTGTTTCTGCTGAAAAGAATCAGCGGATAGCCTTATGGGGTTTTTCTCTTCTATGCAACTATTTTCTTTTCTCTGACTGCTTTTAAAATTCTCTCTTTGCCACTACTTTTTGCCGTTTTAATTACTACATGCCTTGGTGTGGACCTCCTTGGGTCAGTTTTGTTGGGGGCACTCTGTTCCTCCTGGATCTGGACTTCTGTTTCTTTACCCATATTCCAGAAGATTTCAGCTATTATTCTTCAAATAAATTTTCTGCCTCCTTTTTTCAGTTCTCCTGGGATCCCTATAATGTGAATGTTTTTAATGCTTAATGGCATGCTGAGTTCCCTTAATCTATTTTCATTTACTGTTATTTTTTTCTCTCTCCTGTTCCTCTTGGTTACTTTCCATTACTCTGTCCTCTAGGTCACTGATCCGTTCTGCTTCCTCTAGTCTACTGTGCATCCCATCTATGTATTTCCAATTTCAGTTATTCTCCATCTCTGATTTGTTCTTCTGTATGTGTTCCAGTCTTTTTAAAAAATTATAATTATTTTTTAAGTTTCTATTTAAATTCCAGTTAGTTAACATACAGTGTAATAGAAATTTCAAGTGTACAATAAGGGTGAATCAACACTTATATACAATATCTAGTGCTTATCACAACAAGAGCAGTCCCTAATCCCCATCAATGATTTAACCCAATCCCCCTAACCACCTCCTTTTTGGTAACCATCAGTTTGTTCTATATATAAAAGTCTGTGTTTTTTTTCTAATTTTTATTTGAATTCTAGTTACTTCACTCTTTTCTCAAGTCCAGTGAATATCTTTGTGATCATTATTTTAAATTCTCTATCAGGCATATTGCTTATCTTTGTTTTGTTTAGGTCTCTTGCTGTGATTTTGTTCTTTTCTTTCATTTGGGATATATTCCTCTGTCTCCTCTTTTGTCTAACTCTCTGTGTCTGTTTCTCTATATATTAGGAAAGTCAGTTACCTCTGCTCTTGAAAATAGTGGTCTTATGAAGAGGAGGTTGGGTAGTGCCCTGCGATGAAGTGTCCCCTGTTCATCAGAACCTGGTGGCTTCGGCCTGTCTCCTGTGTGTGTTGTGTGCATCCAGTCGTCTCTTTAGTCCACTTTAGTCCTGTGGATCTCTTTCCTGTTGTGGGCAGTGTTTAGTCCCTGTGTTGTTAATAGGCTAGTCTGGAGCCATCTCGGGTTTGGGTTGGGTCAGGCCAGGCATTTGCCAGAGATGCAGTAGCACCGAACTGCAGGGGTTTCTCCCTGTGTTGTCCTCTGGGAGGATTTCATTGGTGGGCAGGGCCTGCAGTGAGGCCAGATGTCTACTGCTGCCCATTGCTCAGGCTGCAGTCAGAGTGGTGTATGTGTGTGTGGTTATCTTTTCCTCTCCTTGGGGCAGGAATCACTTTGGAGTGGTGCTGGTTCCTGCTGTTGCTGCTTGCACACTGGGAGGCTTGTGGCACCACTTTGGAAGACTCCTGAATGTGGATTGGGGGGAGGGGTGGATGGGTCTGCAGGAAGTGTGGGAGCAGAATGCACAGTGTTAGTAAGGTTTGTGCAGGTTGGCTGTGGGAGGGGACCTGGGGCTGATTTGGGGAACTGCTGCTGAGGGCAGGTTGGAGAGTGTGGGTCAGCAGAAGTGTGAGGTGGTGGTGAGAGCTGTTAGCGAGCTAGGTGGAGTGTTTATGCCATGCTTGTTCCTGTAGGGTCCATGTCTCCAGGCTGGGGGACAGGGGAGGGAAATGGCACCTACCAGGGCTTTGTTATTTGAGAAGTCTCCCAGAGATCTCTGTCCTGCTCAGCACACACTCTGAGAGGAGTAAACAGATCCCCTCTAGTGTACCCCGCGTGTTTTTCAAACTGGTACTTCTTTGTTATATTTCAGTGGGCTCTTTGCTGTGCTGTTTCTTTAAGGAAGGGGACTCCATTTCTTCTCACCCTCTGGGCTCTTGCAGAGCTGGGCAGCTGATTTTTTAAAAAGGTTCCAGGTGTTAAGCCTTGCTGATGACAAGAATTGGAGAAAATAAGTCCCTCTAGTTTCCAAGGTCAAATGTTACGGGGCTTAATCTGCACTGTTCCCAGTGCAGATCCCCTGAGCCTGGGGTGCCTGGTGTAGGGTCTGCTCCTGTCCCCTCTTCCTGCCTGCAGTGACCCTCCTCCTGTGGACAGTCTGGGTCAGCTTGGTTCCCGACTGTGTCTCTGCCCTTCCTACCGGTTTTGATGTGTCTTCTTCTCTCCATTTAGTTGCGGAGGGTCTGTTCTGCCGGTCTTCGGGTCGCTTCCTGGATTATTTACCCTGGTGTGGGTGTGATGTAGTTGTTTCCTGGGTCAAGGATCCTGAGCCTAGGGTACTCCTACTCTGCCATCTTCCCTGGCAGTTCTTGATGTTTAGTTTTTAAATTCTTATTAAAATACTCATTACAATAATCCAGACAAGCCATAACTGCATACAATGATGACGGAAAATTCTCTCATTTCAGAAGAAAAAGTTAAAAGTGTTAATTGTGTTGTTTTCCACAATTTTCTATGCACATATATAACCTTATTATACATATATATCATATTACATGCAAATGTATAAGTTAAATTATATATGAATAAATGAATATGAGTTATGAAATATGTAAAATTTCATATATGTATTAAAATTGTTTATGAAAATTTAAATTCTGTTTTAACTTGTGCTGATATGAGCACTGGTACATTAATACCACTTCTAATGTTATCACTTTTAATGTTTGTACTATCATTGCATTGAGAGAAAATGCAGAATTTAAAGTGTCTACCTATTATTATATAGTTAGATTATTAGAATTTTTTACTCCTGTGATTTTTGTTATAATGAACAACTTTGGAACATAACTTTACTATCCTATATTTGGGATCATATCCCTACATAAATAGATTTCCAAGAGTGGAATTAATGAAGAGAAGGTGTTACTATTTAGTGTAAAATTGTTTTTCAAGTGGTTTTTACTCTTTTTATGTCATCACAGCAATGTGTCAGAGTTATTGAAGATCATTGGAAGATTATAAAAAGGTTTTTTTGAATCATAAAAAATGCTATAATCTCATTCACAGTTTAGAGGAGAGAAATGAATAGTAGGCAGGGGAACTAGTTAGGAATCGACTGCAGTGAATGAGGCAAGAAACAAATGGGAAAACCTGAAAACATTTTGCAATATAAGCATTTATTTATTTGTTTATTTTTTACTTATTTTCAGTTAAAGATTGATCAGGCACCTACTCTGTTCTAAGAATTGTTCTGAGCACTGTGCTGGGTGTTTAGTATACTTAGAGACCAGGGCCCACACACTCTTTTCTGGGCATGGAAAAAAAAAGCGGAGTGACGTTGAGATACTGCAGACATAATGCGGACATAATGTGGGAAAGGTGACTCTCCATTTCGAGGTTTGGTGACATAGTGGATGATGGTATTACTTACCTGCGCCCTTTTTTTGCTCTGTTTCTGCAGCACTCCCCTCTTTCCTCCGCCATCCCTAGAGCCTTCTCAACTGGATGACCTCAGTTCATCTTTCAGAAGTAGGGTAGATGTGTTTTCTTCCAGGAAAGCCTCCACATTGCTGCTTTTTGATGTTTTTAATTCCTTAGGAACGGAGAGGTATAGTGTCCTCCCATCAACACAATTGATTTTCAGCACTGAATTCTTGTTTTTGTAACTATAGCTCCTATTGTTTGTATATTTCTGCAAAAAAAGAGTTACAAATGAGAAAAGACTCGCAAACATAAGAAGACCTGAGAGTTTTTATGTTCATGGATGTCAGTCATTTCTAGAGGAATATTTTTCTTTCAACCATCTCTTCCATGTGAAGATGCAGTGTGGGGTCAAGCATCTTGCCCATCCTGGCCTGTCTTTATTCTTTGTCTCACATAACCAGTTCCACTTACTCTGCCTTCTCGACACTTCAGAGATAATGTGATTATGTGATTGATTTTCTTTCATATCACACCAGGAGGTAAGTGGTGTATAGATATCATCTTGTATTGATTCATTTGCCGTAGAGTTGACTCGAACACTATTACTGCTAGTTCACTTCATTTAAAAGAGTCCTAAGTCTTTACCATCTTGTAGAATTGATGGTTTTTTTAAGGAAGAGACTCTGTGTTTATCTTTTGAAAGACTGTAAAATTTATAAACCAAATCATAATTAACAGTTTCCTCTCAAAAAACTCTTTTTCTTGGAATAAAAAAGTCTTCCTCCTATTTATTTATCATAGTTAGACAATGAAGAATCTGTTTTCACCCTACTTTGTTGATTCCACATAAAGTCTGATAGATGTAGTGCTATACTGATACATTGTAAATGGGAAATGCTCATAGTGTTTTTTCCACAGACATAATTTCTCTCCGGTAAATTGCTTTACTTGGTCATGGCTTTATTTTGAAATTATTAGAAAAAGTGAAGAACTTTATTAAATATTTCATAAAATGATTTAATTTGACAATGGTATGTACATAGAGAATGTATTCACATCTTTGCCAATGTCTTATTTTGATGTTGAGACGGTGTCTTATTTTCATTCAACAAATTTTAAGTCAAAATATATTAATTCACATTCCATTGGGAAACATAAAAATGAAAACATACAAATTCTGTTAAAGAAAGACATCCCTTTTCCAGCTCCTGTGTCTTTTATTTTACCCATGTCATTTGTCTCCATATATGTTCCATAGAAACATAATTAAAAGTGTTGTTTTCTTCTTTGTTTCTAGGCAAGAGCTTTATACAAGAGCTTTCTAACAGAGGCAAATTGTAATATATCCTTAAAATATATTCAGCAGCTATCCTCACCAAGGTGTCTTTTAGAATTCTTTCCCTAACTGTTCAGTTAATCTTCATCTCTTGCTTTTCTTAAGTTTTACTGTGCTTATAAATGTTTCTAAAGAAATTTGGTACTTGATTACATGCTGTTTTACATTATTGCTAGTCATATTTTTGATTTTTTTAAGATTATTTATTTGATAGAGTAAGAGGGAGGGTGGGAGAGAAAGAGAATGAGCAAGCACAAGCCGACTGAGCCAGCCAGGTGCCCCCATATTTTTGGTTTTAAGATCCATCAAATTTGGAGCTCCAGCTTTTTCCTGGGTACTGTCCATTCTATAGCAGGAATCAATGAACTTTCTGTAAAGGGACAGTTAGTAAATGTCTTTGTGGTAAGAGAGTTACAGTGGAACTATTCGGCTCTTCCCTTGTATGTGAACACAGTCAAAGACAATATGTAAGTGAAGGAGCATGACTGTGTGTCAATAAAACTTTTATTTACAAAAAGAGGCAATGGGCTGCATCTGGACAGCAGGCCATAGTTCACAGACCCTTTGTCTATAACATTAGCTGAGAATGATCCCTGAAGGAGCTACACAGGTAGCATGAGTGCAGGAAGCCAGGAGGCTTTCTTTCACCGGAAGACTTTTTTGTTTTGTCTTAAATAGGTTGGAGTTCTGTAAGAAGCATATATGCTTTTCTTTTTTTCCTAAACATGTCCCTGTTTTATTTCCTGGTTTCTGAGAGAGTTGGGCACACAAAAAATATTTATTTTCTGCCTACCTTTACTATAAAAATAAGAATAGTGTCGCAGTGAACACTGTACTTGGCTGTGGACAGCAGGGAGTAGTGCAGACCATGGCAATGAGGATAATGTCATGTGGGGAAGACGCCAGCCAGTGTTTCCAGATATTCCAATTATTCAAATTATGAAAACAATTTACACTGGAATTTCCCCCAGATTTTAAGTGTTTGCAAATAATTTAAAAATTATGTAAGTGAAGAATGTATGGTTCATATAAAAAAGGTCTGCAGGTGAGGACTGACCAACTATTTTCAACGTTGGTTTGGTAGCACACAGCATACAAAGGTGTCTGAGGAATAAATACCAGGTCCGCAGGCTTTCACCTGAGGATGGGTGTCATGTTATTTAGAGGGCTGAAAATATAAGCATGTTAACTTACAAAGACAAGAAACATTAAGCCTCTCATTTTCTCTTATAGACACAGAATGGTCACCAGTTGGTCATTAGCTATAGGGACATGTCCAAAGGTGTTTCTTTGACTAGAACATATGTTATCTAATTCATGTCACTGGGACAGAAACCTCAATGAAGGAAGTAGAGGTGGAAAATGGCCATATTGAGTAGGGAGGTAGACTGAAAAATAAAGGTAGATATTAAAGTTGGATGAAGTGTAAGTAGGCATCAAGAAGGAGACACTGAGTGGGGACAAAACCCGGACGAGCCCAGACTTTACCAAGATTTGTTATCTAATGGGGGAAAGACATGGGCATAAAAATTAATGTTTAGATACAAAGATCATTCACTCTGAGGCTGATGGGGTTTGTGGCAGGGATTTGAGGACAGAGGGCTCATCAACTCCCTCAGAATTGACCCTTAAAATAATAATGGAGAGTAATAAGCCATGCCTGAAGCCAAGATGCTTGTTTCTGAGTGTAACAGGGAGCTAACTGTGAAGCCTGTCAACCTGGGCAAAATCCTGGAACTTTGTGCATGCTCTCATATATTTGTAAGCAAGAAAGCACCACTCTCACTGAGCCGTGACCAGATGCTGGTGAAGCTGGGGTCAAGCTTGGGCTGCCATGACGGTGTTAGAGCCTGAGTAGCTCGGGCGGTCAAGACAAGATGCAGAGCTATTTTTACCCTTTGGATTTAATCTAATTAAGAAAGAGAAATTCTGTTCTCATCTTCTCCCCCATCCTAACTTGAGAACTTGATCCAGGGCAGATTTGACAGAGCTTTTGGATGGGTTCCTTATCTCATATTCCTCATAGTGACATTATTGGAAGAAATCTCAATTAATATTGGGATGTGTGACAGTTCCAGTCTCAAGTTGTTTAGAAGTATTTGGGTGGCCGACTAATCTGTGTAGGATGAATGTTCAACGGAATGATGCCCCTGAGAGTCTCCTTATACACTGTATTCTCACCCACAGGTTAAGTAGGCCTTCTTCCCTCCTTCCCTCCCTCCGTTCCTCTTTCTCAGCACCTATAACTGTGGTCCACATACAGCAGGATTATTTCTTTGGTGATCCGCATAGATTCATAAGCACAGTTAGTGATGAATCACAAAGATGGAGGAACAGTTTATTTTTATAAATGCCCACTAAAGACAAATGATAAAATTCCAGATAATTTGTCAAAGCTATATTTTGAAAGCTCTCACACGGTTCAAAATAAGAACCTTTAGAACACTGCCATAAGCCACTCAATATTTCACAGAGCCGCTAACCCATACCTTACTTGAGTTCAAATTAAACTATAAAATATGAATGTTAAAATATAAAGGTAGCATAAATTCCAGTTTAGATTGAATGCAGAAACTCCTAGTTCTGAAGGCAGAGGTACGTGGTAGAGAAAGAGGATTTGCCTGCAAGATCAACAAACAAAAAAGGGGAATCATATTGTACATAATCTTGAAATTATAAGAATAAATTACCTACAAAAGGTCTGTGCCTGGTCAAAGATCATTGTTCCAGGTCTTATCTGAGGTATAGTTTTAAAATTAATTTTGCATTATTGTAAGTATATCCCCAAAAGACTCATTTTTTTTTGTTTCCCCACCTATATGGCATAATCAGAGTACAAATTACTAACAGTGGAAAGAAATCTAGTTTATTGTATGTCATGGGGATAAGGAAGAGTTTGGATTTCATCAGTCACCCATCTCCCTGTTATTTTACCTTTTGCCCAGGTTGGGAGTTTCTCAGGAAGAGAATTTTTTCTCCCCATAGTATGGCTATGGCTTAGAATTCATAAATCTTTTATATATATATATTTTATTTATTAGAGAGAGAGAGTGTGTGAGCACAAGTGGGGGGAGGGGAAGAGGGAGAAGCAGATGTCCCACTAAGCAGGGAGTCTGATGCGGGACTCGATCCCAGGACCCTGAGATCATGACCTGAGCCGAAGGCAGACGCTTAACCGATTGAGCCCCCCAGGCGCCCCAGAATTCATAAATCTTGACACCGTCAGGACGACAATGACAACTGTCACACATCCCAACATCATTGTTTGACTTGTTCACGTTGTCAAGGCTGAACTCTGCCTTGAAGCATCCTCTTGAAATGCAGCTATTCGTTGAAGAACCCTCAAGGAGTAACTCTTCATTCTTACCTGATCCATCCAGAAATGAGCTTTTTCTTCATTTGTTCTTCTTCCTGATATTGTTACATTTAAAACAGACTTTTTATTCAAAGGGTAGTTTCTCTTAATATCCAGAGTGATTCAGTTGCTTTATTTGCATTTAAAAACAATGTTAGACTGTTACCAGATTTAGCAAAAAAAAAAAGGGCAGGATGCATCGTTAAGTCTGAATTATTCCTAATTGCCTATGTGTATGCTTACTGAGATAAAATAAAAATATTGCATGAGCCACACTTATATTAAAAAAAGTTGTTAATGTGAAATACAGTATGTCTCTAAGTAACAGACCTCTCTTTTTATTATATTTCTCCGATGATTTGTTTCTAACAGTCCTCAGTTTGCAAAATTTGTTGATAAAATTCCCATGCCATTGGATTATGTGTTCCATTTCTATCACAACATAGCTTTTCCTAGTGGTCACATTCAACTTACTTCATGCCTTTGCCCACGGAATATTTATTAATAAGAAAGCACACACACATCATTAGCATCACGAGCTAGTACAGTGAACATGTACTGGCATAAAGTTAACCACTCTGAGAATTGCTCTATAAATTTGATTTGTTGAACCACATGATACCACCTTTCATGACATAATAATTACCCACTTCAGAGTGGAATTTCTTTCCCTGTTAATAAGCGATGTGGCTTTTGAATATGGCCTTGATACTGAATACCTATAACATTACAGTTCTTTCTTGAATGTACCCAACAAATGTCTTTAAGCAATGAAATACTTGAGTAACACTGGTTGCACTTCTCAAATGGCATGATCCTACTACTAATGAGATTTTGGGAACTATGAACAAGAAATAAGTAGGCCTTAATAGATTATTTAAAAAGCCAACAAGAGTTTTTTAAGCAGAAGTGAAGTATAATTTCAGTGCTTCAGGTAAACTCAGGTATCTCTCAACTGCATTTGTTTTATTGCCGGTGTTTTGTTTAGCTTTTGACTTCTATGTTGTTGTTGCTTGCCTTCTATTTTGTTGTTGAGGTATAATGGCATATGCCATCGTATTAGTTTCAGGTGTACAACATCATGATTGGATTACTTGTATATATTGCAAAATTGTCACTACAATAAATCTCTTTAACATCCATCACCACACATAGTTATAAGGTTTGTTTCTTGAGATGAGGACTTTTAAGACGTACTCTTTTAACCACTTATTTCAGAAGTGAAGTATTATTAGCTGTATTCACCATGCTGTACATTACATCCCCATGTCTTCATTATTTTATAACTGGAAGTTTGTGCGTTTTGACTACCTTCACCTTTTTCTCCCCCTCCCCACCTCCAACCTCTGGAAACCACCAGTGTGTTCTCAGTATTTGTCTGATTTTGTTATTCTTGTGGCTGTTTTAAAATTCCACGTATGAAATCGTATGGTAGTTGCCTTCTCTGTCTGCCTTATTTCACATAGCATAATGCCCTTTCCATCCATGTTGTCACAAATGGTAAAATTTCATTCTCTTTTATGGCTGAATAGTATTCCACTGTGTATATATACCACATCTTCTTTATCCATTTGTCAGCCAATGGATGTTTAGACTGTTTCCATAGTTTGATAATTGTAGATAATACTGCTATAAACATCGGGGTACATAGGTCTTTTTGAGTTAGTGGTTTTGTTTTCTTCGGATAAATCCCCAGAAGTAGAATCACTGGATCATATGATAGTTCTATTTTAAAATGTTTGAGGAACCTCCATACTATTTTCCATAGTGACTGCACCAATTTACATGTTCACCAATAATGCACAGAGGTTTCCTTTTTTTCAACACCCTCACCAACACTTGTTATTTCTTGTCTTTTTGATGATACCCATTTTCTAACAGTCATGAGGTGGTATCTCATTGTAGTTTTGATTTGCATCTCCTTGATGAGGAGTGATATCAAGCATCTTTTCATGTGTCTGTTGGCCATCTGTATGTCTTCCTTGGAGAAATGTCTGTTCAGATCCTCTGCTCATTGTTTAACTGAATTGTTTTTGCCATTGAGTTGTAGGAGTTCATTGTATATTTTGGATATTACACCCTTATCAGATATATGCTTTGCAGATATTTTCTTCTCTTCAGCAGGCTGCCTTTTCATTTTTGATGGTTTCCTTTGCTGTGTAAAAGCTTTTAGTTTGATGTGGTGTCGCTCACTAATTTTTGCTTTTGTTGCTTTTGATTTTGGATCCAATTCAAAAACTCATATCCAAGATCAGTGTCAAAGAGCTTACCACCTATGTTTTCTTCTAGAAGTTTAATGGCTTCAGGTCTTGCATTCAAGTTGTAAGTCCATTTTGAGTTAATTTTTGTGCATGGTGTAAGACAGTAGACTAGTTTCATTCTTTTGCATGTGAATATCCGTCAACTGCATTTTTTACAGACCCCAAATTGGCTTTTGAATGCAAGAGAATTGAAAAATACTTACTGGTAACAAAATTATAAAATTACTGTATTGCTCCATTCAAAAAGTATAATTACTGAAGGAAGAGAATAATTTTGTAATAATGACTTCAGTGTTGATAGGACCCAAGATGCCATTTGAAGCATTATGCAAAATGTGGGCAGGGCAGTCAACACCTTCCCTAGAATCAGTCTTCAACTTTGTATAAACATGTCCACATCTTTATGCAAAGTTTCACCTGAATGTCTGTTATACTCACCAAAGTTTCACCTGAATGTCTGTTATACTCACTCACCAATGCAAATCTTCTTATTAACTCCTAACTCACTATGAGACTCTCTGCAGATAATTTTTTGGAAGTCTCAAGTGGATACTGTTTTATTCACAATAGCCTTATAATAGAGACATTTTCACCAGAAAAATTATTGTACTAGCAAAATAATTGATTTTGTATTGTAATTACTTGTTTCATTGGCTATGCCATAGAAAAAGACATTTAGATCTTTAATAATACTTGTAATGGTAACATGAGCTATTACATTTTTAAAAATTCTATTTCCTTGTGGAAACTGATAACTTTTGGAATATGAAAATACTTCTGGTATGGTACAGTCACTTGAGCTGCAAAACTGATAACATTATACGGTGCAGAACGTTATTACAACCTCTTTTGTGATTATTTCATCTGCATCTGAATTTCTCTATTAAAGTTTTTATTTTATCACCTTCTTGGTACTGGTTGCATAAATTGTACATGTGACATTCTTAGCTGTCAGTATATGCTGGTTTATAGCTGAATTTCCACCCTTTTTGATATTGAATGAATAATTGCACACTGTACAAATTACTTACTTCAAAAGGGCTTTTCCTTAAGAAATGCTCACTATTCAGAAAATGTATCCATATACACTAACAAATATACACTAACAAGCATTTTGGCATTCTGGGTTTTAATCGTACACAAATAAAAAGATAACAGCCACTTGTGGAAGAACTGGAGATTGCATACCATGTTAATGGACGTGTCTGTCATTCACCATTGTGAACTCATAGCTCACTGTAAATGTGCTGAGCTATTGAAAGACTGGGGAATATGTGAATCAATAAATTGAGTTCACATCTGAGATAAAAGAGAACTTTCCATTTGCCTGATTCAAGGGACAGATGTACTTGGAAGGCACAGTCTTGCCCATCTTTTATAAAGTTTGGTGAATTCTAAATGAATTCTAAGAAGCACAAGTGTTTAGGGCTTGACAGATTTGCATCTGTGTTCATGTGATTTGGGAGGAAGGCTATTATGAACGTCTGCTTTTCAGAAACATGGACACTGGAGTGAGGTACTTGCTGATTTGTTCTTATCGAGACCAGGGGCTGTCAGCCAATCAGAGAAGGGGTACTGATCTGAAGCTTTTTCTGAAGATCGCTAATTGTCCAGGACCTGGAATTCTAGCCAAAGAACAGTTTTATACTTTCTTGAATATGAACAAGTATGTCTAATTCGCATTCTCCCATTCCGGTCTTTTCCTCAGCCAAACCTGTAGGAAAAACCTAAGATTTATCCTAATTTTTATTTGTGGTGCTATGATTCTCACCTAGTGTTGCCATTTTAGAGATTTAAACATTAAAATTATAGCCTAAAAACAACTGACTGCTGATTTTTTTTTAAAAAAAGTATTGAAAAAGGCTGAATACAAGGCATTTAAGACGTTTTGACAAAGTCAACATAGCAAGCAGGACAAAAATCATTAATTATACGAAGTGTCCTGAATATACAAGACACTTTGCAGCCCTACTTATAAAACAAGTTGTTTCTCCTATTAGGTGCATCTCTCTCTCTCTGTCACCAAAATTATCTTTGAATCACTGTAAAGCACAGAAGGGGATGTTGTTTCAAAATCCTAAACACAGTAGTGTGACTTTTGCTTTTCCCCAAGAGAGGCCCTCAGAATATTATTCTCCATATCTAGATGCTCAAACACAGAGTGATGTGTGCTTTACATCCTTCGTCTGCTGTCACAAGGTTAGAATTTTAAGAAATATCCTGTATTTCAGGGGTAAGCACATAAGCATGAGCAAAGCTGATTTAGAAAGTGTTTGATCTTTGAGCAATTTAATTTTTTAAATCCTGGGCAAAAAATAAAAAAAATAAATAAAAAAAAATTACACTAGGACAAACCATAGAAGCCTGCGGTGCGGTGGGGTGAAATCGCTTGCTCGGGTCCATGCAGTGAATTATAGCATTGGAGCTGCGGTTGGATTCCTGGCATCCCAGCTGCCTTTCCAGCTTTCTCCTGCATCCTGTGATGCAGTGAATGTGTAACTGCTCGGGTTTGGTTGTTAGACACGGTTCAAGGTCTTTCTGCTACAGAAAGCTGGATGAATACCAGCTGGATGAATATGGGCGAGTTATTTAACCTCCCTGAGCCTGATTTTTCTATCAGGAGAGACAATGCCTGCTTCGTAGGTTTGATGTCAGTTTTTTGTTGTTGTTTTTTTTTTTAATTTATTTGGTGGGGGTGTGTGCACAAGCAGGGGGAGGCTCAGAGGGAGAGGGAGAGAGAAGCTTAAGCAGGCTTCACACTCAGCGTGGAGCCGGACAAGGGGCTTGATCTCATGACCCCGAGATCATGACCTGAGCTGAAATCAAGAGTCTGTCACTCAACCAAATGATGCACCCAGGTGCTCCTGAGGTGAGTGTCAGCTGAAATCAATTGCATGATAGGCTTGACGTAGTGTTTGGCGTATAGTCCATGTTCTAGAAATGTTATTATGACTTCATTATATCATGTTGGACTATCCTATAAGAAGTCAGTGTACCACAGTGATATTAACGGCCTGGCAGCAGTTGAGCCTCAGCTTTGTAATCATCTTTCCGTGTATGGTAGTGGTTCTGTGGCACACATTGACTTGAAAACAGCTTGGATCTGTGAATTATCCTTTGCCCGTGTACGAATCACATTGGCCAACCGTTGGTATAACCTCGACATCTCAGTCACTAGACATAATGCAGGTTTATTTCTAGCACATGGATCTGCAGGGGGCTCACCTTCACGCTGCCACGCAGGAACCTATGTTCTTTCTGGCTGGTGGCTCTCCAAGCTCTTCTAAGGTCTGGAGTCTTCCGCTGGTTCTCTGCATTGGACTGTCCAAGGGGGAAGATCATGTCGGGGTTTGAAAGGGAGGCCTGGGAGCCGCATTTATAACTTCTGGCAACGTTTCCATGCCATGAAGACTGAAATGCAGCCAAGCCGTGAGCCCGTGGGAGAGGACTAATGGAGTTTGTGGAGCGTGGCCCAAACAGGCCTGGGGCATGCTGATGCCTGTGAAAACGGCCAAGGGGCTGCACAGCCTCGTTACAGTTCATTTACCTGCGCCTCATAAATAACATAGCGGTTAATTTGCTGTGCATTGTATCCCTTATGCTGGGAGAAGGAACTGCGAACATAAGAGAATCGCTCAAGGTTCCTTATTTGACAAGGGCATAACCACATTTTTTTTCCAGGCGCTATGAACCTAAATCCAAGGGTCTCGATTTTATGTCCACGTAGGAACTTTGGCTAGAATCATTGATTACTGTTTCATTACTGTTTTCACTGAAAAAGTGTTTAAATCAATGAAGTTGACTAACTTACCAGTTATTGAAAGGGCTTCTTTTGTTTTTAATATTTTCAAGGTTAAACTTTTATTCTATGTCATTATTTTTGGGGGCAACATTTTCCCAGTCCCCAGTATTTTGCAGATTATACTTCCCTGCTTTTTACAGATTAATAATGCTTTTTCTTTCTGAATAACATTTTAGTGTGTTTAGCAAAACGCCACATTTCTCTAAACCTCATTCGTTGTGTAAATGTTCAGAATGTCTTAATAGTTCTTTTAAACTTGGGGCTTATGTAAATGGTAATCTTTCTGAGGAAGTCTTTTCACAGCAGGATTACCATGTCCTGAGCTTCACCACTGATGAGTTTTAGGGAAATGTTTTGTATATTTAAAAAATTTTCAAAGTTATTAAGTAAAAATTAGATTTTATAAATAATGTTCGTATTTGATATGTACAAGCAATTATTTTTCTTTTAAATGGCAACTGGATATTTTTATCTGAGTTACCTCAGTGACACTTTTATTTATTTATTTTTTTAGATTTATTTATTTGTTTTAGAGAGAGAGAGAGAGAGAGAGAGAGAGCACAAGTGGGGGAGGGGCAGAGGAAGAGGGATTATCTCAAGCAGACTCCATGCTGAGCAGGGAGCCCGATGTGGGGCTCCATCTCAGAACCCTGAGATCATGACCTGAGCTGAAATCAAGAGTCTGACACTTAACTGCCTGAGCGTCCCAGGCGCCCCATCTCGGTGATACTTTTAATTAATAAACTTAGAAATTGCTGGGTAAAGCCCTGTAGAATTATTTTAGCCTTTAGTTTTTCTTTTGTTAACATTGGGTAATCCTAGGAAATTTGCTTTTAGCTAATGTGCACTTACTGGATTTTTATTAAAGGCTCCTAGGAAATGGCCAGTAACTCAGACTGATAGTGAGACCAACCCCATGTTAGAATTAACATATATTTCCAAAACCAGTTAAACTTTCATGCTGAAATCTTACAATAAACTTCCAGTTTGTACTCGGCTCTTCTTGCATGCATCCATGCAGGCTGACCTAGCAGCGCCTTGGGGAGTGTCATCATCCTGATTCTCTGACCTACAATTAGGGAATAAGCTCTGGAAACAAAGTTATTAAAGTTTCTCTAAGAATTTTTCTAAGTGATTTCTGTGGTTTTATGTTTTCCTGCAGAGTAGGAAAGAAGGAATAGCCGTAGAAGTGAGGGAATGTGGAACTACTCCCTTCACTTTATGCTCTTTAAAAATCTAACTGTGTAGGTCACCAGAGTTAAAACAGCTCGTCAGTGTTGTGAACACATTTTTTTTTTTTAAGATTTTATTTATTTATTTGACAGAGACACAGCGAGAGAGGGAACACAAGCAGGGGGCGTGGGAGAGGGAGAAGCAGGGTTCCCGTTGAGCAGGGAGCCCGATGCAGCCCGATCCCAGGACCCTGGGACGATGACCTGAGCCGAAGGCAGCCACTAAATGACTGAGCCAGCCAGGTGCCCCGTGAGCACACTTTTAAATAACACTGACTTTTTAAAAGAAGAGGTAGAGTGTTTCAAGAGGAAGATCTTAGTTACCGTAACCTTACATGCTGCAGAGAGGTAATAAAGGTTGAAGACCAGAGGTTTTTGTACAGAATGGCCATTGGCTGTTGAACATTTCTTTTTATTTCTTTTTTATTTTTTTTATTATGTTAGTCACCATACAATACATCACCAGTTTTCGATGCAGTGATCCACAATTCATTGTTTTCATACAACCCCAGTGCTCCATGCAGTACGTGCCCTCCTTAATACCCATCACCAGGATAACCCATCCCCCCGCCCCCTTCCCTCTAGAACCCTCAGTTTGTTTCTCCATCATCTCTCATGGTTCGTCTCCCCCTCTGACTTACTCCCCTTCATTTTTCCCTTCCTGCTATCTTCTTCTTCTTCTTCTTTTTTTTTTTTAACATATAATGTATTATTTGTTTGAGAGGTACAGGTCTGTGATTCAGTAGTCTTACACAATTCACAGCACTCACCATTTCTTAGCTTACATGTTCCAGCATCATCCAGAGATACTAGGGCTGTGGGGTAAAATACAGTACACTTAGTGACATTTGGATTTCAGATGAATTATGCATAATTATAGCAAATTATGAGTTTGCTATAAATATGTGCTGGCAATTATTTGTTTATCTGAAATTCAGATGTGACTGGGAGCCCTGTATTTTTATTTTTTATATTTGGCAGCCCTACAATATATTGGCCTCTCATTCTTGGTCCTCACTTTCAAATTTTGGAGTCAGGGAGTGACTGACCCAGGTTAGGTTATGTGCCCTTTTTGGATTTCCCCGTCAGTTTCCTGTACAAGGAGTTGCATTGATTTGCACAGCACCTGGCCTGAGGGTGGGCTTGCAGGGCAGGTCTGGGTGGATGAGCAGCTAAGCAGATTGAGGCTTAGGTCTACACAGAATACTGCAAAATCCTCATGATGGATGCTGAGCTCTGTTTTCTAGCTTGTTGCTAAGGCCAGGTTCCGTTTGTCTTCCTGAATTTTCTAAGATCCCTTAGCATCCTTAAATTAATGACTTAAGCTCTTTCAAGATGGATACCTGTAATTTGCAACTAAAAAAAATCTTAACTACATTATTTTTAATGGTAATTTCAGATACTGCAGAAGAACTTATTACAACAATGTCTGCTTGGTTGCAGTGTCCTTTTTTTTTTTTTTTTTTTTTTTTTTAAATAATAGAACCTTAGAGCTTTCCAGTGCTCCCAGTAGACTCCTGCCCTGTCCAATCAGATTTGAGGTTTGTCAGTGCATTCTCGGAGGGGAAAACAGCTGGACCCTATGCAAATGTGGCAAAAGCCCTGCTTTGATGAGAAAGGCTATAGGTCCTGCTCATCTCTCCTGGAAGAGATGGTGTCCTCTTTAGCCAGTACAAGAGCATGTTTCACTTTTCTGACTAAAATTGGTACTATTGAAAAGAAATACATCCAGACAGAATGAATATATTCTATACACAGTATTTGGAAACCAGTATCTTATATAATATACTACTTTGCCTGTTCTCCAGATGTAAATCATGTGGCAACACTCACTGACTCTCTGATGTATGGAAATTGCTGTATGGTATGAATATTTTTTAAGCTTTGCCTTTTATACAGCTCATGAAATTTAAAAAACTTGGTCCTTGCCACAGGGTAGATTTTTTTCCCTAGAATATCAGAAAGAGTAAGTACATTTTTCTGACATAAAACCATAATTCACAGAGCTAGAGTTGAGAGAGTTGGTCTTACATTTAATGCTTGGTTACATGAAATTACATGCTTCAAAATTGCATCTATAACATGCTATTATGGATAATGTATGGTTCGGGTGTTGTTTACATGAGTGAAATAAAGAAAACTCTCTCCATCCTGTATTAGTCATTATACTGCTGATAATCACAGGTAAGAAGAACAGTTAGAAGCACAGACGTATTGGAAGAGTTTTGTAACTGGTGCTGTTAAGATTTCAGTTTAAAACCAGTGACTCAGAATTTTACTATAAAATTGAATCTAGTAGTTGGGCTTTACCAAAAGTTAAATGCATGGAATTGTCAGTTGTTTTTAAAGTACTGTTCTAGTAGGAGTGGGGACATTAGGTATGTTCACTTTGAAATTTTTGCTAACAGTGATGATTCACAGTGTAAATCTGAGAGCTCTAAAAGAGTAATATTTTTTAAAGCTTTTAATTATTTATTTGACAGAGAAAGAGAACACAAGCCGGGGCAGGGGGCCTGGGGCAGGTAGGCAGCAGGCAGAGGGAGAGGGAGAAGCAGGTTTACTGAGCAGGGAGCCTGATACGGGGCTCGATCCCAAGACCCTGGGATCATGACCTGAGTGGAAGGCAGACGCTTAATGACTGAGCCACCCAGGTGCCCCAAAAGAGTAACTTTTAAAAGTTGTGTTCCATGAAAGCCAAAATTCCAGATTGCAAAGCCACACATTTCAAACTGAAATTCCAAACCCTATAATGGGTTAGATGGTGGGCAGCACATTTATATTTCTTTCTAAATTAAATATACCCAAGGGAGCTTAATGGCCATGAACTGGCTAATTTCCAGTAATGACCATAATGATTGTATGTCTGTATTGTATCATTTCTCTAAAAAAAGCACAACTCAACTCACCCTTTTAATCTTCCAAACATGAATATTCCAATGAAATAAAAAAAAATTTACTCCCCAATTTAAATTAAGGTATCAACAAACATTTTTTCCTCAAAAGGGAGAATTTGTTTGTTTCTCAGTGTTCAGTTGCTAGTGGATTGCCATCAGTTCTGATTTATTCATCATTCATTCATTCATTCAAATATTTATTCATTGATGTTCCGGGCCAGGTTCTGAGTGAATATATGAAGGATAGAAAAAATCCAAGCAGGAATCTTTTTCTTTAGTATCTGATGGTGGTGGTAGTATTGGCATTTAAAAATGTGTAATGTTGGGATGCCTGGGTGGCTTAGTTGGTTAGGTCATGATCCCAGTGCCCTGGGATTGAGTCCCGCGTCGGCTCCCTGCTCAGCGGGGAGTCTGCTTCTCCTTCTCCCTCTGCTGCGCTCCCCCTGCTTGTGCTCTCTCTCATTCTCTCAAATAAAAAATAAATAAATAAAATATTAAAAAAATAAAAATGTGTGCTGTATATTAACAGTTAATCGAAACAATATACCCGAAATCTAAACTGTAGTTTAAATTGACGGAGAGCTATAATTAGAAAGCTAGTTGAACAGCTGGGAGATTCCTCATAAAGGTCAAAGGCAGAGCTTGACATCTAGAGGATTAACAATACAGGGAAGATTTTGAGATAGAATAGAAAAAAAAAAAGGTGACTAGAAACCTTGGGTTTTGGCTGGCTAAGAAGCAGTGCCAACACATATGGCTGCATCTATGACCTTTTTTTTTTTTTTTAAATTCTAGGTCTTTGGAACATTCTAATACTTTTAAACCCACTTCTCCTTATAAGCCATTAAAAATTTCACCAAATACTTAAAGCTCCAAGGATATTGTTATTGCTGCGTTATACAGTGTTTATTGTGATTAGTTTAGATCTGTTACCATGTCTGTGTTGTTATTCTTTAATTCTTCCACATTTCCTCTCAGACGACTATTTAGTATTTCTCTTGACAGGGGTTTATAGATATCAGCTCTGTGGTTTCAAGATAACATCCCATAGTCTGCTAGCTCTAATTATTTCTGTGAAGAAGCCAGCCATCAGTCTGCTCACAGTTCTTTGGAAAGTAATATGTGTATTGTTTTGGTTGCATTTTTTTTTTCTGTCTTTAATAGTCAGCAATTTTGCATGGTATTTATGATCTTTATATTCATCTTGTTTGTGATATATAATACTTCTTGATTCTGTAAGTTAGCATCTTTAAAATGTAGTAGTTAATATCTCAAAATTTATCTTTCACTTCATTGTTAATATCTTTCAGTAATTTTTAAAAATTGTCAGAAATTTGTCCTATTTCTTGCTCCTCATGTCACTATGTCCATGCTGCTTTTGACTTTATTTTCATCTTCTTTTTAAATGTCTTTGTAAAAAAGTCTTTATCTTTGATCTTATCTTTGGTACATTTTATCTTGGTTTACCTTCCAGTTTAAAAAGCCTCTTTTTAGTTCTGTATAATTTGCTGATCACCTCATCCATTAAGTGCTCTCTTGGTTATTTTATTTTTTATTTCTAGAATTTCCGTTTCAGCCTTTTCCATAGTTTCTCCATCTCGTCTTTTCAATCCTGAGGCCCTCAGTCCTACAGCCTCAAGGAACTGGATTCAGCCCACAACCCTGGGAGCTGAGGGAGGACCCTGGCCCTCAGGGGAGGTGGCTATCACCACCTGGATTCTACCTATAAGACCCTGAGTAGAGGACCCATCCCAGTGGTACCCAGACTTGTAATCTGTGGAAGCTTTAAGATAACCTATGCATGTTTGTTGAAGTGTCTACACAGCAATTTGACTCACCAAGGCAAAATTAAATAAAATTAGGAGGTGTTGAAGTTGCTTAACTCTTTCCAGGCCAGCCCAGTGCCATGGAGTATTCACATCTCACGAGGGTCACTGCTTTCAAAGCTGTGTTCCTTCTTGGGTGGCTACTGTAGCTTGTGGGAGACCGTTTTGTCACCATCCATCCAGGGGCAGCAATTTTCCCCTCACACACATTCCATAGCACCACCTGTCAAGGAAGAGGACCAGGGCTAAATAGTCTAAGACAAATGCAAGGGAGGGTTATTGGATTTTCTAGATAACGAAATTCAAGATTTCAGAGCTGTTGCAAATTCCTAATTTCTTAAGAGTCGGGGGGTGGGGGGGAAAGGGAAGCTTGGACTGAATAACATGGCTCTTAGAAGGGAAATACTGAATATTCTCCACAATCTAACTCGTTACCCTTAACAAGGATCTTTTTCTCATCTCAGCCAAGTGTTTATAATCAGCAACTTGCCACTTCTAGGCAGTATCTTCTCTTTTCAGAGGCTAAAATATCTTTCAAGTCTGATCTATGGTTTTTGAAACATTGTTGCCTATACTTCCGGTCTCATGTCTTCATTTAGTAGAATTAGGTTACCCATGTAACCTTGTTTTCTTTGGCACTCCTGGTAGAAGTCCCTGTTGATACTTTTCCCAGGTGTTATGGCAACCTCTGTTTTGCTGTGTTTCATGGAGTCTTGTATTTTTGGGAAGGGGCATAAAGTGAGAATGGAGGTGGTGATCAGCGTTACTCTTGCGAGTAGGTGTTACCTGAAAGATCTGAAATGGGAAGAAAACTCAACTCACCATCTGTATAAATATAATACCACTGAAATCACTCAAATATGAAGAGATAGTACTTCAAAGCTGCAAAGGATCTGCATTTCTAGGAAGAGTGCCTACTGGGCATTTGCTGTCCGCAGAGTCTGTAATTTCTACCACTGCATTTCAGCCAACTTACTCCTGAAATCTGTTGTTTATTAGTAAAAATAAGCTTGGAGAATCTGCCATTACAACAAGTGAGCGTTTGATCAAACCAGCTCTTCATTCTGCAAAAGTTTTTGAGGGTTGACTCAAACTCATGCCTTGATGTAAAATGATTGAATAAATAGATGCTAATATTAGTAGTAAACGGACGTGATTCCAGAGAATCTCACAGTTTTTCTTGGCATCCGGTTAAAGAAAGGTGGCGGCAACAGGTGTTGGTGGCAGAATGTCATCTTCCGTTAGGAGAAAAAATTGAATGCAGATTCATTAACAGGGACATTAAAGGTATTTAATGTTGGTATTAAAATCCAAATAAGGAAATCCCCTACAGCCTCAAAGTCAAAGTACCCAGCCACTCCATGAGAAAGCAAGATAGCTAATTGCACCTGTAATAAAATGCATCATATGTCCCTAGCTCATCCTTGACAGTTTCAGGCATTAAGAAAGATATTTGAACTAAAACAGAGAATTAAAAACAAATAACAAAATACAACACCATCACTTGAATTACACTATCTCTCATAAAAATGAGTGCTTTTTTGTATCTGTCAGGTGCAGTTAAGCCTGGAACTAATGAGGGTGTGTGTATGTGTGTGTGTGTGTATGTGTGTGTGTGTTTGTGTGTGTATGTATGTATAAGGTGCATTTTTTTAATGGGAGTTGTATGGAGGACCCTAAAATGTTATGTACTTCTTATTCAAGTATTTATGTGCAACTTAAAGTATAAAAAATTCATATGTGCAATTTATATTGTATGAGAATGCTCAGAATAAATTTTTTTCTTTCAGTACCTTGTTTCCTTTTTTTATTATGTTATGTTTATCACCATACATTACATCATTAGTTTTTGATGTAGTGTTCCATGATTCATTGTTTGTGCATAACACCCAGTGCTCCACGCAGAACGTGCCCTCTTTAATACCCATCACCAGGCTAACCCATCCCCCCACGCCCCTCCCCTCTAGAACCCTCAGTTTGTTTCTCAGAGTCCATTGTCTCTCATGGTTCGTTTCCCCCTCTGATTTCCCCCCCTTCATTCTCCCCCTCCTGCTATCTTCTTTTTCTTCTTTTTTTTTTTAACATATAATGTATTATTTGTTTCAGGGGTACAGATCTGTGATTCATCTGTCTTACACAATTCAAAGTGCTCGCCACAGCACGTACCCTCCCCATTGTCTATCACCCATGCTCAGAATAAATTTTAAGCTTTGCAGAAGTTTGATGAACAAGAATCTCATTTACTCAATAATGAATATCAGTTGTATGAAGATGATTTTTTCTGGTCCTCTTTACCTGAAAATATTGTGATAAGTAAAGAAAACATGTTTTTAGGGAAACTCTACAAAATATCTCTGGAAATGGTGATTGCAGTGGTTCAGGCTGAAGGTTTTCAATCCAGTGTCTGATGTCAGGTGATGAGCAGAGTTGGGGCCAGCTTGTCACAGGTGAAGATGTGAAAAGGCCCAGAGACACAGAATAAAAACTCTCAACTTTCCGCTATACAGAGGACATACTGTGCACAAACATGGCTTTCCCCACTTCTGTTGTTAAAGGTTTAAGGGCTTGGTGGATGGCAAAGGATGGAATAATAATAATGAGGGGAAATAAGGTTTTTTTCATTATCAAATAGCCCTTTTAAATTGCATAATTGTAAGTGGTCCATGCTCAGTATAAAACCTTTTACCTTGCTATACAATGTTACAGATCATTTGAAACCACTCTGAGGTGACTTCCATTAAAAACATGGGCCATCTTCTTTTTATATGTGTCTCTTTAAAAATTACATATACTTTTTATCTCAGTTATTTTGTATCTATTATTGACATATATCCTCTCGTTAAAAATTACATATACTTGGGCACCTGGGTGGCTCAGTTGGTTGAGCAACTGCCTTCAGCTCAGGTCATGATCCTGGAGTTCTGGGATCGAGTCCCACATCGGGCTCCCCGCTCGGTGGTGAGTCTGCTTCTCCCTCTGACCCTGTTCCCTCTCGTGCTCTCTGTCTCTCATTCTCCCTTTCTCAAATAAATAAATAAAATCTTAAAAAAAATAAGTAAAAATTACATATACTTTTTATCTCAATTATTTTGTATCTATTATTGACATATATCCTCTCTTCCCTCAGTTAACAATTTAAAATTTATTCTTCAATACTTTGTCTATTCACACACACACACACACACACACACACACACACACACACGCACTCACACATGGTTTTATTTATTGTTGTTTTTGTTGTAATTACCAGTATTTTACAAAAATAGGATTGTGGATAACATTTTACTTCTTTGGTCATATAATGATTTTTGTTGTTGTTAAAATCTTCAACTTACTGATTCCTCTGCTGTTCCAACTCAGTCTTTTACAGTATAGATACCACTGGGCTCGTTCATTTTTGTCGTCAGTTGTGGTTGTTTGCACTGCATTCTGGATTTCAAAATTTTCACCTCCCATGTCTGCATGTTCTAGTAAGTTCTTTAAAAGAATGTGTTTTTGGGTGCCTGGGTGGCTCAGTCATTAAGCATCCTGCCTTCGGCTCAGATTATGATCCCATAGTCCTGGGATTGAGACCCACATCGGGCTCTCTGCTCAGTGGGGGAGTCTGCTTCTCCCTCTCCCACTCCCACTGCTTGTGTTCCTGCTCTCCCTGTCTCTCTCCCTGTCAATAAATAAATGAATAAAATCTTAAAAAAAATGTTATTTTTTCTCAATGTCTCTTTTATCCTTGTGAGTTTATACTTTTAAAGCATATATAGCTGACAATTTCACACATACTCGTTTAATAGGCTGATGTGGATTGTTCTGTTAACTTTTTTTTAAATATTCTAATTCCCAAATTTGTAGAATCTTCTGACTCTTACTCATGATGTATTGTTTCCTTATGTGCTGTAGATTTTACTCTGTGAGGTTATTTTTAAGGATACATTGATTTTTATTTGTTCATAAAATCCTTTTGGCTTCTGTTTTTGAAATGTCATTCCAGAACAGTTTTGAATTTGATTTTGTCAGAGGGCATTGCTTGTTTGGGACAAGTCTTTAAAATAATTTTTGACTTCTTTTTTCTTTATAATAAATGAGAAATTTGGACTCCAAACTCTGTGAAGTATGGTTTCAATTTTCCATAAGATAGTTGTGGTTTTTGTGTGTTTTTTTTTTTTTTTCTACCCAAGTCCAAGACAAACGTTAAATGTATACTTTCTGGGTCAGTGTGTCGAGTTATTTACTTATACTTTCTTTAACTAGAATTGTATCCCTTCAAGTGGCCTTGATTTTTTTCACAGTAGTTTAAGCTCTAACTCCCAGTGTTCTGTGGGTCTGGGTGAGGCCTGGTGTCTCACTCCTTAGGGAGGTGGGTGTTAAAATCTAACCCCCTGACTTTGGTTGAATCCAGAATTCTTTCACAGCTGCAGAAATACTCACTCACATACCAATTGCTCTAGCTCTTATTCTCTAATTCTGGTACATGAAGGTTTTTGTTTGTTTCTTGCACATCCAGTTGTAACTTTTAAAAATAAATAAAAACCACTGGTATTTTTCATTCGGCATCTACATCCCTATGACTTTTTTGAGAGAGGTTTTCAGTACGGCGTAGTTTATTGAATTACTGAGAATCAGGCTCCACTTCTAATTCCAGATGGTTGTACCGAATCTGTTGATGTGTGTGGACAATGTATTGATTCGGTCACTCACTGACTTAGTGATGTGAATTTGTTAATTTTCACAGTTTTCTGGAGGTTCCTCACTGCTCTCTTTCGGAGCCCAGCGTCCTGCCAGGTGTGGTAGCCACAGAGATCCCTGGCAGCCTGCAGCTCGCGGCTTGCTGTCTGCTCCAACGTGGTAAGTCAGCAGTGGCTCTGAGCTGCTCTTTCTTTGTGGTCATTCCTTTATCGGCCAACTGCTGTCGGATTTGTAGTTTGGTATCTGGTTTTGTGATGGGTTCCCCTTTGTCTGGAATTTTTGGTGGAATTGGGCATTCCTTTTCGTCCCTTTTGCGATGTTTTGTGTTACTTTTGTGTTGTGCTGTTTAAGAGTGTAAGAGTGCTTGTTGTAGGAAGAATAAAAGGGAGAATGTGGGCGGAGGCCCTCTCAGCCTCACAGACTGGTGAGTTTGCTGCTTTCCCTGAACCTGGTCCTTCGGGACAAACTGCTGAGTCATCAATAAAACCAGACGAGGTTCTCCTTCCTTCTTGAGCTTTTGTTTTGGAGATCTTGGCTTTGACCCAGAGGAGTGTTCTCTCCGGTTTTTGGCCTGCTAGGCCAAATGGAGATTGTTGGGTCCATGTTCAGAGAGGCCTTCCATAGACTGGGGACCCGAGACACAGGGGTAGAAGCATTATATTCCCTTCTGTGGTTTCCAGCTCTCCTTGGGGCTTCCGTGTGTAAATCCTGTCTTCTTCCAGGAAAAACGTCTGCTTCTTACACATACAGTACTAACTCTAGCACTTATCTTTCTAAATGGCATAACTTCACTAAGGATGATTGAGGTCTCCAGTGGCCATTCTGGGGAACATGTGACTTGAACAAAAGTGTTCACCTGACAAGTACCCTCAAAAAGATAAAGGAATAAGATTTCTCAGGACCAGTTGGGCAGCAGTTTTCACTGAAATGAAACTCTGAATCAAAAATTCTTTCAGTAAAAGATGCTTTGCCCAACGTTAATGAGCAGCTAGCAAACGAGACTCTTTTCCTAATGAACCCTTCCCAACCTTGTCCTCCAGCTGCCCGTCTGTACCTAGCCCTCTCTCCTCCCTACAGCTTTCCCCCTGATCTCCGTCTTGCACCTAAGGAAACTTTTCCCTCTTTTCCCCCTGTCTTTAACCTGTATCTTTAACCAGCAATCTCCTCAAACCCCCACATGTCAGTGCCTCTAGAGAGTCATCACTCCCAAGAGCCAGGTTACAGGCAACTGTGGAATTTAACCCTTGGACTTGAGCTGAATTAAGAGCTGCATTTAAAGATTTTTCTAAATGCAGAAGATTCTAGCAAATACTCACAGAAGAATTTAGAATTCTTTTGTGAGGGTGTGTGGGGTCAGGCCAGGTAGGCTCACTACCTTTGTTGCTGACTACTGCATAGTATTCTGACATTTGCAAAACGTGTGCATATCCATTTTCTCAGTTTTTCACCTACTGCTCGTGTGGTTCAGATGGACACTTTAGTCTACATTTGACAAATGGACTCAGAGATTCAAGTTAATACCCAAACCCCACAATCTGAATATTATGAATTACAGTACTGTATAATTTCTCCCTGGCCAACCCGAACATATAATCATATTTTCAAATCTCTTCTTTCTTTCTCAGTTCTTAGCAATGATGTTTGACTTTGTATCAGAAAACACATAGAAATGTATAAATTGGTTTAGTTTTGTAGTCTTGGCATTGCAGAGCCTGGTCTTTTTGTCTGGTGTTTTTGGTTTAATATTAAACAATTACTAATCAAAATTATAATTTTTTCATTCATAAGTTCAAAGTAAAATTCTTCATATGATGAGATCTTTTCAGTTCTTCTATTTTAAATTGTTATGTCGTGTGTAATGCAATTGCGAGATTCAAAAACCTTGATTATTTATACTTTGTAATTCTGAATCGCTCTTTATATATTGATTTATGTAAATGTTTCATTGAGATTACCTTCAAACTAACCTATAAATTGTAAAAATATGAAATATCTTCAAAAGCTAAGAAATAGCTATGGGCATTCTGCAAAAGGATTTAATAAGACCAACTTGTGCTCATTCATTATTCTCCTTTTGCAAATTTTCCCCAAATCCAATCAGTAGTCATGAATGCTTACAGGACCCAGGTTCATATTTGGCTGAATTGAGCTTATATTCCCCTTAAACAACAGACTAATACCAGGATTAATTGTATCATGGACAGATTGTATCATGGACAAATTGAAGCTGGTCTGAGGAGGCTGCATACTTTTGATTAAAATTGTATGACATTTTGGTACATTCTGTACCAAAATAGTTATTACATAAAAAGAGAAAGACCTAGAGCCTAAAAATAAAAGAATGCAGAAGATTCAGGTAAATTTTTCCAGGCAGAAAATAACCAGTGCAAAGTTCCTAAGAAAGGAAGAAGCAAATTAGCAAGTTCAACAGTAGAAATAGAAATCAATTTTCCTGGAAGGGTAGAGGTAATATTACTATCCCTGGAGGTGTGGATCTGATGGTTACAAAGAGCTTGGGAATGTTTAACCAAATCGCTACATCCTTGCACGGTGTTGTCGTTTCTCAAACATGCATCATTGGGTTCTTTGTCATAATAGACAGAATTCTAGATTCTCCTGTTGATTAGACTGTAAGTTAATAGTATCCAAAAGTTGGATGCCCCAGTAGCTCTATTTGTTATGCTAGAAAGAACAGACAGCTAATGCTTCAAAAAGATGGTTGTTTACTTGAATAGTATTCCTTGATGGCATAATTCAGATTTCAGTAATTTGACAAGTTAATTGAGGAATAATTCAGACTTAAATCTTTAGAAAATTTTAATTCAGCATCCAATGTGATACAGCAAAGTAAATCCTAAAATAAATGCAGGAGTGTCTGATAGAACTATAAAAATGCTGATAAATGGGACCGTGCAACTCCCTTTGCAATTTGCAAAACTTTGCAATTCCCTTTTATTTGGCGAGGAGAATCCAGTGGGCTGTTTTGATGTCTGCATCTCTCCATAGCTATATACACAAGAACATGGATTAAAAACAGAGCACCTTGTACATGTTTGATTTAAAACGTTGTTAAATAATTCTCTTCTTTTTCTGAGGAATATTAAATTTTTTATATAATTTTTAGCTAGTCGAGGTGGTGCCTTTGGGAAATGTGTCACAAAGAGAAATTAACATTATTCTGAACAGCTTTTAGTCTATCTAGAGTGGAGATGAAACGCAGGGTTCTGTTGTGAGCCGTGGGTTGAGGATGATGGAACCATCTGAGTCTCTAATTGGAACGGAGAAGAGACGTGCCTACCATTCAAAGACTCCATTTTAGGTTTTTGAGAATGAGAAATACATTTTTATTGTGTCAAATCACTGATTCTTCATAGCCTGTGTGTTAAGCCAGCCAGAGGTGTCTTCACGAAGAGACACTCTCGTACCTAATTTCAGACTTCACTCCTTTATGAGTCAAGAAACCTGAGGTTAGGAATTAATGAGCCCCAGGGTCTGTGTGGAAAATCTGGGATTCACAGCTGGATTTTCTGCATACAGATGTTTGGTATTTTTTTCCCATGCCAAGTTGTCAAATATGTTAGTTTTACTTAGTGTTTAAAAGCTCCCTAGAGCCAGAAAAGCAGAATTTGAATAATGACACAAACCCTTAACCAGCGGTATGAACCTCAATTATTTACTTCCTTCAAAGTTCCATTCCTTAATTTGGAAGTGATAATAGCTCTTAGTATATGTTGAGAGGATTAAGATAAATAATTCAAGTTAAAAAAAGTTTTCTAGAGTAATTTAACATAATGCCAATACATGGTAAAGTAATAGCTGTCCCTTTGGTTCTTCATATTGAGCTTTCTAAACATTGACTAACCTGGGACTTCACCTTTCTCCTCCTGTCTGTGAATCCTTTCTGCTTCCTTCTGTTTTAGTACTAGCCTTTTGTATAAATCATTAGTTTTAAAACTGGACACAAAATTGCACCTGGATTTTTCTACTAAACACACACACACAACGTAATTTCCATGTGAAAATAATATGCAGAAATCCATAGAGTAAAAAGGGAAAATTTCTGTTTATCAGTCTTTCCCACCGTGGGAATGTATGTCATTATATTGCTAATAATAGGAATATGTTATTTTATATATGTGTGTGTATATATATAGAGAGAGAATATAAATACAGTACAAAAACATAATATAGTAATAAATATATAGTATATAAATATGTATGGTGTGTGTGTATATATGGTGTGTATTGATTTTTATTTGAATTTTTATTTTACTTGAAATATATATGAAAAGTAAATGTATAATTTGGTTATTTGACACGAAGCCTGTAAAATCATAAGCACGTGATCTTGTGAGGAAAAACACTTCAGGAAGAATTTTAAATTTTATGCTAAAATTGCCTAAAATAAGAAATGGTTGCAGAGTCTTAAAATTTTGAGCTGATCTCCTGGTCATGGTTCTGGAGCCCTACCTCCTGTTAGGGGTGATTCTGTGTCAAGACAAATATGTCAAAAGAAAGGAAACAGTGAAATAAGGAGGGGAGGGATGAAAAGTGTGGGGCTGAGTTTGAGAAAAGTTAAACTGTGTATTCAGAGTGGGGTCTCTGTGCCCACCATGGCCAGGGCCAACAGGTGCAGAACCTGGATTCATTGGCTCTGTGAGCACATGAGTATGCAGCTAGAGAGCTTTTATCTTTGGGTTGGATTAACATATGAGTGTTGTATTGGATGATGCAGAAGAGATTAGTTTAAAACAGTCAGAAGAACAACTAGGTCATGTCCTGCTCAAAGGAGATAGTATTGTTCTGGGGCACAGTGTTCCTGGCTAGAAGTGATCAATGGAGTGGAAAGCTAAGAAGGCCGTATGGTGTTTGGTTTTGTTCCAGAATGGCTTGTTGCAAGTATGGTTCTGCAACAACTGTTCATAATGATGTTATTATGACATCTCCGTAAAAGCTGTGAGGTTATTGTGGTCACGGGAGCGGTGTGGGGGCGGAAACGGTAGTCAGAGCAGTGAGCCTGTGTGTTGGAGTGCTTCTGAGGTTCTCCGGGTCCTGCAGTCTCGGCTGTGTGGTAATTGTGTTACGTGCTTGCTGTCTGCTCCTCACTCCATCTCTCCTTCCTGCATGGGAGGAAACCTCAGCGCTGGTCATTCTTGCCTGGTGGTTTTGGAAACGGCCCCTCCCTCTTGCTGCCGCTCCAAAAGATGAACCCAAATCAAAAGATGGAACATAGATTGAACATGAAATTAAGATGTCAGCTGTGGCCAGACCTCTCTGCACATGTTACATGAATGGCTGCTAACCACTGGGGGTGCTCGCCAGTGTCCTTCTCTGTGCCTTTGTGTACTTTATTTATACACAGCCAAACATACAGACACGTTTCGCAGCTATTTTTACATTGCACATGTTGTCATGACACATACGTTACTCATTTTATAATATGCTTTAAGGATACTTCTGTGCTGGTATGTATATGCTCCTATGCCATTCTATTTTTACTGCTCACTCCGTAGTTCATATTTTAGATGTCCCTTTTCAGTGAGACTCTAGGTCAAGTCTAGTTTTTCTATTTCAAACAACACTGCAGTGATAATTGTGTGTATCCCTGATATGTGTCTAATTATGAGTATTTCTATACGAGAAGAGCCTACATATAGAATTGTAGATCAAAGGTCATAAGTATTTTACATTTTGCAAAATAGATTCAGTTACCTTCCAAAGAGCCGAACTTATTTATATATGTAAATGGTTACCAACACTGTATTTTATCGATCTTTGAAATTTATGGTGATCTGATAACTGAAATATATTTCATTTTTTATTTCATGTTGCTGTTAATTCGAAGAAGCATAGTGCATATTCTAAAATTTATCCTTTGTGTTTAATATTTTTAGACATTGTTGAATAATTTTACTAATGCTCTTGGTCACCGAAGGTGAGGGAGGTTGAGGGGTAGACGAAATGGGTGAGGGAGGTTAAGAGGAACAAACTTCCATATATAAAGGAAATAAGTCCTGGGGATGTAATGTACAGCGCAGGGAATGAGTTAATAATATTGCAGGCACTTGGATGGTGACAGAGGGTACGTAGAATTATTGCGGGGATCGTTTCATAAATCGTAAATAAAATCGTTCATAAAGTAAAAATACCAAATCAGGATGATGTATACCTTACAGTAATAGGATATTTTCTGTCAGTTACGTGTCAATAAAAGAATAATGTTACTAGTGCTTTTATACTTTTTAAATTTTATTTTTAAAAATCATCTGCAGTGTATTTCTAACAGGTACTCTATGCTGCTGTCCCCCAACAGTCCATGAAGTTTCAAATTTTTATCCTTTGCGGGCGCCTGGTGGCTCAGTCGTTAAGCGGCTGCCTCCGGCTCAGGTCCTGGGCCCGGAGTCCCGGGATCGAGTCCCGCGTCGGGCTCCCTGCTCCGCGGGGAGCCTGCTTCTCCCCGCTCTCGTGTGCTCTCTCTTTCATTCTCTTTCAAATAAATAAAATCTTGAAAAAAAATTTTTTATCCTCACGGACACTCATATTTTTCTTTTTTCTCTTTTTCACTACTGCTCTCCTAGTAGGTGTGAAGTGGCATGCTGTGATTTTGATTGGCATTTTCCTAGCGACGTATTTTCATGTGCTTATTGGCCACTTATATATCTTCTTGGAAGAAACGTCTGTTCAAATCACTCGCTCTATTTTAAAAATTAAGACTTTATTTTTTTTAGAGTCGTTTTAGGTTCCCAGCAAAATGTGGGCGGAAGAGACAGACTTCCCGTATGCCCTGCTCCGACACTTTCATAGCCTCCCGTCATATCAACTCCCCCTCCAGAGTGGTACATTTGTCACAGTCAGTGAGCCTACATTGACACATCCGACTGGCCCATAGCCATAGTTTACATTGGTTTACAGTCTGTTTCTGGGCTCTTGGTGCTGTACGTTTGCAGAAACGTATCAGGACATGTAGACATCATTATGATTTTGGATACAGTATTTTCACTGTCCTCAGAATCCTTGGTGCTCTGCCAGTTCATCCCTCCATCCAACCCCTGGCAACCACTGGTCCTTTTTACTATCTCCATAGTTTTGCCTTTTCCAGAATGTGATATAATTGTAATCTTACAATTGTGGCTTTTTTGGGTTGATTTTTTCCACTTAGTAGTATGCATGCAAGTTTTTTTCATGTATTTTAATGGCCTGACACCTCTTTATTTTTTTTTAAAGGGCTGAATAATATTCCTTTGTCTGGATATACCATAGTTTGTTGATTCATTCACCTCCTTGAGGATATCTTGGTTGCTTCCAAATATTAGCATTTATGAATAAAGCTGGTGTAAACATCTGTATTCAGGTTTTTGTGTGGACATAACTTTTCAAGTCTATTAGGTATATATCAAGGAATGCAATTGGTGGATCATATGGTAAAGAGTATGTGTAATTTTATACAAAACTGCCAAACTCTTTTCCAGAGTGGTTGTACTATTTTGCTTTCCCACCAGCAATGCATGAGAGTTCCTGTTGCTCTGTATCCTTGTTAGCATTTGGTGTTGTCAGTGTTCCAGATTTGGGTCATTCTAATAGGTGTGTACTGGTGTTTCTTTTTTGCATTTCCCTGATGACCTATGATGTTGAACATCTTTTCATATGCTTATTTTGCATCTGTAAATCTTGGTGAGGTGTCTGTTAAGGTCTTTGGTCCATATTTAAATCAGATTGTGTTCTTATTGTTGAGGTTTAAGAGTTCTTTGTATATTTTAGATAACTTTCCTTTATCGGATGTCTTTTGCAAATATTTTCTCCTAGTCTGTGGCATGTCTTCTCATTCTCTTGACATTGTTTTTTTGCTGAGCAGAAATTTTTAATTTTAATGAAATCCAGTTTATCAGTTCTTTCATGCATCATGCCTTTGATGTAGTGTCTAAAAAGCCATTGCCATATTCTGGGATGTCTGTTTTCTTATGTTCTAGGAGTTCTGCAATTTTACATTAAGGCCTGTGATCCATTTTGACTTATTTTTTGTGAGTTGTGTATATCTGTCTAGATTAATTTTTGCACGTGGATGTCCAGTTGTTCTATTTATTGAGGAGTATTTTTGCTCCATTGTATCACATTTGCTTCTTGGTCAGAGATCACTGTATTTATGTGGGCCTACTTCTGGGCTCTTTTCTTCCATCGATCTGTATGTCTGTTCTTTTGCCAGTACCACACTGTCTTGATCACTGCATCAAATCTTGAAGCTGAGTAGTGTCAGTCTTCAATTTCCTTCTTCTTCAATATTGAGTTGGCTCTTAGGGCTTTTTGTCTCTAGATACAAACTTTAGAATCAACTTGTCAATATCTATGAAATAACTTATTGAGACTATGATTGGGGTATTGTTCAATCTATAATCAAATTGGAAAAATTGACATCTTGACAACATTGAGTCTGCTTATCTATGAACATGGAATATTTCTCTATATATGTAGTTCTTTGATTTCATTCATCTGTTTTGTAGTTTTCCTCCTATAGATCTGTACATATTTTGTTAGATTTGTTTAATTGTAGTATTTCATTTTTGGAGTGCAAATGTAAATGATACTGTGTTTTTTAATTTTAAATTCTACTTTTTCATTTCTGGTGTATAGGAAAATGATTGACTTTTATATATTAATTTTGTGTTCTGCAATCTTATTTTAGTCACTTACTGACATTTGCCCAATTTTTGATTAGGTCTTTTTATTTTTGAGTTATGTTTTTTATATATTATAGATAAACATCCTTTATGAGATATATGATCTACAGATGTTTTCTTCCATTCTATAGGTTGTCTTTTCACCTTCTTGGTGGAATCCTTTAAAACACAATGGGGGTGTGTGTGTGTGTGTGTGTGTGTGTGTGTGTGTGTGTGTCTTTGTGTGTGTGTTCATATGAATTCCTTAGGATTTTTCATATATAAGATTATATCATCTGTGCAACCATGAATATAGTTTTACTTTTTTCTTTCCAATCTGGATGCTTTTCAGTCTAGTCATGTTATTTTATATATTCTGACAACTGCTGACATTTTTGAAGTGTTTTATCTTTTTATGTTTAATATATTACTGATAAATTGGGATATATATTATTTTGCTATTTGTTTCCTCTGTCATGACTTTTTTATTCCTCCATTTCTCAATTTAAGCTTTCTTTTTTATTAAATAGATATACTCTATTTTACCATTTTAATTCCTTTTTTTTTACTCTGTTTTTGAATTGCTTTCTTAGTGGTTACCTTAGGATTAAAATTAATATCTTAATTTAAAGTTATCTGTTTTAAAATAACACCAATTTAATTTAACTAATACACCAAAACTGCCCCAATATTAGCTTGTTCTTGCTCTACTCTCTTCTATTTTTATCATATAAGTTATGTCTATATATTATTAAGCCTATCAACACTGTTTTATAATTTCTTTGTACAGTTGTCTTTTAAAATTGATGTAAGAAGATAGAATTACAAACAAAAACACATTTATACTGTTTTCCTATTTATGTATCTATTTAAATAGATTGGCACTCTTTATTTCTTTCCATGGAATTAAGTTACTTTTTAGTGTTCTTTCCTAAAGGATTCCTTTTAATATTTCCTTTTTTAAGAATTATTTATTTGTTTATTTATTTGAGAGAGAGAGAGAGAAAGAGAGAGAACACAAGCAAGGAGGAGGGGTGGAGGGAGAGGGTATGGGAGACCCCCTGCTGAGCAGGGAACCTGATGCGGGGCTCCATCCTAGGACCCTGGAATCATGACCTGAGCCAAAGGGAGAGGTGTAACCCACTGAGTCACTCAGGTGCCCCTCCTTTCGGTATTTCTCATAGTGCAGGTCTGCTGTGACACATATTCTCTGCTTTTGTCTATCTGGAAATATGATTCATACTCATAAGAAAAAAAGCAGTCAATATTGTTTTTGAGGGGTAATTTTGCTAGATATAGAATTTTAGATTGACTGTCTTTTTCTCAGAGTAATTTGCCTTTATCATCCCACTGTCTTCTGGCTTCCATGGTGTCTAACAAGGAGTTGGTTATTTTCTTTGTTGAGAATTTCTTGTACATCTTGACTCCCTTTTCTCTTGCTGCTTGAGATTCTATTTTTCTTAACTTCTGACTTCTTAACTATGAGTGTGCTGATATGGGTGTATTTGAGTTTATCCTGCTTGGAGTTCTTTGGCGTTTTCGCATGTGCAAATTAATGTTTTTAATCAAATTTGGAAAGGTTTCAATCGTTTTCTCATACATTCTTTCTGCCCTGTCAGTCCTCTCCTCTTGGGATAACAATGATGTGCATTCCATTGTTTGATGGTGTCCATGATTATTGAGGCTCTGTTCATTTTTTCTTTCTTTCTCTCTTTCCTCTAATTGGACATTAATTGACTTATATTGAAGGTCATTGTTTCTTTCTTCTGCCAATTCAGATATGGTGTTGAACCTCCGAATGAGTTGTGTATTTTAGTACTATACTTTTTAGAATTTCTACTTTGTTCTCTTTTATATTATAATTTCTATCTCTTTATTAACATTTTCTATTTGGTAAGATGTCCTCATACTTTTCTTTTAATTACTTAGATATGGTTTCTTTATTACTCGAACATATTTACTTCAAATCCATAGTTTAAATTGAAAGTCTTTATCTGATAGTTCTTACGTCTGGGCTTTTTTTGATGCTTTTTTTCTTAGGAGTATGAATCATGTTTCCTTTTTTTGCATCTCATAATATTTTATTGAAAACTGGAGGATTCAATATTATTTTGTATCAGCTTTGAAAGTCAGATACCTACCCTAGGACTATTGTTGCTTTTTATTTGTTGTTGCTTTCTGCTTTTTTTTTTTTTTTACTGTTGCTTTTTTTAAATTTTCTGAAGTAATTCTATAAAGTCTGTATTCTTTGTTGTACACAGCTACTAAAATCTCTGAGTGGTTTGCATTGTCACCAGGTAATGCTTAGACAGAGATTTTCTCAATTAATTTGAATTGGCAAGTCTCCTAGCCTTTGTCAGGGGTTTCTGTATATGTGTTTGGGGCATACTTTCAATATTTTAGCAGGCCGTTTACAACTCTGTTTGTACCTTCACTTTTTGCTTGTGCAGGTCCTTCAGGTCTATCAGAAGTGAGAGATAACAGCCCTTTTAGGTCTTTCCTCTGCATGCACATATTTATGCTCATTGTATGATCTTTTTGATCCCTAGGAATATGTCAGAGTTCTTCACAGTACCTTATGGACCACACATTTCTTTACTTTTTAACTTTCTTCATCAGCCATTTGTTCACCCCAACTGATATCACTACCTCAGGCAGTTGCAGCGTTAAACAATTACTGCTGATTCTTTATGACAAATGCTCTGGGATAGACTTATTTGCAGAGAGTGAGCTCTGATTCAGTTCAGATAAAGATAATCTCTGAGAATGAAGCTTTTCAGGGAACTTCCACACATGTAAAATAATGAGAATTCTCTGGAGAATAGGGTTTTTTTTTTCCATGAGTGTTAATCCTTTTCTCCCCCTTACTATGTTTGCTGGAATGCTTAATTTCGCAGCTTTGATAGTTATATATATATATATTCGAAGCTACCACAGATCTGGGGAGAAGGAAAAAGGACTAAGTATAGTTAAAATGCCATAAAGTTAACTGTTCTTCATGGAATTAAGTCCTTTTTCTTGAATAAATGCCTCTTTAATTATTGTAAGCCTTTAGTTAATTTTAAGAGTTATGAAAAAGTTGTTTTGGAGACATTTTTTCCAATGTCTCATTGCTTTAATAGAGGAACAGATTTTCAGAAGTACTCATTACACTATTCTGGAAGTGCTTCTTCCCTCAAATACATTATAAATGTTTGGGATCACCTAGGTTTGAAGAAGGCTATTTGCTGGGTTACTGGCTAATAGCCAGCTTGAAAGGAATTTCATCTGATTATACTGAGGTGTCAGATGATGCCTTAAAATTTCATGGACAAGCTGCCCTGGATGTGCTTCTGGTGAGTTTTCAGATCTGTAGTTCTTGAATTGACAAATCTTTAGTTGTACCAGAAGGTGAGAACACTATTTTATTTATTTACAAGATGTAAGCAAACTGCTAATTTGTTTAGTTCCAAAGCCTTTAATCCCTGGCTTCTAATACGAATAATGAATGAATAAATTCATTTAAAATAAGCAAATACACTTTGCTCTTTTCATTTTTATTGCACTGATTTATGAAACATTAAATTAAACTGATGGATTTTTTAAAAGTATGCTGACTTAATAATTAGGTTTACTTCCTGTTTTGTTTTGTTTTTTTATTATTATATTTACACTTGACGAATGGTAAACATTCAAATCACTGTGTGAAGTAACCGTATTAGAATTACAGCACTTTTGAGTTATTAAAGCTATAAAACCCTTGGGGACATATGGTAAGAAAGGATAGTCATCACTATGTGAATCATTTCTTTATAAAATTCCTTAATATATGTTTAGAATGTCAGACCTCATATAGCTCATCAGTTCGAAGACAGTCTTATTTTAAATAATGACTTAGGATGTACTTGTTTTTCACTTTTCATTAGAACATTTGTTTATTTGTTATGCAAGTCAAGAAAATGTTTATCTCTGGGGACTAGTAGAAGTGCTGTTGCCTATACTTTATTCATAACCATGTTAGGACAGCAATCTCCAGGGTATTTGGAAAATTTGATATGATACCGGTAATAATCCATAGCATTTCAGTTACCAAATGAACAGATTCTTTCTGCATGCTGATTGAGAAGTGATCTGTAATAAAACTTTTTCAGCATTGGAGTTTGACAGTAATGGTACTTGAATACTAGATTGTTAAATCACATTGGAGTCTCTTTTCCTTTTCCTGTGAATGAGGTCACTTCTTCAGAAGACACGTTTTGCCTTTGATAGCCTCTAACTAGCTGTGTCACCTTGGGCAACTTGCAGAATCATAGAATCTCAGGGTTAAAAGGAATTGTAAAGGTTATGTTGCCTAGTTATTCACAGAATTTACAGATACTCTCTTTCTTTCGCATTCCCACAGAGTAGTCACTCCGCTTCTGTGTAAGTGTTTTCAGTAGCAGGGTACACAGTACGACTCAGTGAACTCAAGCTAGTTTCAGGTAACTCTCAGTTGGAGGAATTTTGTCTTTGCTCACTTTGTTCTTTTGAATCCGCTTCCTTATGGTGCAAGTGGGGATGACAATAGCTGTCTGTTCCACAGAATTATTGTAAGGATAAAATATATAAAGCATCTAGAAAATAGGGTGTACACAGGGAAGCTGAAGTATGCCTATTTGAAAGTTTTATTGTATCTACTGCAGCAGACTGTATTTTTATTCACAAATATTTGCCTTTATTTGGGGAAAAATTATACTTCATCCCTGTTAATATTAATCTTGGCTAGGTGACTTTGGCCTATGGAATAAGAATTTGGGCAACATGTGTCACTTTTGGGGAGAAACTGCAAGTCAGCACATGGTCCCGGTTTCCCCTGTCCTTCTGATTGGATGATCAGAACTATTTCCGATGGAGTCTGTTTTGACTGACTGGATCTTGGAATGAAGACAGTGTGGAGGAGATGTCCAGCTGACCCACAATGCACCTGTCAAATAATTCATTGAGAATTCTTTTGGTTGGTAACCAAACACAGCCTTACAGTCTTCTCTGACACAAAACTATCTTTCTTTTTTTTTTTAATTTTTATTGTTATGTTAATCACCATACATTACATCATTAGTTTTTGATGTAGTGTTCCATGATTCCTTGTTTGTGCATAACACCCAGTGCTCCACGCAGAACGTGCCCTCTTTAATACCCATCACCAGGCTAACCCATCCCCCCACCCCCCCTCCCCTCTATAACCCTCAGTTTGTTTTTCAGAGTCCATCGTCTCTCATGGTTCTTCTCCCCCTCCGATTTACTCCCCTTCATTCTTCCCCTCCTGCTATCTTCTTTTTTTTTTTTCTTAACATATATTGCATTATTTGTTTCAGAGGTACAGGTCTGTCATTCAACAGTCTTGCACAAAACTATCTTTCTTTCTGTAAAGTTTTGCTTTTCAGATTATATTTGTTCAGACTTCTTGCCACTATGGGGAGACCTTTTTTCCCCTGCTGATCCCATGTGAAGTTACTTATTAAGTAGGTGGGAAAGTACACTTTCCTGAGCTGTACACATAAGATTTCAATGACACTACTAATTCAAGTAGGTAGTTTTTGGATAAATTGAGAAAAGTTTCTCTAAATAGTGACCTGTTATGACATCATTTTCATGAAAATTCATTTGGGCTTGTAGTCCTTTTTCTCAAACTGAAAAGGGACAAATAAAGCAAACCTTCAGGTTTGTGTGAGAAATAGCATAATGTGGGTTCCCAGGCCTAAGGAGCAGAACTCAGTGCAGTGAAATGAAATAATATCCTCATATTAAGTTAGAGACATTTTAAAGTGGTAGAACCAGACTCTGCACATGTCTGTCTCAGTGCAGACTGTGGAGCTCAGCACGGAAACATGATACGATTTTCTTTCTAAAGTGTAGAATTCTGTTAGTATGGTGAGTAGCATCCTGTGCTCAGGGAGCCTGGTTACCTTGCCAGAGCTCCTCTTAGAGAGTGAAGGATCAGCCTGACTATTTGAAGATTTCGTGTGTGTGTGTGTGTGTGTGTGTGTGTGTGTGTGTGTGTGTGTATGTGTATTTGTATATAAATAACCCTAGAATTTTTTCCTCCTGCAGGCTTTGTTAGGAAGAAACTATCTTAGGTCAATTCCTGTCTTTCTCTATGTACCCCATAAGCTGTGCTTATGCGATTTTTTTCCCATTTCAGGATGGCCTTCATAGTTACGCTAATTCAGTGTTATTTGATTGAAGTTTTTGTCTCTTTTGGCATTGCTCTCGCTAACATTTTAAACAAAATCTGTTATATAATAGCAGGTGCTCGAAGTATTTGTTGAATAAATATATGAATTAATAACCTCTGAGGAACACTTCAATTTCTGGAGTTAATTCTATATGGGACCTCTTGCCTATTTACATATTCCAGTAACAGTGTTAACAAAATGTTAGTTGGGCCATTTTGGCTTGTGTACCTGGTTGAATGGCCCCACTGTAACACATCAACATTGGCTATTCAGATGTTAGTTTTCTAAAGGGAGTAGATTGAGGTCATGCATTGAAGGCCCCCCCCCATGGAATGAATACGGAATTCTGATAAAGAGAAAGAAGGAAGTTCGATGCTGGAGAATGATGTCAACAAATTTTCTGAAATCCGAATATCATGTGATGACAAGTTTGTAGATGAAATCAAGGAGAGTATGTGTGAAGATGGTGCGCAGGAGCCCGTCTATTCAGAAATCCCAGAAAGATCTAGGCTTGGTGTAAATCCATTCAAAGAGCAGAAATGAGAAGTGTGACTCCAAAAAGGGAGAGAAAGTGGACCTCTGTGTGCAGAATGGTTGTGCATTCAGCAGTCGTTTTATCTATTTTCTCTTTCCCTCCTTTTTCATGCAGTCTGACCTTTACAGTACCTTAAAAACAACATAACAAGAACCGAGACAAACTAAAAGTAATGGGGTTTTCTCACTAAATAACTATGATGGAAGTGCTAGGGATGTTAGGTTGGATGTTCGTACCCCAGAATAAAGAGCTTCTGTAGTGATGCCTGAGGTTGTAGGGGGTGGACTTGTCAGCTGGCTTGCTTTTTTTTTTTTTAAGATTTATTAATTTTTATTTTAGAGAAAGAGAGTGAGAGAGCGAGGGGAGGGACAGAGGGGGAGAGAGAGAGAAAATATCAAGCAGACTCCCCACTGAGTGTGGAGCCTGACACATTGCTCCATCCCAGGACCCTGATATCACAACCTGAGCCATAATCAAGAATCTGACACTTCACCGACTGAGCCACCCAGGCTCCCCTCAGCTGGCTTTCTGATCCTTCACCTGAGGCAGGCCTCCCAGTCACAGACCCACTGTACTTGGAAATTCCCTTTAGCGTTTTCAGTCAGGGAAGAGGTGGACCACATACAGCTCCTTACATCACCGGAATGAAACACAGATATCTTGAATCATCTTTTTTGTTTGTTTCACTTTTGAGCATGAAAACAGTTTAAGATCTTCAGGCGGTTGAAAAAGATGGAAGTTAAACAAAATAACTTACCTTAGAGAATATATAATGCAAGATAGAGAAGAGAAAAAAAATTATTTTCTACCCTTAGAATTATTCAAGAAGATACTGTATTCATAAAAAAGCATAATATGCTAAGAAAAAGAAGTAATCAGATAACACACATAGTGTCTGTTGACTTTTAAAAATACGGTTGCTAATGTTTAAACACTTACTATATTAAAAAGAAAACCACGGGCCCAAAATGACATCACTTAGTCTGAGTTGGCAAACCGGGGCTCAGTCCCTGATCTGATGGCAGGTTCAGTCTCCTCCAGAAATGGAGTCTTAACAGGTCAGTTAGAAAGTTTCTCATCAATGCCAAGGAAGTAATGCATCCCATAGGCTCTCTCCATGGACTCCAAAGGAAGGTGAGGTCATCTGCATGAAACACCCCCTGGTGCCCCCCCACCTAGGGGAAAGTGACCTTGCCTGCAACAGTTCTTCTCTTTGCCAGTAACTTTCTTGCCCCACCCTCCTGTTCTGTACAGCTCCTGCCAGCACCCCTGCACTTGCTACATGGGATGCTGCCTGATTTGTGAACTATTTAATCAAACCAGTAAGATCTTCAAAGTCACTTGGTCGAATTTTGTTTTTTCACAGTTACATAAGTTGAAATCTGAAGTTCAGGGAACTTTTGGGAACATTAATGTAAAACACAAAGAGTTGAAGATTATGAGACAAAGAACGAAATTCAAGAGGTCTGCCCTGGAGGTATGACTCCCAGTAGGAGATCCTGAAAGAGAGAACAAAGCAAATGAAAGAGAATATGGACTCGAATAAATAAGGCATTTCCTGGATCTGAAGAAGGGCATGCAATTTTAGATGGAAAAGGGAGTTTTAAAAAATCCTGTTCTAGACCCAGTATGATACAAGTTTTCAAACTCTAAGGAGAAACAAAATAATTCTGAAAAACTTGGGGAAAAAAATCACCCAGGAAGAAAAGATAGCCCCCAACATAGGATGCCAGCATTTAATGTTGGAAAGTCCTTCAGAGGTCCACGAAAAAATACTTTTAAGCCTCAAATCATTTATTTATAAAAAATATCAATCAAATGTGAAGTCATAACAAAGAACCTCAAGGATTCAGAATATGTAACTCTCATATACATATTTTCTGAGGACATAACTGAGGGTGAATTCCAGAAATGCAAGGTTGAAAGCAATAGATTGTAGGATGTAGTGGCTCAGATTCAGCAGTGAAGTAAATGGAAATCATCAGCTTATTAAGGGATTATAGTATATAGCTGATCAACTATGATCAAAAGATTGGAAAAAAGAGAGACTTAGGGCAATAGGTACATTAAACGATGTGATAATGTCAAGAATTCGATAACGTATTTTTTTTTTTTGTCAGCAAGGAAAAAAAAATGAAAGGTCATTGGAGACAAGGGAGGAGGGAAAATGTGCAGTCAAGTCATGATCTAGGTGAGAAGAAACTAAAACATAGCATAATCACCTGATAAGTTGTAAAAAATAAGATCCACTTGACTTTTTACCCAAGAACAATTTCCTTCAAAGAGCATAGCTTTCCTGAACATAGACCCTTAGAAAATATCAAACAGTGCTAGCAAACACTTTGATACTTAGCTGATCAATAAATTTGTAGTGCTATGTTAATGTAACCTGTTTATTAGTTTTAAACTTTCAAATCAATTTCTACTCAAAATATGTGGCATATTTTTTTTTGTTTACAAAGAAATGCTTTTGTTGTCAGCCTTAACACTGTAAAAAATAAAGGTAAAATTGATAGAAACTGGGGATCATATAGTGGCTTTTGGAGAAAGTAATAAAAACACTATTTTACATAATGAACAGCTAGAAATGATTTTGCCTAAGCTAGATAGCAAAATAACATTTAAAGCATATTCTTTAATTTTACTAGGTTGGCCTATAAAGGAATGAAAACTAATTAAAAGTAGAGAAGGGAAGGAGATACAAGGTTATATAACAGATAGAATCAGAAGTATATAAAAGTGTCCATCTTTGAGGGGCTACACTGGTGTTTCTCATTCTAAAAACATTACCTCTTGGTTGTTTGAATTGCCAGTTGAATGTATTACTCTGTTTCAAAGTTAGCATTTATGTTAAGAAAAGGACTTCATGGTATGGACTGTCTGGAGCATATATAGTTTGGATTTCCCAGTTGACCATGGACAGTGGGCTTAATATTAATATTATTGTTTTTATTATAAAAAGGCTCACAGAAATTACCTATCCTTTAAAGGAGAAATTAAGCCTATTCATAAAAAGATTTTTATGAATTCTCAACAGATTGAGGACAGCCAACAGTTGGTTTGATTATTTCGTTTTTTATTTGTTCAGCCCTTCGGGTACCTTTGGACACAGTGCTTAGTAACATGAATAAATAAAAAGTTCTATCATTATTTCTGTGTCAGTGGCCAATAATAGACTTATAACAAGACTTGAAATGGTCATGGGGTGCCTGGGTGGCTCAGTCGTTAAGCATCTGCCTTCGGCTCAGGTCATGATCCCAGGGTCCTGGGATCAAGCCCCACATCGGGCTCCCTGCTCGGCGGGAAGCCTGCTTCTCCCTCTCCCACTTCCCCTGCTTGTCTTCCCTCTCTTGCTGTGTCTCTCTCAGTCAAATAAATAAATAAAATCTTTAAAAAGAAAAAAAAGAAATTGTCATGATTCTCAGGTCAGCATTGCAGAATGTTTAAAAACAGAAGCTCATTCATGTCCAGATTTAGAGCATGCCAGTAATCCACTGCCTTAAAAACTGCCTCATGGTTTTGAAGAAAGCAGTATTTTTAGTAAGACGATTATTCACCTGTAAGTAGGAGATTTTATTTCATGTGTTTGAAAGGCTGCCAAGGTTTAACATTTTATATTTGTCTAGCAATTGAGAAGATATTATTTTTTGTTAGAATTTGTAGGATGAAAAAAAGCTATAAAAATTCAATCTCACATGAAATTGTTTGAAATTGCCTTTTGGTTGGATGAATAAGTAGATTATTGATTTCACCCTTTTATAAAATGAAAGGTTAATGAGCAAAATCACATAGCATTCATTTCTAGGAGAATAAATATATATATTTAGTTTGAGGTATATATCATATATATGATTTTATATATAGCATGTATATAGTTTGATACACTTCCCTTGAAAGAAAAGTTAACTGGGTGGCTCAGTCGTTAAGCATCTGCCTTCAGCTCAGGTCATGATCCCAGGGTCCTGGGATCGAGCCCCGCATCAGGCTCATGGCTCAACGGGGAGTCTGCTTCTCCCTCTCCCCTGCTCATGCTCTCCCTCTCTGTATCTCTGTGTCTCGAATGAATAAATTAAAAAAAAAATCTAAAAAAGAAAAAAGAAAAGTTAACATTTACAAACCAAAATTTTTAGCCATTATGCTGTTATGTTAGGGGGTGAATTATGCCCTATCTTTAGCTTCACAATCCTACCAATTGCTCTTTTGCATTTTAGGTGAATTCTTTAATATGGAAGACCAGTTAAGTGCAGGCTAATGGAGGAAAATTTTCTATATCAGCTGTTGTGGCCTGGATGAGAAAGGGATGAAACAAGTTTTTGTTTTTTTTCCCCTTTGTTATTGAAGATAGAAAGAAACACATATTGGCCGATTGAAGTATGTTATTATTACAAACGTTATGACAGTATGAATTATTTTCAAAGAACCTACCGGTTTATGGTACAAAGTTCCACCCACTTACTATTTTGCCAATAGCAGGTGATGGGAACAAAAATTAGGCTGAAAGATTCTGAATGAAATTTGTTGGAATTACTTTGTATTTCTTTTCTCAGTAAAGCATACCAGTACTGAAACAATCTTTAAGAATATCAATAGTGGGGCGCCTGGGTGGCTCAGTCGTTAAGCATCTGCCTTCGGCTCAGGTCATGATCCTGGGGTCCTGGGATCTAGGTGCCGCATCATCTCCCTGCTCGGTGGGAAGCCTGCTTCTCCTTCTCCCTCTCCCCCTACTTGTGTTCCCTCTTTATATGTGAAATAGAATGTAAAGCAAAGAAAAACTTTGGTAAATAAAAACAATTTTATTTCTAAATGTCCAGAAACTTAAATAAGTGATTTTTTTTCATTTTCCTCATTGCAGATAATGACTTTTTCTTGTCTTTATAGAAACAAGGGTTGCTTGTTGAGGAAAATGTACTTTATATTGTACCTTTCTTTTTTTTGCAAGGTGAAGATACTCCAAAACAAAGATGGAAAGTAAAAGGGCAGAATATTAAGCTATAGACAGAGACTCGGCTGCACAGAAAATTAGCATTAATTTTTGAAAAACTCTTTTTGATTTATTCATTTAAAAATGAATTTCACAGGCCATATTCCCTTCAGCTTTTGTACCAAAAATAAATACAATAAACCAGAGCAACCTGTTGACACTCACCATGACCTGGATTTAAATAATGTGAGCAAATAGAATTCAGTACAAGATATCCTCTCAACTAGAAAACCTCTCTGCGAAAGTAGAAAAGAAAGAAAAGAGTTTTATTATTGAATAAACCTTAAGCCCGACTGCGATGTGCATAACAGGTGATCCACTAAGAGATTGCAAAGACAGAAGACATCTCAGGCTTTTATAAAACAATCAGACACAACCTGTTACATGTTCTTAAGATAAACAGTAACTAGCAATCAAGTAAGAGAACTTGACAGCACCATTTGTCACACATGGTTCATCCTAAATGCACCAGGTAATTGAGGTGACCATCTGTGTTTGCTAATTGGCTCTATGCAAAGGAAAAATAAACTTGTCATATCTTTATGACAGGAGGCAGTTTTGAGGGAGGCACTGACTGAAGACAGGTTTTCCCTCCCCCACTCCCCCTGAAACTGGGAAAGAATGGCACTCTGTTTGATTCCTGCATTTGGAGGAGATGGTTGCTAGGTCCTTGATAAAGTCATTTGTGGGTCATAAACGTTAGCTTTAAAAAAGATATAGCTACATTTCAAAGAGACTAAGAACTTACAATGAAAACTGCAATTAAAACTAAATAAGAAAAGGGGAGAAAGGAAAATCTTCCCTGTTTTCAACAGGGAGCCTTAAACCTCTTATTTTTAAAAGGTCTTATTTGCCCTTCCAGCTAAAGAGAGGGGATAAAACGACTTTATGAGCTAGAATTCCCTTGTGAATCACTACCGTTTCATTTCACAAAAGGAAGTTACTGATATTGATAAGTGAGATTTGTAGCTAAGGGATACGCTTACTCCCGGAGGTCTAAGTTTTGGTGTGTCTAAATTTACTCAAATAATGAACTGTTGAGTAAATATACCTGAGATAATATGGCAGAGTTTTACCCACATAGGCCTTTTAATTGGCACTTGACTGAAGTTGTCTATGCTATACAGCAATGGCAGAACTTTGGAAGATCTACCTTGACTGATTTAGACCATGAGGTCAAGTCTCCAGATTTAGCAAATCAGAATTTCAGACACCCAGTTCAGTTTGAATTTCCAGTATATTGAGATTTAGTTAGCTGTTGTGGGTTTTGTTTGGCAGGAGCTCTGCGGGAGGCAGTGGTTGGAGGCCTAAGATGTTGAGCTTATGGAACTGGCTAACAATTTGATGAAGGCCCATAAGAGAGATGTACCCATTCCTTTCATGTATCACCTCGATGATTGCCTAGAAAACATTTAATGTTATCATGAGACCCCGTGCCTCCCTGAGAACATTGACCTGGAAGTCGGGAAGGTGATATTAGGAGCTGGTGGCAATCAGTGTGTGTTCGATGTTGCAGTGAGTCAGTCTGCACCAAGAGCTCTACATGTATCATCTCACTTAAGTCACACCTTCGAGAAGTGCAGAGTGACATGAACCTGTTCACACGTGACAGAAATGATTTTCAGAGGGTGAAGGAACATTGACAAACAGAGCTGGGATTTAAATCCCATCTTGTTCAAAGTGAAGGCTCCTGAGTAGAATACTGTACATACTGCAAGACGGCACAGCTCCTCGGATCTGCTGCTTTTTTATCTAGACTCCTGGCCTGCACGCATGAGCCACTGAACCTCGCAGGTTTTCCAGCTTCACACGTATAAAATCAGAACGCAAGATTAGGTGATGTCTAAAGGTGTTTCATTTCTACAATGTATGATTTTGTCCAAAAATCAGTTATGCTAGTGCAGTACCGGAAATAGAAATATGCTTAATATAGGCTCTTTCTAGATTTCAAGGTCAAACAGGGCACACTGTTTCTTTCATATCCCTGTATTTTTTCTCAGTGTGCACAAAAGCCTTCTGCACAGACCCTCAGTGGATGCTCGAGGAGGGGACCGCTGAATGGTGTATTTCTTCTGGCAGTAAGCCACTGAAAAGGCCATTAGAAGAAAGGGCCCATTCTCAAGTTCCCTCTGTGTTTCTGCTAACGTGAGAATTGCTGTAAGGCGTGAGGGCTGCCGACTATGCTGGAATCGTAGAGGTGACGTGTGCAAGCTGGGAGTCATGCAGATCGTAGCGGGAAGTGAAAACAGGACTGCTGGGAAGCAGAATATGCATAGGAGGCTCCCGGGCTTCTTCAGAGTTATCCCATTCTTTCAAATTCTGGAACAAGCACCCTCCTCCATCTCCTCGAGCTTTGCTCTGTACGTACCACTCCACTGGCTCCTATTACCCCTCCAAGCTGAGAGTTAGCATAGATGCCAACCCCCTCTCCTTCCCACCTCTCTCTCTCTCCCTCCTCCTCTCTGCTTCTCTGTTTCTCTCTCTCTGTGTCAGCCTTCATTTTATTTAAATAAGCATTAAATGCAAGTGGATGCAAATGCCTTATAGGAATGCCCGGAAACAGTTTCTGGCCAGCTCTCCTTCCCGGCATAGGAATTAAGAATCAGTAAGACAGAAGGAGGCACACAAGACCAGACCAGAAATTAGACCTGCCTTGACACCTAGATGTTGGGGTTCTGGGCATGCCACCCCAAAATATGGCACTTTGGCATATGGACTATTTTGAGCTGAGCTAAAGGAGTTTGAGGAAATGGGAGAAGCAGGAAGGTCACTTGCTCCCTCCATTCCTCATCATTCTTCCTTGAAATGGGCCATAGAACCCTGGTGTGAGGTGCCCTCCTTACGGCTAGAGGAAAGGAGCATTCTTGTCTCTGTCGCCAAAGGGACATGAAGAAGAGTGCTAGCAAACAGGCCTTCCCCAGTCTCCCCCAGTTGTCTACAAAGCCTTCATACTCCTCTGTGACTATGCACTCTTCATTGGACCTTTCATAAAACCCTCAGGTCTGTTTTGGGGGGTCTTCATTACCTTATGAAGGCACCTGTAGCACATTAAGACTTAGATGGAATAAATTTGTGTGCTTTGCTCCTACTAATCTGTCTTTATCAGTTTACTTTTCAGATCTAGCTAGGAACCCAAAGAGGGCCGAGGAAAACGTTTCCCTCACTGTAGGGACATGGCATTTATAGTTGACATAAAGATGATTATCCTAGGTCTAGACTCTGGCAAGTGTACATCCAAGATGATGTACTTCAGATCATGAAATTTGGCATTGGCCTCAAGTTGGCTGGGTTTAATAAGACATAAATGTCTAAGATTGAGAAGATAGGAGTTTTCAGAGATTGCACAGACAAGCAAAATAAATTACAATGCAGTTATTCACTCAACTAGCTGGGAGCTAAAGGAAATGTCATGGTAATTTAATATTAGCAAAATAATATCATTTTCTATAATAACATTATCCAAAATACACTATTATTTTCCAAAACAGGTAAACCATAAATAACTAAAGCACCATAAAATTAGGTTTCATGTTTGTGAAAAGAAAAATTAATTCTGTGGAATGAGAAGAAGGGAATGTGCTTCTGCTTGTATTCTTTGAATCCATAAATGAATCCTGTAAAAAATAAAAAGAAATAAAATATGAATAAAATTAATATAATAGAAATGATTGGCACTAGAGCCAAAAATAGACTTAGGCAGTGGGTGTGGGTAGCTGAGGGAGTTTTTGCATAGTTGTTATTTTACTGGAAAGCAGGTAAAGTGTGGTGAAGTGTGAAGAATGGGGTCTCTGGGTCACTGTGCAGAAGACAGATAAAAGGAGGAATTGTCAGACATGGAAGAGCAATGGGAGAAGTGACCAAAGTTTGAGCCCATGGAGTTGATCTCAAAAAACTGCAAAACTCCAAATAGACTAAGATGATGTCGGGAGATTTTACTCTAGACTGTTGCCTGCTATAGCTTCCAGAAGACTGTGAGGGCTCTGTATAGAAAGCTCAGGAAATCCAAGAAAGGAATGTTTTTTTCAGGGAACTCAGAATACACATACACTTGCATTTGCTAAACATTGGTCATTGGATCTTCTAGCTCAGAGTAACATGGAACGTATGTTTAATAAGCTTCAGGACTGTATGAGTGATCTCTTACTGGGTAATGAAATATTCCTAAGTCTAGTCGCTTAAAATAATACACGTTTGTATCTTGCAGTATTTGTGGTTCAAGCCCTAGCGACCTTGGGCTTCTTCTCTGGCTCAGGGTCTCTCACATGGTTCAATTATATGGTAAATACATCAATAAACTAAGCACAACTCTGGGTAGTTTCACATTTATGAAAAAAGGACAAAACTCAGATTAATTTTTACCTTATCTGCGTGATAAAAAGGATTAAATAAAATAGAGTGAGCAGAACGAAACATAGAAAAACCAAAGATTCTGGTGAAGTAAACCTGCCATATTATACATCCTGATTGGGTGAATGTAGATTTAAGATCTACTATGGATATATATATATATACACACATATATATATATACACTTTTATATATGTATTTGTGTATATTTACCTTTATCATCTAGCTGTTGACTTTGTAACCATTAGGAATGGACATAAAAGCTAACCATCTTTACATCAAACAAATGGATTTTAAAGTATTCTAAACAAGGTGGTAGATGATTTAGTTAACATTTCCCTTTTGAATTTCAAGCTTTATAGTCTTAACCTCTAATATATGAGTATTTTTTTTTTTTTTTTAAGATTTGTTATTTGAGAGAGAGAGGGAGAATGAGTGGGAGAAGGGGTAGGGGAGAGGGAGAGAGAATGCAGAGTTTCATCCCAGGACATATGAGATCATGACCTGAGCCAAAATCACAAGTCACACACTTACCTGACTGAGCCCCCACCAGGCGCCCCGAGGCTGTGAGATTTTAAGTAGCATCCAGTCTTTCCATACTCCTGCTAAAATACTAACAACAATCCTTACTTCACAGAATTATTGACTATATTCAATAAAATAATACCTGGTACATACAGTGCATTCAATAAATAATACGATGGTTACTAATGTTACCATGAATGCTGTACTGATAGATTACTTAGAATTATGGCTTCTGTTTATTTGCCAGCTGCCACCTTGTTTAGGTGAACAGACTTGTGCTGCTTCATCAGTAGGTATGAGGGGCCATTTCACACGATGGCCTGTCCAGATAAAGTTGGAGACCGCATGGAATCTCCGTGGAAGTCTGCAGTGATTATGTTCACAGTGGCCCACTTTTGCAGCATCCACCCCAGGCGTGTTCCCAGATCACTGTCTTCCCAGTGTCTTGGGTGCATTGCAGTGCAGTTACAACCAACTCTGGAACAGCTTGTACCAGATACACACCTGTGTGCTGGTGCCCGGGCCATGGAGACACGACCTGCATCCACGGTTAAAGCCTAGAAACACCTCTGCAGGGCAGGCAGCGTGGGAACAAGGAATCAGTTTATTTTTCTGAACAAAGCAAGTTAATAAATACAAAATGTTCTTTGCTGTGAACTGCATGACAGAAACCCATTTTTAAACTCCCAGGACTGCACAAAGCATGCCCTCGGGTTTCTGGTTTTTAGGATCTTCTAGGTTTGTGTGGTAACTAGTGCATTGTCCAACTTATAAAAACATGTCTTTGTATATTTAACAACATATTTTTCACTTTATCTCATTATTTTGCTTAGCTATTTGTTTCCTGTTATTTCAGAAGAGAAATATTAACATATTTCAAGGATGTAGAAACTAGACCCAACCTACAGATAATTGATACATTCATGTCCTAGAGATGTTACTGCTACCAGAAATTCCCCTTATGTTAGTACCAGTCATCTTAGTGGACAGTATAAAATGCAGTAATGGCAGGAAGAAGTGAGGGGTTTCATCAGTTTTTTTGGATGGTGTTAGTCTGCCATTTTGAGGGAAGGTAGCTGGATATAATGCTTTCAGAATAGCAGTCATTTTATTTGAAGTAGAATTCAGCAAAATCTAGGATATCGGTAGAGCTTAGAAACAAGGGAGTGACTGGAGTAAATTTAACATGCATTGAGTGAAAATTTCATTTATTATAACCTGCGTATAATTTAAATAGATGTTTCAACTTTAATTAGGTGGTTACCTCAACTAATCATTGGGCTGTTGACTAAGTTCTATATGTAATATATGAAGATTAAAAACAAACAAACAAACATGGACTCTGCCCTCAAAGAGATTTGAATTGGGTTGATAGATTTGACATAGTCAATGACAAATTTACTACCACAAAAGTTAAACAGGGGTGCCTGGGTGGCTCAGTTAAGCATCCAACTCTTAATTTCGGCTCAGGTCATATCTCAGGGTTGTGAGATCGAGCCCCGCATAACGGTATGTGCACAGCATGGAGTCTGCTTGAGCTTCTCTCTCTCTCTCTCTCTCTCCTTCTGCCCCTCCCCCTGCTCTTTGTCTCTCTCCCTCTCTCTTAAATAAATAAATAAAATAAATCTTTAAAGAAGAGTTAAACAGTAATGATTAGTAACAAAGACATAATTGTATGCATTATTTATTTAACAGCCTAAGGAAAATCAGTCTGATAAAATGTAAGATTATCAGAAGGGCATGCATTATTTCCTTGGCAATGGGTTCATGTGGGAAAACACGGAAATAAAACATTGAAAAAAAATGAGGAGAAGTCACATTATAGAGATTATGTTCTCCATACATTTACCTACAAATAAGACAACATTTGTAATTTTAACTGCATATAACCTTTCATGAACTAAGATTTTCATACCCAATTTCACATTGAGGATTTTTTTCTTCTAAATTAGAGTGACTAGCTATTCAGAAAATATATCTGTGATGCTTTATGAAATAGTATGGAGCAATAAATCATTTGGAGAATTATAATCAGGTAATATATTCTCTGTGAGAGGCACCATCTTATTTTAGGCACTGGGGACATAGAAACCCGGAGGATTAACATGGAGATTGCCCTCATGAAGCTGAGACTATAGGACTGAAATCAGTTGGACAGGGACCATGTGTCATGACAGGGACATGAGGTTTCTTACCTAAATGCCTGGCTGGTGCTCTCAGTCTTGTCTAAAAAGGGTCAGGTCTTCTCCCTAAAAAAGACACAGGAGTGAGCAGTAGTCAGCAGGGCAAAGAGGAAGGGCAGGGAGGAGGGAAAGTCATAAGCAAGAGCCTCCCCACTAGACTGACCAAGAGGTTTGCCAAGAACTAATGATTTTGGAAAGAATATTTCTCATAAAAAGTTTGTGACTATGATGAAGAGAAAAATATATACTAAATGCAGCAAACGTTGATGAATTTGTTGCTGGATTTACTAGTCCAACAGTGTTGGTTCAAGAGAAAGCTGGAGAAGCGCAGAATTTATTGTTGAGTAAATGGATATAGGGTTACAGTTCTCTGTACCTGCCCCATTTTTGTTCAGTTCAACGGCTCAGCAAGAATTGACTCGGGCTGTGCATAGTGCCTGGTGTCTGAGATGCTGAGATGGACAGATATGGTTCTTGTGCTCAAGGAACTCACCAGTCTGTGGGGGAGAAAGACTGTCACCGGACCAGCGATGTGGGCTGGTGTCAGATTGTGAGCTGAATTCTGAGCACGTTGGGCAGTTGGAACAACAATGTGGGGCACTTTTTTTTTTTTAAGATTTATTATTTATTTGAGAGAGAAAGCATGGGAGGGGCAGAGGGGGAAGGAGAGAGAGAGAATCCTATGCAGACTCCCCGCTGAACGTGGAGCCCAACGCAGAGCTCAATCCCATGACCCTGAGACCATGACCTGAGCCGAAATCAAGAGTGGGACACCTAACCGACTGAGTCACCCAGGTGCCCCACAAAGGGCACTTTTTTAGCCTCGGAGGACAGAGAGTACTTCCCAGAAAAGCTGATGCATGAGCTATTTTATGAACCTGCTTCATTTGGAAATTTTTAAGTTAATGACTTGGGTGAAGAATGAGAAATCCATTAAATAGGAAGCCCCATGAGGTCCCAGGAAGCATTTCATTGCACTTTTAGCTGTTCCTAACACTTAGAGGAAGATGGAAAGATGAGAGAGAGAGAGAATTTTTATTTTATGTGTGAATGCAACCACACATAAATTTAAAAATACCTTTACAGGCTAGAAAAATTGCTGTCCTCAATCCAAGGAAATTAAGGATAAATACAAAGGCTTGCATCAATTTTATAAAGTCAAATACTCAAGTATATGAGTGGATCATCCCAGCTACAATGATACCTGTTCCGTGTGAGTTCATGTCATGGCCTGGCTTGTCAAAGCCGAGACGGTCAGACTGCTGCAGAGCGCTGAGAACCACAAGTGTTCACATTTCACCAGTGTCAGTCCGTTTGACAGCTTCTTCCTGGATAATGGTGACTGGTTCTTTGTGCAACAGTCTTAGCAGGGACAGTAACAAAGCTAAATATGTTTGCAAGAAGGCAGTGAGTCTAACAGTGATTTAATGTGGAAGATCGAGTGGTCTCCTCCAGTCCAGATTATGTGATTCTATTGAATTAGAGAATAGATTTTCATTGCAGTTGGAAAATCTACCAAGATAAATAGCTTCTCTGGGTCATGGTTTCCAGCCTAAGAGAGTTTGGGGACAAATTCATTCTGTTTCTGTAATTTCTAATTTCAGAAGACAAAGGCAAAAGAATTATGAAGGAATATATTCTGAAGGAAAATACTGAATACAGTATTACTTTTTATAAATGTACTTTCTTGGCTTCTGTTTGGATTCAAGCCTTTATTTATCATGGAATCTTATACATAGATGGAGTATAATTTATAAATCTTTCAAGTTCAACCATTTTAAAGTAGATTTCACAGTTCTAAGCAAAGCCTAGGGTTACAAAGAAACTTGGTTTCCATATTTTTATGATTTCAAATTCAAAATAAAACTGAAAAATGATCTTAAGAATCAAGGATATAGAGCACTTTGATTTTTAATACATCCTGGGTAGGCGAGAAAGAGTTTCGAATCAGAATTGCCCGTAGGAATGGAAGTGATAACACCCAATAATGTCTGGGGTCTTAGTACATTTGAGCAAATTTTCCCCATGACATCCCCAGTGACAAGGTAGCCAAGCCCTGCTGCCTGTTAACCCGTTGCCTTGGGGCAAGGAAGGAGTAGCAAAGCAATCCAGTAAGCCTTATGAATACTTGAAAATATGTTTCACTGGGGTTAAGAATTTTAATCTCCTGAAAACAAAATTTTCTAAGCTTTATGAGGTGCCCATCATGTGTTTTAGGTTATGTTAAAGGAATCAAGAAGGGAAGGAAAATGCATTTCCTTGAGTTTGTTTATGTACTTTTTTTTTTTTTTTTGGCTTAGAGGCAAATAAGGCCACGTTGAGAAACTAAAATATGATAATATAATGAAAATATATAAGACAATAAGAATAAAAGGAGAAATCTCAATATGCTTTGGGGTACAATGTATGGCCACCATGTATGACAGAGTACCCCTAAAAGGAACCGTTGCATACAAAGAACAAGAGCAGTTTGTGAAATGTACAGTGTGGTTCATCTTGAATACATGACTGAGATACAAAAATAAGGAGTCTGAGCCACCGAGGTCCAACACCAACCATGGTTAAATCCAAATATTTGCCTACCTTGTGTTTGCCTCTGTGCCATTGGGCAGGATTGAGGGAGAACCTAGGAAGTCTCATTTAACCTTATATTAACTATCACTGAGCTCAGAGGGGTTCTCCGTGCTGACTAGGGAATCCCTGTGTTTCCCTAGGTGGTGGTTTACTCTTCCCCTCTGTTAGGTGATGTTCAGATACTTTGTTCTCTCCTCACAAATCTCCCATACCTTCTCTCCATCCTTGCCTCGAGGTGATGATTTGTTACTTTGGGGGAAGCGGTCCATGGTCTCGTTTCAGATCCATTCCATCCCTTTTGGACCACCAAAGAGATTGGCTCCAGCCACCCCCTGTCCCTTCTGCATGAATGTGCTGTTTTTGTTTTTTTTCCATCTTATAAAAATGCTCTGGATTCCACTGCATCCAATCCCTGCCCCATTTCTCTGTCTCTCTTTACAGGAGAATTTCTCAGAAGCGTTGGCTTTACCCACTGTGTCCAGGTCGTTTTGTTCTCTCAGTAGTTCTCAACTTGGCTCCCGTTGACTTCTCAACACAATGTAAACTCCAGGGAGACTGCTCGCTAAATCCAGAAGTCAGTCCTTAGTCTCTTCTCGATGGATTAGCAGGATCTGATGCTGATGAGTACTCCTTCCTTGGAAACTTTGATCACACACTTCCGGTCCACTGTGTTTTCTCTCCGTACCTTCCAGTGGCTCCTTCTCCATGCTGTTTCCAATGCCGGTGGCTCCTTCTCCATGCTGTTTCCAATGCCGGTGGCTCCTTCTCCATGCTGTTTCCCATGGTGGCTCCTCATCTCCCCACCCTTCTGAGGGTGTGAAGCCCCAGAGCTCGGTCCTTGGGTCTCTCCTCTTCTCCGTCCACATTGAGTCTCCTGGCAACTGTATCCAGTAAATATCAGCTATTCACTAATGACTTTTCAGTGCGCATCTCCAGCTCTGGTTGTATATATACACAGCCTTCTAGAAATCCTCATTTAGATGTTTAAAAGTTATGTCAGGCTTCACACGCCCTCAGTAAAATTCCATTATTCCATCTCAGCTTGGCTCCTTCCTTCTCTCCCTGGCCCCTTCTGTTGTAATTGGTCAGAAAGAGTGTGGGGCCCTCCTTGAGTGCTCTTAGACTCTCACACCTCCTATCCAATGTGCCAGAGGCTTCTCTTTGCTCCTCTTTGCACTAAACTCTGAAGGGGACCACACTCGCCGCCTTCACAGCCACGCTGCTCAAACATGGTCATCCGCCTGTGTTACCTGCAGCAGCCTAGTGAGGGTCTGTTTGCTCCCACCCCAGGCTCTCCATGGCTCTATACACCATACTGTAGCCAGCACGGTCTTTACAAAATTGAAGATTGTTTTGTTTTCCTGCTTAAAACCCACTATGGCAACTTAAGAGCCAGTGAAATTAATGGTTGCTTCTTCTGGGGGCAAATATTTCTTAAAATGTCCTTTGAAAGTTAACATGGCAGTGCATTATTAGTCCTCTCTAATCTTGCCATAATGCATACATTCATACAACCTCAGTGATAGTGAAGAATAGGTTAAATGCTTTTTGGCCACTTTACAGAAAACAGAGGAAAAGCAAGAAAAACTATTAAATAGACACTAATATACTTTTTTTTTTCATGTTTACTGGATGTTCTCTTTCTTGTGAAGCAGAAGCATTATTTTCAGATCCTGTCTTGATCTGGAGCTTAGTAGTCTTTGTTGGTATATGCCTAAAGGAATATCTATTTAGTAGTGATTCTGGGTTTTGCCAAAAAAAAAAAAGCCTCAGTGTGCAAATAGTTGCAGATCATCAGGGTCACAGTTGTGTTAGATTAATTCCAGGAACTGTAGGTTTTGCTTTTGTCTTAAGACTTATAGGAACATAGTTATGAAAGCTGAATTTAATTTTAAACGCATTCTTTAGTCTCAATAAGATGGAAGAAAGAGTAGTATTTTACCCTTTCTGTATTGTGCATACTTGCATCCAGCATTTATTTTCAGATTCGAAAGATTCTCATTTCAGGAGCTGTGTTCTAAAAATGAAGGTGACCTTTTAGTCACTGTTAACTGTAAGTAAATTTTCATTAGAAACTTCATAATTTTCTATCCAAAGGTATTAAAAATACATTTGAAAAGATGATTCTATCTTTCATAGTCTAGTAAAATTTCTTTCCTTCATATTAAAGAAAATGAGGTTTCTAGCTTTCCCATTTTACAATATAGGTAAAATTGCTAGAAAATGATTATTGTAACTTTTCATTTGCCAGTGATGATTTCAACAGATACATTTACCCTTTGTTTTGCACACTGTGTTATGTCAAGAAAGTTCATATACTAAAGACCAATTTCAAAACTAATGCCATAAAGTGCCTTTTAATTGAAAACATCTGAAGAAATCAGTGCGCTAGAAAAATACAAAAAGATATTATTGAAAGTTAAAGGAGGATATTAAATCGGCAAGGATGTGGAGTGACTGCAACTATTATATATTCCTGGTGGGGGAGCATAAATTTGTACAGTCACTTTGGAAAAGTGTTTGCTGGTAGGTGTGTCTGATGCCTCAGGAATTCCACTAACGGAAATGTCTACATATGCTCAAGGAAAGCCATGACAAGAATATTCACAGTAACATTGCTCATGATATTTGAAAATTGAAAACAACACAAGTCACAGATGTCTATCAAAAGAAAGATAAACTGTAGTGTACTCATGCAATGCTGTATTATATATATGGTTTGAATAATTTTAATAGACAAACCTGCATATAGCAGTGTGGATGATTAGAGTAATATAATTTTGAGTGAAATAATTGAGAATAATTTAGACACAGAGGAGCATATAGTTTATGATTCTATTTTTATGAAGTTAAAAAGCAGGCAAAATTAAGCAATGGTAGTTAAGTCAAAATTCTTGTTATCCTGAAATAGGATTTGGTGTTGAGGGGACTTTGAAGTGATCATAGTTTTCTCTTTCTGGATTCTGGTTACACAGGTGCAATCAACTTGTGAAATTTTATCAAACTGTATTTATAATTTGTGCATATTATATATATATATTTTAAACTTAGAGCATTTCATAAGTTGATGATAATGAGTGTAGTTTATCAAGAGAGGATAGTTGAAAGACTGGTTACCAAGTGGTCTCATTGCATGCCAGTATTTTGGTATAATTTTATCTGCAGTCCAGCATTTGGTCTTTGTCAGAGCGCTCTATGTTGACTAGAGTAAGGGATGCCAGGTCATGTTAACTAAACTCACAAGATCCTGATGAATGAGCAAGAAGGTCAATATATTAATTCAGAGTGAAGGATATTCTTTTCCATGACCTGCAATGTTCAAATTTCCTAGTTAGGTTAGACCTTTCATTATCATCAAATTAACGTGAGTATAGAATGAAAACAGAGTAAAGTGAAGGATCATGGGGACCTTTTATATAGACAGAGTTTTTGTTTCCAATGGCTGTGTAAAGAGTCCCTCACGTTTAGTGTCTCTTCGTCTGGAGGATGCCAGGTAAACCACACCACCCGGCACTGTTCTTTTCTCTAACTTCCAGGTTCCGTGCTTTCTTCCCATTAACGCAAGTTTTCAGTAGGTAGAATGCAATGCAGATGACAGTGTGCCCAGCTATAGGAACATACGCTGTTCAGAAATAGGAGAACATACGCCACTTTGAGAACACAGATTTCCAAACCCCTCCCACTTTTCAGCAGGACCTCGAACACAGCAGCCTCATGATCAGTGATGGCACAGTCAGAGCAGAACAAGTGAGTATTCTCTTTGAGAGAATCTCAGAGTTTGCAATGAGTTTGGAGGGAAACATGAAGATTTGAGAAGCCCCTTCCTGCCTTTCATCATGTTTTACTGATACGCTTTTAATGTCAGGCAACGATGGGGGTCAGACAAAACAGAATGAGGATGGATTATAAATTCACATGCTGGTGCCTTCACATTTTTCTCCACATCTCCGGGGAGACCCATCCCTTCCGCACATTCGTCAGCTGGAGCGCAGACACCCACTCGCGCACTGGATAAATTCCAAAACAAAGGAGTATTTATCTAAGTCAGTGGTCCAAGTCACCAGGTGATAGTATGATTTTCTAGCATGCTGACCTCTCAGCAGATTTTATAAGGAGAAGCTAGGGCAGCGAGTTAAAATGGTATCAAGGATGAAGTCAGAAAGACTTGAAAGGCTGACTACCAGTGGTGAGGGCGCCGACGACAAGGCAGGAGGAACACGCGCAGGTTAACTTTGAAAAATGGTATCACATCAGTGCTTGTCCTTTCCCAACTTTTCTTTTCTTTTCTTTTTTTAAAATGTAGGCTCCATGCCGGGCATGAGGCTCGAACTCATGACCCTGAGATCAAGGCCTGAACCAGGATCAAGAGTCAAACACTTAACCACCTGAGCCACCCGGATGCTTCAGTGTCCTTTCCCAGCTTTTACAGCATTTGTCTCTATTTTGAAAGTTGGTTATTTACAGTGTCCTTCATTAATTGCCATTTTTACTTGGATTTTCTTATTTTTCTGAGAGTAATGTCAGAGCATTGAGAGCAGAAATTGCTGCTTACTCTTGTTCATCTTCCATGACTCTCGGCAGTATCGGACACATAAATTAGTCATTTAATCGATGTTTGTTTAGATTTAGTCTTTTGAATTAGCAGGGTTTCCTAGTGGGAACAAGGGACAGAGGATTTCATGGCGTTGCAAAATAATAATGCCACCACTGAAGATCTGGTGGGACTGAGATCATAATGGGAACTTTATAGCGGTTTTCCTTGCTTTGTCTTTTCAGAGCTATTCAGGAATGTAGGACTTATATTGTTCACCTGCACCGTGTTCTGTTTTTTTGCGGTAGAACTGAGACTTAGTTTTGTAAAATGTCTTCCCAGGCGCAGTGGTATTATTACAGAGTTGGATCTAGAACCCACTGTTCTTTGTGAACTTGGATTATTGACATCTACATCATTCTCATTTTGCATTTGCATCATGATAAGAGTTTGGTTCTGTCTTCTTGTTCAACTATACTACACTAAGTAAAACCCCAAAGCATTTTTAAGAATTTGGCTTACTTCCATCCCTCTCTTTTTTGTGTTTCCTTAGAATAATGGGCTCTTATTTATAGTTCGTACTTTGAGTAGAGATAAAAACAAAAATGAAACAAAATCGTGTTCCAGTAATTACTTTTTCTTTTGAAAGAAACTCTTCAGTGTTCTATGAGAAAAATGCTGGATCCTTTTACTTTTATTTCATGTTCTTTCTTCTTCCCTTTATCCTCTCCTCCTTCCTTTATAATGAAATATTTAAGTTGAAAGTATTTCATCCCTTGTCATTTCACCAGATTAAAATATATAGACTACCATGATTCATTACAATATTTGTTCTTGCAATTAAAAAAAGATTTTATTAAATAAATTCATATATCAAATCAGGGATATGTCTTTTGAAAAGAGTGAGAAAAGACTAATCCTTTGTGATTATAGCTATTTTATTTCTTTTCTAATTTTTAACTCCTATCACTGTTAAAGAAATCTAACCAGTTTTATTTTTTTCCCCGAAAGGAATTTCTTTCTCTTGGTACCTTTTCAGTTTTGAAAATAAGCAGCATATAACGTTTTAGCTGCATTCTAAATCCAAAGTCCAGTTATAAGTTGATAGAAATAATAGCCGTCATTTCTCAAAAGCCCAGTTATGACATTGAATTCCACCTTTTTCTTACCATCTGTAGTAATCTTGCTTAGCAAGAGTAAGGTATTGTCAGGGCGCCTGGGTGGCTCAGTCGGTTAAGCGTCTGCCTTAGGCTCAGGTCATGGTCCCAGGGTGCTGGGATCGAGCCCGGCATCGGGCTCCCTGCGCAGCGGGAAGCCTGCTTCTCCCTCTCCCACTCCCTCTGCTTGTGTTCTCTCTCTCGCTGTGTCTCTCTCTGTCAAATAAATAAATAAAATCTTAAAAAAAAAAGAATAAGGTATTGTACTAGTGTTTAAATACTTTTTTCTTTCTAGCTGTCAGACTATTAAATAAAAGTGAAAATCGGCATATTTGCTCAGTATATAGTTGGATATTTAGCTTCATTTGCTCACTCGCAATGCACATAGAAGTTTATCACTATCACAGAGAGTCATTACCTTTGTGTGGAATTTATGAGAGACAGGATAAAAATGATGCTTTTTAGAAAGCAGTGTAAGAGAAGGCAAAGTAGAAGAGAAGAAACTCTGTTGAAGGGTGCGCTGAACATCCACCCAGTAATTGTTTCTGTTTTCTTTGTGACTACATCAGTGTCTGACCAACAGCTTGGTATTTAGTTGCTATGCGAGTTAAAAGCCAGGTAGTGATTTGTTTCAGAAGTACAGATCTGTGATTCAGCAGTCTTGCACAATTCACAGCAACATATTTTAAGAAAAAAGAAAAAGAAGAAGATAACAGGAGAGGAAGAAAAGGGGAGTATGTCAGAGGGGGAGACGAACCATGAGAGATGATGGACTCTGAAAAACAAACTGAGGGTTCTAGAGGGGAGGGGGGTAGGGGGATGGGTTAGCCTGGTGATGGGTATTGAGGAGGGCACATTCTGCATGGAGCACTGGGTGTTATGAACAAACAATGAATCATGGAACACTGCACCAAAAACTAATGATGTAATATATGGTGATTAACATAACAATAAAAAATTAAAAAAAAAAAGCCAGGTAGTGAGTGGTTAAGAGTGTGTTTGTGAAGTCCCACAGCCCCAGTTTAAATTGAACTCAGCAACTCATTAGAAGTGCAACCTTTTGCAAGTAACTGAAACATTCTACATCGAATTTTCCTGGTTTATAAAGCAGCAATCCTAATATTACCTAGGTTATTGGTGGTTGTGAGGATTACATAAGGTTTTATGTTTGTGGGAATTTAATAAGGGTGTTAAGTAAAAACAGTGCCATGTTTGGAACGTGCTGACCACATGGTATCATTATAACCCTAATGGCCAAACTGATCTCCTGTGCACATAGATGGAAAGTGTGGCATAAATTATACACCAGGATTAACACTGGGCATTAAGTCCTGTGAAGGAGTAGATCCTTCACAGGAAATAGCACTGTGTGGCAGCCTCGGGAATGTGGTGGGAGGAGAGAGAGAGAAATAAACCAGACAGAGGAAAGGAAGCAAAGATGAAAAAGGAGCTTTCTCCGTCATTGGAGATAAGAGTGTTAGGCCTTTTGTTGTTGCTGTTCATTAGAAGTCTGAGAAGAATGGCATGGTGAAAATATAGAAACAATGTTTTCTATCCTAACATGATATAAAAATCTTAAGATCTGAGAGATTAGATTAAGGAGTGTTCTCAAACCGGAAAATGGGCAGAAGAATGGGTATTGAAGGGAAAGCGTTTATGCTTCCAGACCCAGATGCGGCTTTAGTCCTGGAATTCTGTGACAAGCTCTCATGGAACGCTGAACGGGGCTCATCCCTGAGACTCAGGTCACTTGTATGTAAAGACTAACTTGGGCAGAAACAGTGATTTTTGACAGGTATTCTGTAAACGTTGGGATTCTGGATCAAACAGGTGTGGGAAATGGGTGCACTTTTTCCTGCTCTGCGTTCTCCATGTGCCTGAGCTCAGTAAGGAAAGGCTCAGAAAGTCTTGCAGTCAAGACACCTGGTTACTCTTATTTCGCCCAGTCCTTATAGATTATTTAACCACGTGTGTCCTTCTTCACCTTAAACTGCCCTTCAGTGGAGTGAACTTCGGGAAGACTCCAGGAGAGGGAACTTGTCTTCTTCCTGTTAAGGAGTCTGTTTCATGAACTGTGATGACAGAGACTGCACATTAGCTTCTGTTGGGAAACCTGAGCAATCAGCTGCTCTCTTCTGATTCCTGTGGGAATAATGACTTACCTTGAGCTATTAATTTTTTTATTTTTATAATAAAATATATAAATTATATATATAAAATAAATATAAATTAAATATAATAAACTTTTATTTATAGAGGGAAATAGGAAATCCAGTTTAGGTTACTAGAGCAAAGCAAAATGTGGCATTTGTACTGTTTTGTACTATGATACAGGGATATTCTTAGACGATCATAAATGATTAAGTGCACCTATATCATAATAAACAATCGACAACAAATAGGGAAGTATTGAATTTCTAAGTCTATATTGTTAATTACTACAGTGGCAGATTTACTCTCCTTAAAGCCAAATGAAATCGAGCTCGTATTTTCCTGGTACAGATGAATAAACTAAAGTATAAAAGTGGGAATGTCTCAGAGAATTGTTGGCACTTATTGGAGATAGCGAGCACATTTGTTAGAGTAAATTCAAGACATTTCCTGTTTTCGCTTGCAGAAACCATTCTGCAGGTTGCCCTGCCTAATAACTGGTCCCTCTGGCCTCAGAGACTCAAGACGCGCAAAATTAGCGATCAATTGATGGCCATGTCTTGAATATTAGCCATTATACCCTTGGATGAAATAGGTCACTCAAAGAACGACGAACCTTGTCTTAGGGCTGAGATCTAGTCCTCAAGGGAAGAAGCATGGCTCTGGTTCCCTGATGAGTTACTATAGTAGGTTGGAAACAAGCCTGCTCTTTTGCTTGAGAGGGAGATGCTCTGTCTCCCAGCGCTGTTCACTATGCAACTATCCTTGAACAGACAGTCAAAACAAAGGGATTGTGGCAATGTGAGGGGCCCATGGAGGATAGTTTCTCCATAAATTCACATATTGTCACAAATCTGTACCATTTTGGCATTTCACATTTTCAAACTTATGTTCTTGCTCATCTTTGTGATCCCACCATCCTCATGGCACCTATCATTGTATTTATTGGTTTATTGATCAACTTGGAGTTTGAGAACTTATGAAGTTAGCAATATACGAAAAAAAGACCTTTCACATAAAAGGCAGTTTGTTTCTGTTTGTCCATGGTTTTGTTTTCATTTATTTTAACACATTTGTGTTTGTAAAATGAGCCTTCTGTGCCTATCTAGTGGCACAAGGATGGAGGGCAAATTGTATGATGATTACGTATATGACATTGTCCATGGATGTACTTCAGAAGCTTGGTGAATGTTTGATTCAATTCATTTATTTCATTTTTTAAATGAATGTGTCATTGCCAAATTTTGGAGACATCAAAGACCATCATTATGTTAATTTGCATTGGTTTCTCTTTCATCAGACTTTAGTGGTGCAATAGGTTTTTTTTAAAGTCATGAATCTCAGGTGAGCTGTTTAAAAATTCGTATCCGTTGCCATTATTTGTAAGTGTGTGAGTCAGGATATTGCACAGTCAGAAGGAAATGAGAATTAATAACTGAAATTGACATGGATAGGCAATTAACATCTATCAGTCTTATTTTCAGGTTTCAGAGATTGTCTTTATAAAGTAAAATCATAACCATACAGGTCTTGGAAGTAAGTTTAGAATACCACCCCCCAGATCAATGTCTTTGTTTAGGTACCTATGATTTCAAGAAAGGTTCTATTGTCTGAAAAATATTAAAATCCCCGAAGAACCTCTGTTGAGTTTCCGTATTAATAAAACAATATAGGATGTAAAAAAGACTTTATTCTAATAATAACTTAGATGTATAACTAAATAAGCATTCATTTTTAACATGATTATTGGGTACCTACTATGTGCCAGGCATGATGCTCGTACCCCAGCAAACAACACAGACGCCCCTTCCTTTGTGGGGCTTTTCCTCTAGCAGTTTACATTCTTCATTAAATAAAAATTCTGCCACACTCTGCCTTTCTTGTAGAAGAAGAATAAGATGCATTTGAGATTTTCATGATGCTTTGTATTACTTGCAATTGGCTATATGTCTCATGTACTCACATTTCTAGTTAGATGTAGAGGTTTTGTTTGCTTATTTTTTAATAACGTTAAAGTGGAATGTAGGTGGTAGACAAAAGAAACTGAAGTTTTCTGCAGAATCATAAAAATAGATGCACTAAATTTCAGAATACTGAACCTGTTTTCCCACTGATTCCATGATTAAAGGGCACTGTGTTACTCTGGGGACCTGGGGGGTGGTCCATAGCAGTGGGGAAGGGGGGCTCTCAGAGTGCCCTGTGCGGCTGATGGGGCCTGAGCCTGGGGGCCCCCCCGCAGCGGGTCAGGAGGGGGGCCCTGGGGCCGGTAAGCTGATGGACTCTCCCTTGCTCACAGCCAGTAACGGAACATTTCTTGCCATAGGCCTGTTAGATCAAAGAATGATCCGGATCTCTGTTACCTTTGTATGCCGTTTTCTCCGGCTTGAAGCACTCCTATAGAGCTGTGGGTTTGAGCAGCTCCTTCTGCAGAGTTGACGTTTATGAAGTAAATCCTGAGCTGGCTCTCATCCTCACCTTTTTCTCGCTGCAGCGTGGGTGAGTCACCTACTGGCTTAGTTCTCCATTTTGTCACTTCTGAAACAAGGACAAATGAGATCAGATGGTCCAATGCACTGAGTATTTGTGAAATCATTTTGAGAAGAACATTGAGGTGAAAATGTCAGTTATTCTGACTTATTTTCCAATTTTTTTTTCTCATTACTAAATCAGCTGCTTTATGTTAGAACATAAAGGTTGAGAGATTTTTGTCATGATTTTCATATTTTCTTGCTGAGCTGGGACGTACTAGTGTAGTGACTGGAGCAGAGACTCTGGAACTATGTGGGTTTGAATACATGGCTGTCATCGTCTTGCTGCGTGACCTTTTCATACCTGTTTCCTCACTGATAATATGGAGAGAAGCATAAATGTCTGTGCCACTGGGTTGTTGCGAGTGTGGTGCAGGCACACACTTCATATTATTTATGTCTTGTCTTTGAACAAGTTGCTTGACCTCTGGGCCCAGTTCAGAGCCAGCTTATACTAAACCACGAGAATGGATTGTTAAATGTTCAGGAATTTTGTAAGCCAATTAGGGGGAGTCGTTACTGAAAGTTAAATTCTGTAAATTCATGGCTTATGAAGTATCTTAAAAACAAAATGTGTAAATCCTCAGAACTTCACTTGCTAATTATTGTAGCATGTTATATTATCATCTGTGCTCCTCACACACAAGTAGACATGGACGTCCATTCATCTGACTGGTATAAATATGTCATGGTGGGAGCTTGAAACTGATGATGATCATGATGAGAATGTCTACAGCATGGAAATTGGCAGCAGTTACAAACTGAGCCAGCAGCACCTACTTATGGCCCTGTTGGTAACGATCCAATGACTTATTACGGGTAAAGCGCTTAGAAAGGTCTGACTCAGGGTAAGCTCTCTCGAAGAATTAGCAGTTATTATTATTATTGTTATCCCAGTGGTGGTTCGGCATGCCAGTGAGGTATTATAACCCCAAGAGACCTGGCACCTGAAACAGTTTCTTCATCCAGCTCTGGGCCAACTTATTGTTCGTGGGATTTGTGTTGGCCAGCAGGGGACAGCTTGATGAAGTAGCCACGTGTTACTTTCATAAAGAATACAGTCACGTTGGACATTGTCCTTGGAAAGGTGTTGTCTTCGCTAAAATATAGCCATACCAATCATTTTAAGTTCACATTTACTATGAATATTTTTTATGCCTTGTTTTTGATCAGGGACTGAGTTGAATTTAGTCATCTCCAGTGTCCCACATCATGTGAAAACACAGGTTTAAAAAAGTTAAATATTTGGCAAAGTATGCATTGCCTTCTTAATGCTCGTTTGACCAAGTGTTAGGAAGTATATATTGCCTTGTGGAAAGATGGATGCTAGTGAACACAGTTTTCAGAAATTTTGTGAAAACTGTACCTCAGAGAAAATGAATGCAAATAATCTTAAATAGGAATACTTAAATTAGTAATTAGAACAGCTGACGTGGGTTTTCCTACCGTTCTGGTTCTCGTAAAGGACTCGGTCACCTTGGAAGTGTCCTGCATTCCCGTGGAGTCACTGGGTGTTATGTATGCGCGCTAAGGGAACATGAACCAGACTATCCCCACGAAGATGACTAAGCTCTTCCTAAGAGAGTCCAGAACCAACTATCTAAGTTATGTTTAACTGGCAGTCTTATTGCCAACCAAGTTTTCTGGACACTGCTGTGAAGCCAAATGCCAATTCTGACATTATTTCAGCTCAGTCAAGCATTGGATTTTAAAAAATATTACGTGAAGTATTTCTAATGCATCATATTTTGTTAGAGAATTCCAGTTGTAAATTATGTTTTTTAAATAACTAGGTCTTTTGTAGTCTCTACAAAAACCAAAGAGAAGTTATAGATTTCTAAGTTGCAGTGTAAAACCTTTAAAAACCTAATGAGATTTGTAGTGTTTTCAAAAATAGCATAATTAATTTTTAAAAATAGCATAATTATTTTTATTGAAATATATCATTGTCTCTCACAACTGTTTTAATAGTACCTCTCATGTTCTATGGGTTCTTTCTTTCTTTCTTTCTTTCTTTCTGAGAGAGTAGAAGCAGGTGGGGAGGGGCAGAGGGAGAGGGAGAGAATCTCAAGCAAACTCCCTGCTGAGTTCAGAGCCCAAGGCAGGCGCTCCATCCCATGACCCTGAGATGACAGCCCTGAGATCACAACCTTAACCAACTGAGCTACCCAGGGACCCCACTATGGGGTTTCCTAAAGAGTGGTGAATAGGTTGAAAGTAAAAGCATTTAGTAAATGTTTGTGATACACATTGGAAAGTGGTATCTGCTAGATGGAATTTTTTTGTTTTTAATTTAAGAATACTGGCTGGTCATTGATCCAAAGAATCAAAAATAATTTAATGATCTGTCTTTGCATCATTAAGCCTTATGAAGAGGAGGATTTGGAGAGCATAGATATATTGACTAAAGGCTGAGAAAATGAACTTGATTATTTTCTGAGATGTCTTTATGATTGACAGTAAGCCTTCCTCTGGCCACAGCCCTGGAGGGCCTCTTGCCTTATTTCCCCTTTGTATTTAAACACAGCCCGAGAGAAGGGTCTTGATGATACTGTTTTCTGCCTGACAACTGGACAGAAATTACCTGTGAATTGGATGGACCTCTAACTTGTTTTCAAAATGTTACTTCCGATTTCTGTTTTGCATTGGGTATTGTCTCAAATAAAATAGATGCACCATCATTAGATGCTGAATGGTAGGACCTGTGCCATATTTCATTTTAAAACATTTTTTATATTAATAGACTTTACTTTTTTAAGGAAAATTTTAGGCTTACTGAAAAAATTGATTAGAAAATACAGAGAGTTCCCAAATACCATCCCTTTCCCCCAACCCACACAATTTCCCCTAGTATTTACGTCTTCTGTTATTGTGGGCCATTTGTTGTGATTGATGAACCAGTATTGATACACTATTATTAACTGATGTCCATAGTTTACATTAGTGTTCATTCTTTGTGCCCTACATTCTGTGGGGTTGTATACAACATATAATGACACATAGCCACCTTAACTCTCTCATACAGAACTGTTTCAATGCCCTAAAGTTCCTCCGTGTTCTGCCTGTTCATCCCTTCTTCCCCCCAAACCCCTTTGTGACAACCACTAAACTTTGATTGTCTCTACAACTTTATTTTTTTCAAGATGTCAGGTGGTTGGAATCATATGGTATGTAGTCCTCTCAGATTGGCCTCTGTCATTATTAATATGCTTTTAAGGTTTCCTCATGTCTTTTTGTGGTTTAATAGCTAGTTTCACTTTAGTGCCAAATAATATTCTGTTGTCTGGATGGACCACACTTTATCCATTCACCTTTTGAAGGACAACCCTGGTTGTTTCTGAGATTCGTTAGTTATGAATAAAGCTGCTATAAATATTCACATACAGGTTTTTATGTGATCCTAAGTTTTTAATTCATTTGGGTAAATACCAAGGAGCATGATTACTAGATTGTAGGACAGGCGTCTGTTAGGTTGTGTAGGAAACTACAGTCTTCCCAAGCAGCTGTGTCATTTTGCTTTCGCAGCAGGAGTGAGTGAGGGTCCATGTGGCTCCACATCCCCCCTAGTTTTTGCTGTTGCTGGTGCTTTGGATTCTAGCCATTCCGGTAGGTGTGGAGTATATCCCATTATCCTACCTTAGCTTCCATGGTGACATATGATGCTAAGCATCTCTTCATATGCTTATTTGTTATCTACACACCTTCTCTGTTGAGGTGTCTGTTCAGGTCTTGTGTCCATTTTTCAATGGGATTGTTTGTTTTCTTGTTGAATTTTAAGAGCTCTTTGTCTATTTTGGACAGCAGTTCTTCACAATATTTGTATTTTGCAGATATTTTTCTGCTACTCCATGGCTTATCTTATCATCCTCTTAACTGTTTTTCACAGGGCAAATGTTTTTAATTTTAACGAAGTCCAGTTTTTCAAATTTACCTTTATGCATTGTGCTTTTGGTGTGTTTAAAGTCATCACCAAACACGTCACCTAGATTTTCTTCTATATTTTCTTTTAGTTTTATAATTTTGCATTTTACGTTTAAGTCTATGATTTTAATGAATTTTTGTGAAAGTTATAATATCTGTGCCTAGATTTTTTTTTTGGCGGGGGGGGGGGGGCATATGCATGTCTGGTTGTGTAAGCACGGTTTGTTGAAATGACCCTTTCTCCATTGGATTTCTTTGCTCCTTTGTCAAAGATGAGTTGACCCAGTTGTGTGGTTCTGCTTCCGGGCTCTCTGTTCTCTTCTGTTGACCTGTCTGCCTCTCCTTTCTCCAAAACTCCACTGTCTTGTTACCGTAGCTTTATAGCAAGTCAGTAAGTTGAGTACTGTTAGCCCTGTGTGTTGTTCTCCTTCAGTATTGTGTTGGCTGTTTGAAGCGCCACATTTTATCTTTAACAAGTACTTCCTAAGCACTTTGCTAAGAATCCTGGATGCAGTGGTGAAAAAGAGAAGGCCCCTGCTCTTAGAATCCTGGCTCTGGACTGGTTAGGCTTGTACGTTCCGGAAAGATTCCCGACATCTCTGAGATGTCCATTCTGTGCTGGCTGTTCTTACCTAAACCACTGACCTTCCTCTATCAAATCCTTATGCTGTATCAGTTGTATTTATTGTTCTTCATTCTATTGCTTGCTCCTATTCATTGAGCACTGCTATAGGCCAAGTGATTTTCTCATCCAGTCCTTATAATAATAGATAATATTGTTATCCTCATTTTACAGTTACAGAAAGGAGTTTAAAGAACTTGCCCCAGATCATACGGCTGCAGGCAGCAGAAATGGGACTGGAGCCTGGGTCAGTGCATCTGGAAGCCAACTCTGAGCCACTGTGGCAGAGTTCTGCCTTCTCACTTGAGTCTTTCTGTGCTCTTTCTTTACAGTCACATTTAAAAATTTTTTTTTAAAGATTTTATTTATTTATTTCAGAGAGAGAGAGAATGAGAGATAGAAAGCACGAGAGGGAAGAGGGTCAGAGGGAGAAGCAGACTCCCTGCTGAGCCGAGAGCCTGATGTGGGACTTGATCCCGGGACTCCAGGATCATGACCTGAGCCGAAGGCAGTCGCTTAACCGACTGAGTCACCCAGGCGCCCACATTTAAAATTTTTAAAAAATTTTTTCAAGGGGCACCTGGGTGGCTCAGTCATTAGGCATCTGCCTTCGGCTCAGGTTGTGATCCCAGGGTCCTGGGATCGAGCCCTGCTTCGGGCTCCCCAGGAAGCCTGCTTCTCTCTCTCCCACTCCCCCTGCTTGTGTTCCCTCTCTCACTGTGTCTCTCTCTGTCAAATAAATAAATAATCTTTAAAAAAATTTTTCCCAAGATTTTATTTATTTATTTATTTATTTGATTGATTGATTGATTGAGAGAGAGAAAGCAGGGGGCCAGAGAGGGAGAAACAGACTCCATGCTGAGCAGGGAGCCCAACATGGGGCTCGATTCCACCACTGGAGCCAAAATCAAGAGTCAGATGCTCAACCGACTGAGCCACCCAGGTGCCCCTACTGTTGCATTTTTAATGCTACATAAGAGGGGTGTGTGTTTGAGAGAAGGTCTATATGTTGGGAGGTGTGACCCCAGCCTTTCCTCAGCTGCTTTCAGAGAGACTAGCAGCCTCCAAGAGGTCTCGTGGCCTCTCCCCACCAACAGTCGCACCGAGTCTCCTTCTCCCATTTCATTAATGTTCTCCACAGGGTTTGAGCTGAGATTGATAACCACTGTGCCACAGAGATTTAGGGTGGATCATGTGCAGGGAACAGGCCTGGGAGGAACATGACCAGAAGTCCATTTTGGGCTGAGATTGTTCCAGGAGGCACTTGATAACTTCCCAACAACCTCTGGCATCACTTAACGCATTTGGTGGTAAAAGACTTTGTGTCTTCGTCACAAAGTAATATTCTGTAGACATAGCTTCAGTACTCAAAGGTACTTTTGGTTAGTACTGTAGATGACAGAAAAGTGACAACTGCTTTCAAAAACCTTGTCTAGAAGAAGAGAAACACAGCCATCTCTAACACTGACTAGAAAACAGCAATATATTAGGAACCAGGGGTCGGGCAGTAAAAGGGCCTAAGGAGTATGGGGAAGCTCTCTGAGTTGTCTAGGAAACATAGGACTTAATGGACTTTAGTGTCCTGAGGTTTGTAGGTTACCTAAGATAGAGGATATGGGGTGGAGAGATTGTGCGTCCCCACTGCCCTTCTAGAAGATGCCAGTCTGGCTAGGCCCTCGTGGGGGTGTGCGTTAGGGACATCAGATTCTACCGGTTCGGTGGTTTAGGGACTCTGTGGGCTAGAAGTGCCAAATCCGTCAGCGTTTTAGGGACAGGAGCCTCTCTTTCTCCCCAGCCCAGTGATCTTCCTGTGGCAGGGAAGTGCTTCTTGAAGCCCCTGCCCCTGGAGGAAGGGGGAGGGGCACTGACTCTGGGGAAGGTGGTTGGACATGTTTTGTGGCCTTTGGTTCAAAGAAGAGGACTGGGATTTCTTGGGCCCTTTCAGAGTTTAGGAAAGTCAAAAATCAAAATATTTACCGCCCCCCAGCAGAATGTAAGCTCTGTGAGGGCAGTGACTTTTTCTGTTTTGTTCACTAGCACATCCTGAGAACCTGGAATCTAGAAACGGGTGCATCCTGCACTAGTGGGTTCAACCTCGCGCATAGCTGCCCCTCGGTTCATTAGTATCCAGTGTCAAATATGATCAAGTGTTGGGGCACGAGCGACTCCACATATGAATTAAGTTCTGAAGAAGCAAAAATTAGTAGTTCTCTAAATCGCCATGTTGAGTCCCATCTTTAATGGCTGGTATATTACTCTGTTCTTCCCATGCATGGTTTCCTTCTTTTTGGTGTCTTTTGGATGATCCTCTCTCAGGCTAGTGTCTGCAGTCTCTAACCTGTGAGATAAAATGAATTCTTAGTCCGAGGCTCCAGGCACTGTCCAATTTGGCAACCCTATTCCATTTGTAAGTTCGGAGAACCTGTCTATTCTGGAGAGAAGAGGTGGTCATGAGCTTTCAAGGGTGCCACTCATGTAGCTCAGCTCCTCTGCTTCAGCCATGCCAGGCAGGGTGGTTGCTTCTGCCCAATGACCTGAGAGCTGTCTGCTCCAAATAGCGGAGCTTCAGTATGAAGGAAGGTAGCATGACCTGTAAAAGACTTTGACGTGAGTGACAAATAGCGCTTTATTGTGCTGCCATTGAAATTTCCAGCTTTTCTGTTACCGTGCTGTTTACTCTGACCTGGACAACACCCCTCATCAAGCGATGCTGTCAATCCCGGGACACCCGCCTCTCCACATCTCTGTTTATCGGACTTGTTTCTCGTCTTTAAGGGCCAAATCCAATCTTAGCCTTTCTGAGAAGGCTTTCCTAATCATTTCACGTCAAAGGAGAGGGCTGATCTGCCTTCCATCTGATGGTGAATTATCATTTCTTGCACCTTTAGTGTCTGTGACCTAGATTTGGACCTGGTTGACTATGTACCTCTTTGAGTGTTTATGGAGTTTCCCCATCAGCTGTATTACAGGCTTTTGCATTTTATGCTACCATGGGACTCTCAGGGTACAGAAGACATGATGCTTGCTATCTAAAGACAGTGATTGATCCCTGCAAATTAGAAAACATAGTTTTTATTGGAAATATCTACTATATCAAGGCCAGGTGAAAGTCCGAAGTTTTTCCTATATACATTTTTTGACCAGGACTTGCTTCAAACTAACGCTGTTTTTATTTATAATCTTAATGTTCTCCTATTCAAGTGAGTTGAAAATGATAGAAGAAATTATACTAAATGGTTAAAAATAACATTAGCCATATGATTTAGTAGGTAATTTAAATGATAATCTAGTGGTCCTCTCTAGGGAAAATTGAATATCTGCAGTGATACTCAAAATTAGAAAAAGAAATCATACATCTCAGCCATAATATTGAAGTACGTTGTAGTCAAGCCCACATGTGGGTATAAAGTGTGGGTATAAAGCCTCTGCTCTCTGTGGGGAGCAGTCACAGAGAAATCATTTGCAAAGTTTGCTCTTCCCGTCTTCATCCCAGATGCAGTTCTGCAACCCACACACATTTCCAAGGGCATCATAGGGGACAGGATTATCTAGAATCCTGGAGGAAGCTCATCTCATCAACTACCAGATAAAAAGCTTGAAAATCCCCAGCATTAAAATGAGCTATTCTCCCTAGATTAAAATTCAAGGATACTAAGCCCTTTTGAATTTATCAGTTTCTATTTATGAGATCAGTGAATTTTGCTCTCCGTGTAACCTGACTCTTTCATGCGAATTAAGCTGATGTGACGCTTTTTTAAAATGTTCTTTTCTGAATAGATCAGAAGCCTTCAAGCTGACCTATCAGGGAGCCTCCTTCTCAGGTCCAGCACAGATGCAGGAGGTTGAAAGGGAAGACGGATGTGCCTGTCTTGATCCATGGGTCCACCCCTCTCATTTAAGCCTTTGAGAATTAGGCCATATTTTACTTCCAACCATTACCCCTCGTGTTTTGTGTAATGAGCCTGGGGGGGACACTGATGAAGCTCTCTCTGATAGCCCCGCCAAGGTCTGTTTGCTGCTGACTGGGAAAGGGGCTCTTCTCGAGTACGTGTTAACACAGGAACGCTTCTCCAAGTAAATGGTAGCGACTATGTTAACTGCAAATGTACTCCATTATAAACCTTTGCTCTGAAAAATCAGATGGAAGTCGAACTTTATTTTGAATGCACAAGGATACTATCTGTGTAAAGAGGCTCTGGGCTAATGCTTTAAGATCATTAGCATTTTGTAAATGGGCTTTTCAGAAAGCAAATACTTCCTGAAATGAATTTCCAAAAAGCCTATGTCAGTTCAGTTTACATACACACACACACACACACACACACACACACACACGCATATCTATTATTTATATATTAATAATATATTCATTATATTTGTTATATATTTTCATTTTATATATGTGTATGTGGATTTTTTCTTTATCTTTCCCTCCATCCCCACACAACTCACTAAGAAGATATTTTTAAAAAAATTTCTTTCCATTTCCACAAGTCACTATTACGATTTATTGGAAAAAAAAATGCTGAAGTGGTTTAATAATAATGTTAATTTTCAGGAGGTGTTTTGCTCCCATGAAATCAATTACAAAGCGAGCTCGGGCATGCTTGCCAGGGAATGTTCTTGGGCAAAGGAGCAGCATCAATGATTGTTTATTCAAGATTTCAATGTCTTCAAGGCTAGAGGTGGTGGGGGTGGTTGCCCTTTGTATCAATGATCCTTCCCTTTTTAGTTAAGAAAATCTTCCTCATTTTCATTTTGGAGTTAATTTGGAGTATCAGAGGTGGTAATGAAATACTTAAGAATAACAGTGCTGTAAATTACTTCTAAGGGAAGGCATTGGGGTTGCCATATAGAAAAAAGATTAACATATTGACTGTGGAAATTTCCTCCAAAATTATATAACTACAGGTTTTTTTTTAAGTAAATGCAAACTACTTAGAAGTAAACAGTATTCACCTGCTTGACCACAGCACTCACAATTTATAGAAAGTCAGCATTCTCTATTTAAGCATGGTTGACCTCTGAAAGCAGGTTGTCTGAGCTTGAGTGTTGGCTTCACCATTTGATAGGTGTGTAATTTGGAGCTAGAGTAACTAAATATCAGCTATCCATTTTGGATTCTGTTGACAAATTTTGTTTCCTTCCTACATTTGACCAAATTTCCTAGCAGATGACAGTGACCTAAAGTAATAATGTAATCTAAATTATTAATCTAATTAATTACCCAGAGTCAAGCTATAGTGGGGTCAGGCAGGAAAAACGTGTATGTTAACTCACGGGTGTTGTGAGTGGAAAAAGAAAAAAGTCAAAAAGAAAGACCTTGTACATAATGCAGTGATGAGAGACAGGTGCATTGATATTAGGAATCAAATGGTATTGCAAAAGGAGAGCCATTTCTGTCAGCAGAGCTGGGATGAAATGGTGAAACAGGACGCATTGTCTTAGCAGACAGACGATTCCAGGCAGTCCCAGTCAACAACATTTACCCAGAATCCAAATACCCAGAAATATCCAGTAGCTAAGACATTTTATCCTGGGGAAGTGGAGTTGTGCAGAAGATGTCTGGACGTGGAAGCTCTTTGGAGCAGGGACGAGGACCTGTTTGTCCTGCAGAAGCAGGGGGCTGGTGTTTGTCCAGCACTGGGAGCAACCCTTACCATTACCGCTGCTCAGGAGCAGTGGTCTCTCCCCATTTCCCTGCTGGGTCTAGACTACTTTGTCTGCAGCAGTTCCTCATCGGGCACTTTCCAAACAGAAGCCAGTCCTTTTTACTTTGCCAGACTTCCCTGTGTGGCCTCCCTACCTACGTGATGAGCTGCTTGAGTCAGGATGCTCAGTTTCTCTCCTTACAGTGAGACAGCCAAGCACAAGGGCTTGCATATTCCATATTAAAGGCAGACAACAGAGCAAAGAAAGAGATGGTTATTTTACAAATAATGGCTTATATGTGTTGAGTGTTTGATATATATTCAGTGCTTTCTAAACATTCTCTTACTTAATCCTACTAGTAACTTCATGATGTAGGCATTGAATTGGGTAAATAAACATGTGAGAGTGTGGGAAAATTTTTCAGTGTATTTTTTCCACAATATATTTTAAGTGAAAAAGGCAGTGCAAATACCCCTATGTCTATAATATGATCTGAATTTCACAAAATGAATATCTACACATGTAAAAAATGTGTAAGTAGTTCTTTTTAGATTTAATGCTCTTAAAAATACATTTAAAAATTAAAATAAAAACTAAAAAAATACATTTTAAAATGTTTTCCGCTCAATACTATGATCACCTCTGCGAAAAACAAGAATCACTCATAGTTAATGAGGAGAAAGAAATAATAGGCAAAATATAGAGGTGGAGGAAGAGAGAAAAGAAAAGAATACAGATAAATAATTACAAATTAGGAAAATTCTTTCTGATTATCCATGAAAACATAAAGACTGATGTCAGGAGAGCTCTATAGCCATTGGAGGTAAATATGACATGTTTGCAGCATTATCCTAGTTGCATCTAAAGACAGTGCCATTTGGAAGAAACTTCTTTTGCCCATTTACAACCAGGAGACCTTGCCTATGACAGGGAATAAAGTAAAACACAGATTAATTTCAGGAAGGAAATTACCTAACATCTCTCTGTACCTTACTTTCCTCATCCATAAAGCGAAGATGATAAAAGTGCCAACCAACTACAGTAGTCATGAAGATTAAATGTGTTAGTATGCGTGAAGCACGTGTCTATTCTTGGCACATAATAAGTGGGGTGAATGATTGCTACTATTATTGTTATTATGTGAGAGCAGGTGCTATAGTAGAAGCCTAGTGAGTGGTCACTGAGCAAGAGGGGGCTAGACTAGGGTTGAGAATAAGGGCTTGAGGCAGTTTAAACCCAGCTCATTTGTCACACACACACACACACACACACACACATGCACGCACACTAAAAATCACATAAATCCTAAGAGAACAATACAGACACATAGAAAATTAGGAAATAAAAATAATTTTAAATGATTGTATTATTTTTCCTAAATGGACAATTATTTGAAGTTAATCTCAAGGCTTCTATCAAACAATAAAACTATATATTTTCACAAATAATAAATGTGGTTGTGATGCTGCATAGGCCAAGGCCCCGAGAGAGTGTGTCAGGCCCCTCGCCAAGAGGGTTCCTGGCTTTACGTGAAAAGAATTCAAGAGTAAGCCATTTAGAGAAAGGGACAAAGATCCATTAAGTGTAGAAGTAAAAAAGGAGCTACTTCACAGAGTAGTGGTCTGTCCTCCCAGATGGGGAAGAGGACCCCCCCTTTGCCACTAATGAAGGTTTTTTTTAAGTTTTTTATTTAAATTTCAGTTAGTTTACATGCAATATGTTAGTGTCAGGTACACAATATAGTGATTCAACACTTCCATACATCACCCCGTGCTCATCAGGACAAGTGCACTCCTTCATCCCCATCACCTCACCCCCTACCCACCTCCCTTGTGGTGACCATCAGTGTGTTCTCCATACTTAGGAGTCTGTTTCTTGGTTTCTCTCTCTCTCTTTCTCTCAATCCCTTTGTTCATTTGTTTTGTTTCTTAAATTCCACATATGAGTGAAATCATATATTTGTCTTTCTCTGACATGTTTCACTTAGCGTAATACCCTCTAGTTCCATCCATGTTGTTGCAAATGGTAAGATTTCATTCTTTTTATGGCTAAGTAATATTCCATTGCATTGCAATATTCCATTGTGCATATATATATATATATATATACACACCCATCTTCTTCATTCATCTATGGATGGACACTTGGATTGCTTCCATATCTTCAGCTATTATAAATAATGCTGTAATAAACATAGGAGTGCACGTATCTCTTTCAAGTAGTGTTTTTATATTTTGGGGGTAAATACCCAGTAGTGTGATTACTGGATCGTAGGGTAGTTCTGTTTTTAACTTTTTGAGGAAACTCCATACTGTTTTCCACAGTGGCTGCACCAGTTTGCATTCCCACCAACAGTGCACAAGAGTCCGCGTTTCTCCACATCCTCAGCAACATCTGTTGTTTCTTGTGTTTTTGATTTTAGCCAGCTGTGAGATGGTATCTCATTGTAGTTTTGATTTGCATTTCCCTGATTATGAGTGATGTTGAGCATCTTCTCATGTGTCTGTTGGCCATCTCGATGTCTTCTTTGGAAAAATGTCTATTCATGTCTTCTGCCCATTTTTTAATTGGATTATTTGTTTTTTCAGTGTTGATTTGTATAAGTTCTTTATAGATTTTGGATACTAACCCTTTATCAGATATGTCATTTGTAAATATCTTCTCCCATTCTGTTGGTTGTCTTTTGGTTTTGTTGATTGTTCCCTTCACTGTGAGGAAGGCTTTTTTTAAATTTTTTTTATTTAAAATTTTAAATTTGCATCAAAGGACATCATTAACAGAATGAAAAGGCCACCTGCAGAATGGAAGAAAATATTTGCAAATCATATATTCAAGAAGGCAGTAAAGAAAAACGAGAACAGAGGACACAGTTTGAATATACTCCTAGACCCATCACTCATAGTCATGTTATTTTGATGGAATCCCAGTAAGTTTATTTTTGCTTTTGTTTCCCTTGCCTCAGGAGACATCTGAAAAAAAAAAAAGGTTGCTATAGCCTGTATTAGAGAAATTACTGCCTGTGTTCTCTTTTAGGATTTTTATGGTTTCAAGTCTCTCATTTGGGTCTTTAATCCGTTTTGAGTTTATTTTGGTAAATGGTGTTCTAATGAAGGGTTTTATAAATATTTAAAAGTTAACTAACCATATAGGGAGAGGCTTACTCTTTCAGTTTAGATTTATTACTTACATTGGGTGGTTCATTTTTCCATTGTCCTAGAGTTACAGAACTACCCACAGGAAGCAAATTTAAGAACTTCCAGCCTTTGTGGCTTTTACTGCCAGAGGGAGTGGGGTCTTGCGGTTTTCCTTGAATAGGATCTTGTGACTCTATGACCTGACTTTTAGGTTAAAAGATCAGCCTAAAACCAAAATGACTTTACTTCAGTTAACTTGTCTCCCACGCCACCCTTCCCTCCTGCCTCAGTTGAAGGTTTATTCCCTATTAATTTGACAAAATGTCTGACTTTTGAATCAAGGTGTTTGTTTCCATTTTATTATTTTGTTTTCACTCTTCACTACTAATACCATGTTAAAAAAGGAAGGCTTCCCCAAAAAGATTATTTTTCAGGTTTTCTCTAAAAATCACTCAAAAGGACAATCTTCTCTTCCTTTGTTAAAGACACAAGGGACAGATGGTTGGCAGCAAGATGTGGAGGGCTTTGGAGGAAGAAGACTGAGGGAGTCGACTCTGGGGGAGTGATGGGCACAGTGTGATGGAACCAGCATCCTCAACCCCTCAGGGTCCTGGGTCCAGGAGAACCTAGGGTAGTAGAAGAGAAAACACCTGCCAAAATTATCAGTCACCGGGTACAGTTTGCAAAAAGATTTGCAAATCATCAAAGCCACAATGGAAAGAATTTTGTGTAAGCCAATGAAGTTTTGGCCTGAATAACAGGCCCTGAAGGTAATTAAGATAAAATTAAAACCCATCGACTAAACAAGTGCGGTGACCTTTATTATTTCTTTTTTTAAATTTTTTATTGTTATGTTGATCACCATACATTACATCACCTCCCCTTCAATCTATTGTTTTTTTCTTTTTTTTAAATGACCTTTATTATTTCTGTAGAACTCTATAATAGAGAGAAAAGGTTAAGTGAAGAGCTTCCTGTGTGACCTGACCTCAGCTTGAACAGGGTCCTCGAGGCAGGATGCGTGAAGCTGGAACTCTGCCCACGGAGGAGAGTTGCAGGCAGGGGCGGTGGGTGGGGGGCCAGGGAGGAGCACCCCAGCCGAGCGGCAGCCCTGAAGTTAGAGCGAAGACTGCCATAGGGATGACCAGGTTCTTCTGGCACTCCTGAGGGTTGCAGTGCTGCAGAACTGTGTTTCCTCTGACGCATCTGACAGCTAACTCCTGCTGTCTTCCCCGGCTCATCTTCTTCCCAACTTGGTGGAAATTTTAATGATTGGAAGGAAGCGAATTCATTAAGTGATCCCTCACAAATTTTTGAATTTCAGCTCTCAGTCTTAATTTTTATTGGAAATCAGTGAACTATTGGTTTTGTAAAAGAATGGTAATTGTGCACTTTTTTTTTTTCTTTTGCTGTTACCCTTTTGCTCAAGTCAACACAATCCTTTGTCTCCTAATGCCAAATTGGCCTCTTTTGTCACCTTGACCAGATTTCTTTCAAACACTTTCCTTATCCAAGCTTCCATGTGCACAGAGTAGGCAGCTGCCACTCACTGCCCTTTAAAGGGGGCCCAGACTGTACTCAATCCAAATGGTTTATCTACACACCTTGAAATGTCACTTTGAGCCTCTCCTGTTCAGATAAAAATTCTAAGAGCTAGAGTAGATAACGAGTTCAACTATACCAACAGTGACATCACCTCAGAACTGCGGCTGTTAAGATACATGAACAATACAAGGGCTCCTTAGTGGCACAGTCGGTTGAGTGTCTGCCTTCGGCTCAGATCATGATCCTGGGGTCCAGGGATCGAGAACCCCCCCAGGCTCTGCCCTCTCCCTCTGCTCCTTCCCCATGCTTGTACTCCCTCTTTCTCTCTTTCGCAAATGAATAAATAAAATCTTAAAAAAAAATATCAGTGATCCTATTAAAAAAAAGATACATGAACAATTCAGTGGAGAAGAAAAAAACTTGAGTTTTCTATTAGATTTCTTCTTTACAAAATAAGTACTGTTTATATATTGAGTTAATTGTCACCCTTTTTTCATTGAATTAAATTGGTATATAACATTATATTCGTTTTAGATATACAACATAATTAGATTTTTGAATAGACTGCAAGGTAATCACTGCAGTAACTCTAGTTTCTATCCATCACCATACAATGGACCCCGTCACCCATTTCGCCCACCCCCCAACCCCCTTCCCTTCTGTAACCACAATCCATTTTCCCTATCTATGAGGTTTTTTATTTTTAAGATTTATTTATTATTTGAGAGGGTGAGAGAGCAGTGGGGAGAGGCAGAGGGAGAGGGAGAGAAAGAATCCCAAGCAGACTCCACACTGAGCACAGAGCCCAATGTGGGGCTTGACCTCCCAACACTGAGGTCATGACCTGAGCCAAAACCAAGAGTCGGGCGCTTAACTGACAGCCACCCAGGCGCCCCTCTGTCTATGAGTTTTAATGTTTGTTTTGGTATTTGACTCCACATATAAGTGAAATCATATGGTATTTTTCTTTGGCTTATTTCATGCAGCCTTATACTATTAAGGTCCATCTGTGTTGTCACACATGGCAAGATTCTATTCTTTTTTATGGCTGAGAAGCATTCCTGTGTGCATGTATCACTTCTTCTTTATCCATTAATCCATCAGTGCATACTTAGGTTGTTTCCATATCTTGGCTATTATAAATAATGCTGCAGTGGACATAGGGGTGCATATATCTTTTCAAATTAACATTTTTGGATAGATACCCAGAAGTGGAATAGCTGGATCATGTGGTAATTCTATTTTGAATTTTCTTGAGGAACATCTCTACTCTTTTTTCATGGTAGCTGCAACCACTTTATGTTCCCACCAACAAGGTACAAGGCTTTTTTTTTCATCACATCCTCTGACACTATCTTGTCTTTTTGATAATAGCCACTTTAACAGATGCAAGGTGATAGCTCATTGTGGTTTTGATTTGCATTTCCCTGATGGTAAGTGATATTGAACATGTCATGTGCTTGTCTGTCATCTGTATGTCTTCTTTGGAAAAATGTTCATTTAGATTCTCTGCCAGTTTTTAATTAGATTGTCGTTGGTTGGTTGGTTGGTTGGTTTTTTGCTATTTAGTTTGCATTTTTATGTATATTTTGGATATTAACTCCTTATTAGATATATGATTTACAGATATCTTCTCCCATTCAGTCGGCTATCTTTTTATTTTATTGATGGTTTCCTTTGCTGTGCAGAAGTCTTAGTTTGATGTAGTTCCACTTGTTTATTTTTACTTCTGTTGCCTTTGCTTTTGGAGTCTGATCCAAAAATGCAGTGCTAAGACTGATGTCAAAGAGCTTACCACCTGTGTTTTCTTCTGGGAGTTTTATGGTTTCTGGTCTTACATTCAAGTCTTTAATCCATTTTGAGTTAATGTTTTGTATGGTGTAAGATAGGGGTCCAGTTTCATTCTTTTTACACATGGCTGTCCAGTTTTCCCAATACCATTTGTTGAAGAGACTGTTCTTTCTTCCTGTATATTCTTTGCTCCTTTGTTATAAATCAACTGGCTTATTTCTGTGCTCTCTATTCTGTTCCCTTGATCTACATGACTGTTTTTATGTCAATACCATAGTGGTTTGATTCCTATAGCTTTGTAGTATAATATGAAATCAGAGAACTATTTGTCATCTTGAAAGGCAATAGAAAAGCTGAATCTAAGAAAATGAGAAAGTTTTACTCAGAAAAGCTGTGAGTTTAGTAGGTATAAGTCCTATTGGATGTGATGGGATGACAGGAAAATGTGAAGTGAATTGAATAAAATGAGCTCTAGGAAGAATCTCCAGTGAGTTTTTTTGGGTTTTTTTTTTGTTTGTTTGTTTTGTTTTGTTTTGTTTTTTTGGTGCGAGGTTGTTGAAGTGCTGGATTCACAGTTCTCATTACATGTTCTTGATACTGTTTCTCAAAGATGGGATTGCTGGAGGAAGGGCTATAGATACAAGTAGTTTTAAAAATATTTCATGAGAGATTACTAGGTAACATACCCATTGTGTATTACAGAGTATGTGTTACAGAGTCAAATATAAACAGCATATACTTTGTGATCAAGGAAGTCCTGATCTAGTAGAGTCATAGGACATTTTACAGAATAATAACACCATGTGAAGGTACAATCATCAATTCAGCCTGCAGTGTTATGGAAGTTGGGGGAAATGGTTGTTCATTATGTCTGGGACGATCCGGAAATCTTCAGAGAGAGGGTAAGATTTCAGGTGAATGGTACTGGTTTCAGCAGTGATGTACCAGAGGAGGGAAGAAGTGTATTCAGGAGATACATGACCAGTGGGAAGGGGGGATGCAAAGCACATGTATTCTGGGAGGAGTGAGTCACTCCATCGGATGGAAAGCAGGGTTTATGGATAGGAATGGTGGTAAAGATTGATGCTCGTTGGGTAGATTGGAACCAGTTTATTTAGAGTCCAGCTCATTCCTCAGAGGGTTTGGGGTAAATCATTTTTCAAGTAGAGATGTGACAGGTAGGGTCAATTTTTCCTGCAGAAAAACATGTTAAGGGAATGTGGAGGTGCTTTTAAAGGGATGAGAAAGTAAGAGGAAATACAAACAAGACAACCAAACTCCCAGTTCACAAAATTTCCCACATCTGCCTCTGAATGTGTCCTTAAGTGAATTTTACTGTAGTTACTCTTTGTTTCAGGTCTTAATTATTTATTCCTGAAATCATAATTTCTTATTGTTATAGTATATAAAAAGGCAATGCTTAAATACACCATGTCTAATTTTATACCTGTTTGGGTCCTCATATGTTTTTAGCTGATATAATGTGCTTAAGTTGTAGTTATTCCTAATTGCTTTTTAAAATTCTATATTAAACATTAAAAATATTAGAAATATTAAGAGTTAAAAGTAAAGGTGGGCCTTCATTTCCATATACTAAAAAGTATATTTAATTATAATATTTGTTTGTAATTAAAGGTACAAAACAACACAAAGAGCCTCTTGCCCTAGAGACTTGAATTTCTGGCATACCCTGGTCCTGAAGTACAACACCCTATTTACAAAGTAAAACGAACAGTATTGAGGTGAAAACAGAAGGTCAGTAATAGAGGCCATACTATTTCAAAGTGTAATTTTGATATAAAAGTCCCGATAAATAGCTCTCATTTTGTGTTTGTACGGAATGAAAATTGACTAGTACATTAGTGAAAATACACAAAGACTACTGGAAACAAAATTTAGATGGCAAATGATCAGTGATTTATGAATGTAGCCCAGATAAGCAAAACAGAAGACATAAATAAATGAAAAAAAGCTCAAGCATTCACCTTTTTAAATAACATCTAAGTATAAATAGAGATTAAGGAGTGCACTTGTGATAAGCACCAGGTGATGTGTGAAGTGTTGAATCACTATATTGTACACCTGAAACTAGTATAACACTGTATGTTAACTAACTAGAGAATTTATATAAAAACTTAAAAAATACTGACATTGTCTGAGAAATGGCCACAGAGAAGTAGAGAAATTCTTACATGGATGAGATAAGAGCTCGTGTGATACGGTGTTTCAGAATTCTGAAAGATGAGTTTTAACTGAATCATTTTATAATCACTTGCAATATTCAATTTCTATCACTCTTGTAACAACCACAGACTTAATAGCTTAAAACAACACAAATTAACTTCTGCTCTGAAACAGACATAGTCAAAAGAATGAGAAGACAAGCCATAGAATGGGAGGAAATATTTGCAAGAGATAGTATCTGATAGAGTACTGTTATCCAAAATATACAAAGAACTCTTAAAATTCAACAGTAAGAAAACCATCCAATTAAAAAAGGGCAAAAATATGACCGACACCTCCCCGAAGAATATATATATATACCAATGGTAAATAAGTATATGAAAAGATGTTCAACATCATGTCATTAGGGAAATGCTAATTAAAACAACAATGAGATATCACTACACACGTGAGAATGGTCAAAAATCTAAAATACTGACCACACCAAATGTTGGCAAGGATGTGAAGCCACAGGAACTCTCTCCTTCATCCCTGGTGCAATGTACAGTACACAGAGCTACTTTGGAAGACAATTTGGCAGTTTTTTTTTTCTTGTTGTTTTTTTGCTTTTTTTAAATTTTTTATTGTTATGTAAATCACCATACAGTACATCATTAGTTCTTGATGTAGTGTTCCATGATTCATTGTTTGTGCATAACACCCAGTGCTCCACGCAGAACGTGCCCTCTTTAATACCCATCACCAGGCTAACCCATCCCCCCACCCTCATCCCCTCTAGAACCCTCAGTTTGTTTTTCAGAGTCCATCGTCTCTCATGGTTCGTCTCCCCCTCCGACTTAGTCCCCTTCATTTTTCCCTCATACTATCATCTTCTTTTTCTTTTTTCTTAACATATATTGCATTATTTGTTTCAGAAGTACAGATCTGTGATTCAACAGTCTTGCACAATTCACAGCACTCAACATAGCACATACCCTCCCCAATGTCTATCACCCAGCCACCCCGTCCCTCCCACCCCCCACCACTCCAGCAACTCTCAGTTTGTTTCCTGAGATTAAGAATTCCTCATATCAGTGAGGTCATATGATACATGTCTTTCTCTGATTGACTTATTTCACTCAGCATAACACCCTCCAGCTCCATCCACATCGTTGCAAATGGCGAGATCTCATTCCTTTGGATGGCTGCATAATATTCCATTGTGTATATATACCACCTCTTCTTTATCCATTCATCTGTCGATGGACATCTTGGCTCTTTCCACAGTTTTGCTATTGTGGACATTGCTGCTATAAACATTGGGGTGCACATACCCCTTCCGATCCCTACATTTGTATCTTTGGGGTAAATACCCAGTACTGCAATTGCTGGGTCATATGGTAGCTCTATTTTCAACTGTTTGAGGAACCTCCATACTGTTTTCCTGCAGAGGGGTTGCACCAGCTTGCATTCCCACCAACAGTGTAGGAGGGTTCCCCTTTCTCCACATCCTCGCCAACATCTGTAATTTCCTAACTTGTTAATTTTAGCCATTCTGACGGGTGTGAGGTGGTATCTCATGGAGGTTTTGATTTGGATTTCCCTGATGCCAAGCGATGATGAGCACTTTTTCATGTGTCTGTTGGCCATTTGGATGTCTTCTTTGGAAAAATGTCTGTTCATGTGTTCTGCCCGTTTCTTGATTGGATTATTTGTTCTTTCGGTGTTGAGTTTGGTAAGTTCTTTATAGATTTTGGATACTAGCCCTTTATCAGATATGTCATTTGCAAATATTTTCTCCCATTCTGTGGGTGGTCTATTGGTTTTGTGGACTGTTTCTTTTGCTGAGCAAAAGCTTTTTATCTTGATGAAATCCCAATAGTTCATTTTTGCCCTGGCTTCCTGTGCCTTTGGTGATGTTTCTAGGAAGAAGTTGCCGCGGCTGAGGTCGAAGAGGTTGCTGACTGTGTTTTCCTTTAGGATTTTGATAGACTCCTGTCTCACGTTTAGGTCTTTCAAACATTTGGAGTCTATTTTTGTGTCTGGTGTAAGGAAATGGTCCAGTTTCTTTCTTCTGCATGTGGCTGTCCAATTTTCCCAACACCATTTGTTGAAGAGACTCTTTTCCATTGGACATTCTTTCCTCCTTTGTCAAAGATGAGTTCACCATAGAGTTGAGGGTCCATTTCTGGGCTCTCTATTCTGTTTCACTAATCTATATATTTGTTTTTGTGCCAGTACCATACTGTCTTGATGATGACAGCTTTGTAATAGAGCAGGAAGTCCGGAATTGTGATGCCGCCAGCTTTGCTTTTCTTCTTCAAGATTCCTCTGGCTATTCGGGGTCTCTTCTGGTTCCATAGAAATTTTAGGATTATTTGTTCCATTTCTTTGAAAAAAGTGGGTGGTATTGTGAAGGGGATTGCATTGAATGTGTAGATTGCTCTAGGTAGCATGGACATCTTCACAATGTTTGTTCTTCCATTCCATGATCATGGAAAGTTTTTCCATTTCTTTGTCTATTCTTCCATTTCTTTCATGAGTATTTTATAGTTTTCTGAGTACAGATCCTTTGCCTCTTTGGTTAAATTTATTCCTAGGTATCTTATGGTTTTGGGTGCAATTGTAAATGGGATCGACTCCTTGATTTGCCTCTCTTCTGTCTTGTTGGTGCAGAGGAATGCCACTGATTTCTGTGCATTGATTCTATATACTGCCACTTGACTGAATTCCTGTATGAGTTCTAGCAGTTTTGGGGTGGAGTCTTTTGGGTTTTCCACATAAAGTATTACATCAACTACAGAGAGTGAGAGTTTGACTTCTTCATTGCCGATTTGGATGCCTTTGATTTCTTTTTGTTGTCTGATTGCTGTGGTTAGGACTTCTAATACTATGTTGAATAGCAGTGGTGATAGTGGACATCCCTGCCGCATTCCTGACCTTAGGGGAAAAGCTCTCAGCTTTTCCCCATTGAGAATGATATTCACTGTAGGTTTTTCATAGATGGCTTTTATGATATTGAGGTCTGTACCCTCTATCCCTATACTCTGAAGAGTTTGATCAAGAAAGGATGCTGTCCTTTGTCAAATGCTTCTTCTGCATCTATTGAGAGAGGATCATATGACTCTACTTTCTTTTGTTAATGTATTGTATCACATTGATTGATTTGAGGATGTTGAACCAACCTTGCAGCCCAGGGATAAATCCCACTTAGTCGTGTTGAATAATCCTTTTAATGTACTGTTGGATCCTATTGGCTAGTATTTTGGTGAGAATTTTTGCATCCATGTTCATCAAGGATATTGGTCTGTAAGTCTCCTTTTCTATAGGGTCTTTGTCTGCTTTTGGGATCAAGGTAATGCTGGCCTCATAAAATGAATTTGGAAGTTTTCCTTCCATTTCTATTTTTTGGAACAGTTTCAGGAGAATAGGTATTAATTCTTCTTTAAATGTCTGATAGAATTCCCCTGGGAAGCCATCTGGCCCTGGGCTTTTGTTTCTTGGGAGATTTTTGATGACTGCTTCAATTTCCTTACTGGTTATAAGTCTGTTCAGGTTTCCTCTTTCTTCCTGGTTCAATTTTGGTAGTTGACACATCTCTAGGAATGCACCCATTTCTTCCAGGTTATCTAATTTGCTGGCATAAAATTGCCCATAATATGTTTTTATAATTGTTTGTATTTCTTTGGTGTTGGTTGTGATCTCTCCTCTTTCATTCATGATTTTGTTGATTTGGGTCATTTCTCTTTTCTTTTTGATAAGTCCGGCCAGGGGTTTATCCATCTTGTTAATTCTTTCAAAGAACCAGCTCGTAGTTTCGTTGATCTGTTCTACTGTTCTTTTGGTTTCTAGTTCATTGATTTCTGCTCTGATCTTTATTATTTCTCTTCTCCTGCTGGGTTTAGGCTTTATTTGCTGTTCTTTCTCCAGCTCCTTTAGGTGTAGGGTTAGGTTGTGTATTTGAGACCTTTCTTGTTTCTTGAGAAAGGCTTGTATTGCTATATACTTTCCTCTCAGGATTGCCTTTGCTGTATCCCAAAGATTTGGAACAGTTGTGTTTTCATTTTCATTGGTTTCCATGAATTTTTTTAATTCTTCTTTAATTTCCTGGTTGACCCATTCATTCTTTAGTAGGATGCTCCTCAGCCTCCATGTATTTGAGTTCTTTCTGCCTTTTTTCTTGTGATTGAGTTCTAGTTTCAAAGCATTGTGGTCTGCAAATATGCAGGGAATGATCCCAGTCTTTTGGTACAGGTTGAGACCTGATGTGTGACCTAGGATGTGATCAATTCTGGAGGATGTTCCATGGGCACTAGAGAAGAATGTGTGTTCCGTTGCTTTGGGATGGAATGTTCTGAATATGTCTGTGAAGTCCATTTGGTCCAGTGTGTCATTTAAAATCTTTATTTCCTTTTTGATTTTTGCTCTGATGAAATGTCCATTTCAGGTAGGGGGCTGTTAAAGTCCCCCACTATTATTGTATTGTTGTCAATATGTTTCTTTGCTTTTGTTATTAATTGCCTTATATAATTGGCTGCTCCCATGTTCGGGGCATAGATATTTACAATTGTTAGATCTTCTTGTTGGATAGACCCTTTAAGTAGGATATAGTATGCTTCCTCATCTCTTATTACAGTCTTTGTTTTAAAATCTAATTTGTCTGACATAAGGATTGCCACCCCAGCTTTCTTTTGGTGTCCACTAGCATGGTAAATGGTTTTCCACCCCCTCACTTTGAATCTGGGGGTGTCTTTGGGTCTAAAATGAGTCTCTTGAAGACAGCATATAGATGGGTCTCGTTTTTTTTATCCAATCTGATACCCTGTGTCTTTGATTTGGGCATTTACCCCATTTACGTTCAGGGTTACTTTTGAAAGGTATGAATTTAGTGCCATTGTATTGCCTGTAAGGTGACTGTGACTATATACTGTCGGTGTTCCTTTCTGGTCTATGCTGCTTTTAGGCTCTCTCATTGCTTAGAGGACCCCTTTCAATATTTCTTGGAGGGCCGGTTTTGTGTTTGCAGATTCCTTTAGTTTTTGTTTGTCCTGCAAGCTTTTTATCTCTCCTTCAATTTTCAATGACAGCCTAGCTGGATATAGTATTCTTGGCTGCATATTTTTCTCGTTTAGTGCTCTGAAGATTTCATGCCAGTCCTTTCTGGCCTGCCAGGTCTCTGTGGATAGGTCTGTTGCCAATCTAATGTTTCTACCATTGTAGGTTACATATCTCTTCTCCCGAGCTGCTTTCAGGATTTTCTCTTTGTCTCTGAGACTCATAATTTTACTATTAGATGTTGGGGTGCTGACCTATTTTTATTGATTTTGAGAAGGGTTCTCTGTGCCTCCTGGATTTTGATGCCTGTTTCCTTCCTCATATTAGGGAAGTTCTCTGCTATTATTTGCTCCAATATACCTTCTGCCCCTCTCTCTCTTTCTTCTTCTTCTGGGATCCTAATTATTCTAATGTTGTTTCGTCTTATCGTATCGCTTATCTCTCGAATTCTGCCCTCGTGATCCTGTAGTTGTTTCTCTCTCTTTTTCTCAGCCTCTTTGTTTTCCATCATTTGGTCTTCTATATCGCTGATTCTCTCTGCTGCCTCATTTATCCTAGCAGTTAGTGCCCCCATTTTGGATTGCATGTCATTAATAGCCTTTTTGATTTTGACTTGGTTAGATTTTAGTTCTTTTATTTCTCCAGAAAGGGTGTCTCTAATAACTTCCACGCTTTTTTCAAGCCCAGCTAGTATCTTTAAAGTCATGATTGTGAACTCTAGGTCCGACATCGTACCAATGTCCTTATTGAGTAGGTCCCCGGCTGACGGTACTACCTCTTGTTCTTTTTGCTGAGGTGATTTTTTTCGTCTTGTCATTTTGTCCAGAGGAGAATAGATGAATGAGAGAACAAAATGCTAACAGGTTAACAACGTCCCCAGCAAATATACTCTATACAAATCAGAAAAGGCCTGAAACCAGGGGTAAAAAAGGGAAAGAAAGAAAAAAGAAAGAGAAAAAAAAAGAAAAAGATAAAAACAAAAACAGAATAATACCAAAAAAACAGAACATGATCAAATAGGATCAGGGTAGTGCATAGATCAGTGCCACACACTAGATTTTGGGCGTATTTTCGTCTGTTAGAAAAAAGTGCCTCCTAAAATTTTAAAGGAAGAAAGACTTATATATGTACAAATAAAGGTCGATACAATGAAGGGATGGAAGATGACTGTAAAGATGAAAAGTGTAAAAGATTTTATCAAAGGAATTGATAAGATACAAAGTTGTTTGAAAAAAGAAAGAAGAAGATTAAAAAAAAAAAGGGAGAGAATGTGATCAGGCAGGAGACTAGAACAAAGCCATACACTAGTGATTTAGGGTATATTTTGATCTGTTAGAAGAAACTGTATCTCAAAATTTTAAAGAGAGAACAACTTATATATATATGCCAAAATTAAAGGTAAGTACTATGAAGGGATAAAGTATGACTCTAAAAATGAAAAATAAAAAAAAAATTTTTTTAAAAAAGAGATTGATAAAATGTTGGTTGAAGAAGGGAAAAAGAAAAATTCAAAAAAAAATTAAATAAATTAACTTTGTCAAACTAATGAATCATGGTAAAAAACAGCCATGAATTCTATGTGCAGAATTCCCCTAGCCCTGGAGTTCTCCCGTTCTCCTTGATCGGTAAACTTGGTCTTGGCTTGCTGGCTGTTAGCACTGATCTTCTGGGGGAGGGGCCTGTTGCCATGGTTTCCAAATGTCTTTGCAGGAGGCTGAATTGCCCCACCCTTGTTGGTCCGGGCTACACAAGCTGCTCGGGTTTGCTCTCAGGAGCTTTTGTTTCCTGCAAGCTCTGGTACAGTGTTGGAGACCGAGGGTGAAAATGGTGCCCTCCCAATCTCCACCTGGAGGAACTGAGAACTTGGGACCCCACTCCTCAGTGCACCCCCAGAGAAAAGCAGTCACTCCCGTGTCCCCGGTTTCCGGCCGCACTCCGCGCTCACCCGGCCTGTGACCGAGCGTTTCTATGTCTGGCACCCGACCCTGTGTGGAATCTCCAAACCCAGCAGATTCCTGCGGTGCGCTCCTGCGCCGCTCCTCCCCGGGAAGGAAGGGGAGTCTCCCCGGATCTGCCGCTTGTTGGGTCCCTGCTGGAGGAGCAGTGGCCCGACTGGGCCGCGGATCACAGTTTATGGCCACCCCGACCTGAGAGCCCGCGCCTCGGCTCCGTCTCTGCAGCCGGCTTCCCCGCTCCGATACCTGGGAGCTCTGCCGCACTCAGGCACCCCCGGTCTTTCTGTGACCCCAAGGGTCCTGAGACCACACTGTCCCGGGAGGATTCCACCCCCCGCTTAGCCACTGGAGCGATGTCCGCCCGGGAGCCGACTTCTAAAAGGTCCGATTTTGTGCTCCGCGGCTCTAGCACTTGCCAGAAGCGGCCGACGGAGGCCCCCTCCCCCGCCGTCTATCCTCCCGAATATCGCCTCGGATTCACTTCTCCGCACGTCCTACCTTCCAGTAAGTGGTCGCTTCTCTGTTCAGAGAGTTGTTGCTACTCTCTTCTTCGGTCTCCTGTTGAGTTCGTAGGTGTTCAGAATGGTTTGATCCCTATTCAGCTGAATTCCTGAGACCAGAGGAAATCCAGGTCTCCTACTCCTCCGCCATCTTGCTGTGCTGTTTTTTCTTTTTTTTTAAACCAAGCTAAGCATACTCTTACCATGTGATCCAGCAGTCCCTCTCCATGTTATTTACCCAGATGAGCTGAAGACTTATATCCACAATAAAACCTGCATACTGATGGTTATAGCAGCTTTCTTCATAATTGCCCAAATTAAGTAGCAGCCAAGATTGTCTTCCAGTAGGTGAATGGATAAATAATCTGTTTCATCCAGACAGTGGAATATCATTCAGTGATAAAATTAGATTATTATTCAAGCCTTGAAAAGATATGAAGGAAAACTTAATGCTTACTAAACTTTATCACATCCTCTGACCTTTGACCAGAAGCACCAGGAAAGGGACCTGCCTGTGTTGATGCATTTCAATTTTAACGTTTGCATTTCTGAGCTAATACTTGCTATTTTAGGGAAGCCTGGATGGTTCAGCCAGTTGAACATCTGGCTCTTGGTTTTGGCTCTGGTCATGATCTCAGGGCCCTGAGATCAAGCCCCGCCTTGGGCTCTGTGATCAGTAAGGAGTCTGCTTGAGGATTTCTCTCCCTCTCCTTCTGCTCTTCTCCGCTTGATCCTTCTCTTTTTCTTTCTCTCTCAAATAAATATATAAATCTTTTAAAAAATCCTTGCCATTTTATATATAAGTGATTTTAATCTACCATTTGTATTTGTAGGCAACATTTACTTCCTTGAGTGTCACACTGGTGTATTTCCGGTTCAGTCTGGAATTACAATAACTTACTGTCTCCTGTATGTTTTTCATTTGATCTAATGATGAATATAAGGGTTTTGCTTCCTACCCACTGAGGTCCTTTGACTGTAGAAAAGTCTGCTAAAGATCAGAGTGAGAATATCAAGAGTTTATACAGTTTGCATTTTAAAAAGCTTAGAATCAAATATTTTAATTGTACGAATCTCTGTTAGTGCTTGTCAACCTAGTCCCTATTCTTTATGGACACAGTGAGATAGGAGCCCTGTGCATGGGAGCTTGTGGCCTTTATCCCAATCCCAGCCTCAAATACAAAAGAAAAAAGACTTTGACAAATGTATGGTTGGCTAAACTATAACCTTTTCCTCCTGTCTTTCTTCTTCTTTATTCTTCTCTTCTTCTTTTTCTTCTAGTTCAATAAACTCATCAGTAGCGCACCCAAGTTAAGCACAAAAGTCACAATTTGAGGGAACCCGTCATAAGCCACAAAGCATTTATTTTGTAGATTTTCTTAATCTTTCAGTTTTTTCAGTTTTGGAGGGTACATAAGGAATAAGTCTGACTTGTGACCCACTTTTAATCCTAAGAATAAAACTTGTCTGAATAAAAAGTGCACTACAAAGACTCACTTCTATTTTGGATGTAGAAGTTCATAAGAGACTGTGATTCTCACCCTAATAACCCAAACAAGTGACATAATTGTAGTTTATTTTTAAAGCAATAGAGAGCTGAGGACAAAAATAATTTTATATAACTAAGTGACAAGACCCTTCAGAAGAGAGGACACCCACTCCTGTGCTCAACCCCAGTTGAAACAAAGGGAGACAAGCATGGTCAGTAGTCCAGGCACAGGAGAAAGCAGCATACAGATGAGTGGAACAGAATACCCTCTAGAGGAGAGCCGGGCATTCAGCAGCACTCCACTACCCCCATCATTCTCCACTCCAGGGAGGGCTGGGGGTACCGTCTCCAAAATGGGGGCAGTGTATGAGATCCCAGAGAATCCCCCTGAGATACTCGGGGCTTTATGTTCACAAAGACAGAGACTAGAACTACCTGAGAGGAGCCTCTCAGAGGAAATACCTATCTTCATAACATGGGGTCTGCCTTATGGTCCCATAGCCTCCTCAAGGCCAAGTGTGGGGGCAGCAGGGCTGACAGCTCCCACAGCACACAGAGTGGGCAACAGGGTGTAGGTCTGCGACAGATTCCCTGTGACCTGTAACAGCTGTCAATCAGGATCTAAAGCAGAGGCTAATGGCGCACCATTCCTATAGTCGGGAACACACCTCTGAAGCATGTGCGCATTGTGGAACCTCCCCAGTGCTCAGATCCCAGGCCCTGTGTAAGGGAAGTCAAGATCCCAACCCCAAAATGGTGATCAGAATTGACTAGAGCTGTAGCGAAGTCCACAGACAGCCCGACCTCAGAGCATGCCGACTCAGTTTCCACTCCGTTGATCTGATAGGAGAAGGAGTGTGATTCTCTGTGGAGACAGAAGGGAAAAAAAGAAAACAGGAATGAGAAAAGCAAAAAAGGAAGGGAGAGAAAGAGGGAGGAGGGAAGGAAGGACAGGTCAGAGATAGGGATTTGTTGAGTGCATCAGGTTTGCACAGTGGTTTTGCACTACATGCATCTGTACTCATGAATGATGTATGGTCTTGTTTGGCTTTGAATTTACCTCATTCTAAAAATATATATTTTTGCATCTTATGTTTGTTCAGCACCTTTGGTAGTGCCTGTTCACCCAAAGTATTATTATTTCATCATTTGTGTGTGGGGGGTGGTGAGAGAGAGAGATCTGGTGAGTTAGACTGAGGTGTGCCACTAAAACACATAGTCGTCTCCTATATGGGCCTGACCCAGGGTTGGAAATTCAACCATTAAAGTGTCCATTCTTTGTGTTTCGACAATGTCATTTTGGAAGGCTCTGGTCCATTGCAAATCCCTTTGGAAAAACTGTATTATTAAGTCACTCAAAGCTTCACATGTTAGCATGAGGCAGGCAGTTTTTTATAGAGTGAAGGTAAGGTAAGGTTGAAAGCAAAACTCTACAGATGTGATCCAGAATGGTAATTATTTGGGTTATGAATAGTTATGTATATAAATGGTTCCGTGGTCAATCAGGTTTTGTAAACCCCTGATTTAAACCAAGTGTTTACTCTAGAATGTGTCCAGAGAATCCCTGAGGTAGGAAACTGTCTGGAGTGTTGTCTAAGTGTTATCCTACTTTCATAGTATACCTCTAACACCTCTGGGAATGCTGCCCATTTCTACAGAACATCACAGTGCAGCACAATGAGAAGCCAAGGTGCCTGGGGCTGAACATTGGAAAAAACTTGGAATATGAATTGCGTTTTTACTTCAGAGCCAAATTGTTTCTTTTTTTAAATCAATTTTTTTTTTAAGATTTTATATATTTATTTGTCAGAGACAGAGAGAGAGCACAAGCAGCAACATTAGTCAGTGTACCTCTTTGATTCTTGTTTTTCTGAGTTGGGTTTCTGGTGCTTGTACCACACTATCTTAACACACATGTTGTTCTTTCCCCGAAACATCTCCTCCATTTTGATTGTCAGAGCTGTCATGGGGCAAGGGTTCTCAAAATTAGCAGGCATCAGAATCCCCTGGAAGGCTTATTGCAACATAGCTTGCTGAGCTTGCCCACGTAGTTTCTGCTTTAGGAGGTCTTGGGTAAGAATTTCCATTTCTAACAAGTCTCCAGGTGACGCTGATATTGTTGGTCCAGTAACCACCTGCTGAGAATCACTAATCTATGCCCGCAAGTCCAGGGTAGACGCGGTACCATTTTAGTTGCCAACTTTTGTAGTGATGGTCCCTCTTCATTTATAAAGCTGTATCTGATTTTTTTTCACCCCAGGGAGAGGAGAGGGGAATAGTCCTTGTTAGTTGTGAATTAAAAACAGCAAAACAAAAAAACTCACAAATCAACAATGTGCATCTTGATATAAGTATAAAGATAAGTCCTGGGATGAGAAACTCATAGTCTGGTAATAGAGCGAATCGGAGGTATAACGGGTCATGGCTGGAAGCTGTGTTCTTCCATGTTCTTGAGGGTATGTGGGTGGGCACTCAGTAGGATTCTGCATTACTTCAGCGACCCAGGGGACAAGAGAAGGAGGGAAAGAACAATCCTACTTTTGAGGTGTATTTGTACAAATATTCCCTCTGTGCTCATTCCCCATCCATCTCCCAAACATTGATACACCTGCTTACCTTACTTGCAGGAAACAAATGCAATTTAATTTTTCTGAGTTTCTGCACTTACTTTAAAAAAAAAAAGATTTATTTATTTGTCAGGGGGAGCATGTGCATGCACAAGCAGGGGGAGTGGGAGAGGGAGAAGCAGGCTCCCCACGGAGCAGGGAGCCCGATGCGGGGCTCGATCCCAGGACCCTGGGACCATGACCTGAGCCGAAGGCAGATGCCTACCTGACTGAGCCACCCAGGCGTCCCTGTCACATGGTTGTTTTTAACAACAAAGTCCTATTCAGAGCCCTACAACTATATTTCTCTGTAAAAAAAAAAATAGGGGTTTTGTGGAAAATTTCCATTAAGCAGAGAGAAAAAAATCCACAGTATTGACAAGGGTGTATATATATATATGCTTTTCTGTATATCCTGAAGGAAACTAAAATATAAGAAGCCAGCCCAAATTCACCTCTCGGGATGTGGTAATAACTCTCTTTTTTGTTGTTTCCTGCACATCTCCAATGATACTCAGTTCTGTTCTTTTTCTCTTTGTCAACAACTTCCAAACACATTCTTCATAAAAAGGAGTTGAATTAGTACTAATAATACATAAGTCATATCACGGTAGGACACATTTGGGGACCTGGCTTGTTTTGTCCGTGGAAAGAAAATTGTTATTGGTTTTGACAGATTAACTGACCCCATGGAAATGCAAACTCTGTGTTTAAAATGTAAGTGAGTTGTCCACATATTAATCACTGAGGTTAGATGGAGCCTTGTCTCATCAGTATTCAGCACTCTGCCTTCAGATGAAAGCGAGTAAGAAGCTTCCTTGGATGAAGAGGAAATAGAAGGAACCTTATCTGAGACCAAAGACTGACATCGTTCACTCATACCCAACTCCCATTAACTTTAATCAACTTCAGCTTCTCATCAGAAAGAATTGTGCTACAGGAAAGAATTTTGAACTTCACTGATAGAATTACAAGTGGATCAAGGCTTAAAATAATGCGTTTAATATTTGGATGCAGAAGGAATAATTGGATTCTAGCAAGTCTTTTAAAAATTATTGATTTACTGAATTTTATTTTTAATGTAAATTTAAAAGTAGATTTATATTACATATAGATGCAAAGACCACAAGGTATACAATATTGCAGTGTTGCATAAACAGTTTCAATTTATGGGTTGAAGGAGTATGACCCCTGTCAGAGTAAGAAATGTGCATTATGGTTAATTTGGTTATGAGATAGCACCAGGTTTTTACATGTAACCCTCTTACCATGTGGGCTTCTTTGTCTCTTCTCTGTCAGTCTCAAATTAATAATAATAATAATAAGTGAGCAGTAATCAGCACTAATCTTAATGCCGTTACTCAATGTACGTAACATTATTTGAGTTTCTACTGTGAGCAAAGGTGAGTTTTATATGCATTATCTCGTTGGTTCTCCCTGCAGCCCAGTGAGGTAGATGACATTACTATTATCCTCATAACAGGAGTTTGGAGAGGTTAAATTTTCCAGATCACATAGAAGGAGTAAGAACAGAAAATGAAGCCCAGGTTTGCTTCAAATGAAAGTTCACGTTAGTTTGTATTAGTTTGCACAGAGACCACAGGATCCCTGTGTTTTGGGGTTGTCTGTTTTGTTTTCCTATGCACAGCAGCTTAAAGCAAACTCCTTGCCAGATGTGCAAATCACATGCATCAAAGCAGAATCAGCAACAGCAGAGACGTAGTTATTACCAACGAAGCATAAGTGTGTGCTGTGTGATTTGTATTAACAACCATGCAGGAAGGTTTTCTGTGATTTTAAAAGGCTTAGGTTAGTGTAAATGGCTGTGCTCCTTGGGAATTTTAATTCTTAAAACAAAAAGGCACTTCTCCTGAGGTTTCAGGAAAACTCCTCTTGACCCCTTCAAGCCTGGTTTATTTTAGATATACGTAATGAGAAGTGAGACCACAGCTATTATGGACTCCGTGTTAAACATTACTGGAAGATAAGCCACCCCCCCTTCTCTTATATGAAGGACTACAGAGAATAAGCAAAATAACCCAGTTTCTTGCTTCAGGAAATACTGCATCTTGAAAGATAAACTGCTGGTCCAACAAAAATAGTGTATGAATCTAGACTAACAGCTTTCTCATCAACATTCTTCCAAGATTCTTGCCTTACTGTTGAAAACTCTGATTCCGGAAACTCTGCCCCGTCCCAGTCAGTGGCTCACCTTGTGAAAAAAACTAAAACCCTATAGCCTAGCCTTCAACTTTGAAAATATCTTGCCCTCTTTTTTTCATTTTGAGACACTCCTAAAACCCCCCAAGAACTATTGATTTTATTAGCATATTACCTAGCTGCTCAGAGGTGGGGCTCAGGAATGAGACTGGTTGGGTTGGATCCTGGTTTGGTGAGTGGTCACATGGGTGATCTCAGTAACTCATTTAAGCCTCTCCAGACATCGGCTTTCCCTGTAAAATCGGCTTAATGATATTGCTTCCTTCAGCCGCTTATTTTGAATTAGATAAAATAACAAATGTAGAGGCCTTAGAACAGTGACTCAATACTCAATATAATTTTTTATTTTCCTGCTTCTTTGTAAGGCCTTCATCAGAAAAGGATGTCAATAATCTCTTAGTTTCACCCCGTGTTCAGCTGGGGTTTTACTGTCTGTTTGATTTCCTTTTTAAATATTCCTTCTTCCTACCTTCTGATTCCCGTGGGTGTTTACACAGGCACCTGCAGACAGTGTCCCATCTGTATGATCCTTTCCTAATCCCCTTCCCCAATGTGACCTGAATTAGTTTTTGCCCTGTCTTCTTGCCGATGTGATCATGTTGATATGACTGAGTTTTATGGTTGTGGGTAATATTGATATTTTCTCCAAATAGTATGATTCATACTTAGCAGGTATCTTCAGTGCTTTAACTCAAAGAAAGGACATAATAATACAGAGGTAGCTCAGGTAAAGAAGGACGCATATCAGTATTTTGGAGTCCAAACTTTCACTAAAAAATACTCTGCAACTTAAATCCCAAGGTTTGAATTATTGTCACAATAGTTCAGAGCTGTCAATTTTGATGATCTTCTTTAGCAAAATTTGCCAGTTTTGAAGCCAAGCAAGTTCTTGAGCAAATGGAGGGAATTTAAATTTCCAAATGAAAATCCAATCTATGAGAATCACAGACAGTTTTCAGAAAATAATATTTTTAAATGGACTTATTACTGATACACAGACATAAGTTTAAGTAACTGTTTCTTCTCTGGATGTTTTGTTCCACATGAATAGTTTGCTAGCATTAATCATTACATACCTTTATTTTCAGAGATTTTTTTCCCCACATTTCTGTACCTCTCTTGAGCAAAGTATTAATTGCCTCTGGTTTTGAACCGTCTTTTCAAGGAGATTTGTAAAGTGACCAGCTTGGACGATAGAGATAATGTGTTCTTCAGTGATACGGATACACTAGTTACTGCTGTTGCCTAAAGGAATGTTGCCTTTGTCTCTGAACCAAGAGTCTAGTGTCATCTATCTGCATCCACGAAATGGTATCGGGCTAGCTTGCACGTGGAGTAAAATGGTAGACTCTTCAAAGTTCTCGGCAGTTTTTGTGATAATTTTCATGACAGGAGCATGGCTTTTTGAAAGAGGGAAGATGAAAGCCTCACCACCAATTAGCCGAATTTGTGGGACATACATGAGAATTCATAGTGAACATGTTAACCAAATGTATGGCCAACTGGAGAATAATGGAATTCTACCTATGGCCTGGAAATGAGGAGAAAGTAATTGGACAGAAGTTGCAGGCTGAGCAGTGGAAAGTGGGCTCAACGGTAGGTCCTGAGCTGTGCATTGGTTATGCTAGATTTCCTATATATAGGGGGGTGGATTCTTTGCCAGCCTAGTGGTCGGCCTCTGGTCTGTTCCCTTGTAACAACTAGTACTAACATTCTTCCTGAGTGGGCAAAAGGTTTTCAGGCTAGAAAGGTTCTGACAGAAACTTAGGGAGACAGCCACTTGACTTTTACGAAGTAGACCCTGATGGTTTATGGGATTGGCTGGGTCTGTTCATATGAGGACATGTTTGAGGTCTGTACTCATGCTTGGAGTCTTGTTGATAGTAGGATTATAAATGCTGAATAAGGAAAATTGAACAGATCTGGTCCCGGCGTCTGTCAGCCAATTACTAAGAGTGACTAATGCAGGGGCATGCTCATGGGAAATTTTTCGAAAAGCCAGGATTCTATAGAAATGAGTAAATATTGTTGGAGACAGTGCTCCATAAGTCATTTGTGTTTTTGGATGACTTGTGAGGCGAGTGCTATGGTCCTTTGATAAGCATATTTGGTACTTATTCTCCTTTCCTCTCAGAATGAAGGAATTGCAAATAAGATTTTCAAAGAATACCACCACCACCCCAACTACTGGTTTATAATAGTTGTTCAGAACATAGAGAACCTTCCTTTTTTTTCCTCCTTCTCATTTTATGAATGAGGAATCTTGAAAAATTATCTCTGGAGCAAGGACTTAAGGACAATAGCTGAATTAACAGTGCACGAAACTGAAATTGCATTTCATACAAGGCATTCAGACGAGATCGGGCGCGTTCAGGGTGGTATGGCCGTAGACTCATACAAGGCATTCAGTATGGAATAGCTATGGTGAGCCAAGGTAACCAAAGATTCAGGTTGATAATATAATAATATCAGTGGTTTGCATTGTTGTTTAGTCATGAAATTAGTCAAAGACTAAAAGAAATAGAAATCAGGTGTAAAGCCAGGAGAATAAAGAAAGCAGAGAATCAGGAATGGTTAAGAGCTGGCTCAGAAACCAGGAGCTAGGAATTAAGGTGAGCCTTTGTCTCAGAATTTTCTTCCTCTAAACCAAGGAGAACCTCAGAGTTTTTATCTGATTCTCACTGATGTTGGGAAAAAAAATTGTTTGTCCATGCACCACGATGCTGGATAAGGTTTATATTTACCTGAAATCCTATCCATTGGGAGATAACTCTTCCCAGTCTTTTACATTTCAGCATGTGTTATGAGCAAAGGCACCAGTAGCTTTTGTTCTGGAATATATGTTCAAAGACGTTTGTGTCTCGAAGAGCCTTGGATAATAGAGATAGTGTCTCCCTCGGGAGCAGTCCAAGGGGGTGCTTACTGTCCAGTATAAAAATGATGTTTCTTTCCAGGGTAACTCAGGAAGACTTGCCTAGAGCCCACTATAAAAGATTGAGGTTCTCTAACTTGAAGTAGAGTAAAATCTCAGCCCTTGTGCAGTTAACAGTTACTCCAGTTAGTCTGTCCTACGTTCTGTGTTCCCTGGGTACACAAGATAGGTGCTGACTCTCTTGCCACCCTGGATGGCCCTTGCACTCCTCCCCTACTCTCTTCCCCTTCCCCCACCACCAGCACTGTAGAAAGGAACTTGTCTGAGTCCTTGGTCTGTGCTGCTAACACGTAAATGCATTTTGGGTAGGAAAGCTTGCACCCTTGCCTCCACTTTGTCTCCTGGAACATTTCAGTCCAATCTACTGACTGGTGTTCCTCCACCCAAATCCTGGTGTCCCCCACTTTTCTCCCCAACACACTTTATAACTTGGAGTCTAGGTCCATTTGCTAAAATCTAATCCACAAAATCAGGTTCATTGACTTGACAGTTTTCTAAATGAACAGTTAGGCAAATATGCATGTTTTTTAATGCACGTATTAAAGTTTATAGCTCTTTTTAACAATAGCTATATTTATTTTCTTATGATTTCCGTGCACCTGATAGTTCTATTTGTTTTTCCATGATTTCCCAGGGACTAGAGCAAGGAGATGGGACTGCTCTACGTAAGGAAAGGCCAGAGGGGGAAGAAACATGGAATTGGCTCTTGGCAAAGTAGGACTCAGTGAAATGGTGTGTTTTCTGCAATTTCAGACACTTAAGTTAAAAGAGGACCTTCCCCCCGCCCTCTGCTTTTACTTAAAAAAAGTGTGAGAAGGAGAATTTAGTTCCTAGCAATTTGTGGAATAAAAGCATTCTTGAAGAGGACAAAACAACAGGGGTACTTGTACTCTGCACATCTCACATACTTAGAAGTAGTGAGATCTGCATTAAGAAAAAGTATTTTCCAGTTAGATATAATGTAGTATCGGCTTCATAGGAAGATGGCAGTGTAGTCACCTCAAGATAGATGAAATTGGCTTCTGTTCGTAAATGGAGGATTCCAGGTCAGTGACTCCAAATCCTAGAAGGAAGTGGTATCTCACTGTGGTTTTGATTTCCATTTCCCTAATGGCTAATAATATGCTTATAGGGCATTTATAAATCTTCTCCAGAGAAATGTCTATTCAGACCCTTTCCCCATTTTTAATTGGGTTATTTATTTATTTTTTTGTTATAAGAATTCTTTATATAATCTATACAAGTCCCTTAATAGGCATACGGTTTACAAATATTTCTTCCCATTCACTGGGTTGTCTTTCACTTTATGTTGTCCTTTGAAGCACAAAAGTTTTAAAAATTTTCATGAAATGCAATTTGTCTGTTTTTTTGTTGTTGTTGCTTGTATTTTAGATGTCCTATTTAAGAAACCAATGCCTGCTCCAAGGTCATGAGGATTTACTCCTATTATTTCTTCTAAATATTTTATTGTCTTAGCTTTTACATTTAGGAAAAATAATTTCTAGGTCTTTGATCCGGTGTGAATTAATTTTTATGTGTGGTGTGAGGGAGGGGTCCCACTTCATTCTTTGGCTTGGGGTATTCAGTTGTCATGGTGCTACTTTTTTGAAGACTCTTCCTTCCTGTTGAATTATAGTGTTGAAAGAAGACAAGATTTAACCCTTGTTGAAAATCAATTTTCTATAAATGTGAGGGTTTACCTCTGAACTCCTAATTTAATTCCATTGATCTGTGTGTCTTTCCTTATGTTAGTCCCACTTTGTCTTCCTCCTGTAGCTTTATAGTAAAATTTGAAATTGGTTTGTGTGTGTCCTTCAACTTTGTTCCTTTTTCAATATTGTTTTGGCTACTTAGGGCCCCTTGCATTTCCATATGAATTTTATGATCTGCTTGTCAATTTCTGCAAAAAAGAGAAACTGGAGTTTTCATTGGAATGACATTGAAAATGTAGATCAGTTTGGGGAATATTGTCATCTTAGGTCTTGCCATTTGTTTAGATATTCTTTAAGTTGTTTCAGCAATGTTCTAGAGTTTTCACAGGGTAAGTTTTGCACTTCTATTAAATTCATTCCTAAGTATTTTATTATTCCTGGTACTGTTGTAAATGGAATACTTTTCATAGTTTCATTTTATATTGTTCATTGACAGTATAAAAATACAAATTATTTTGAACACTGACCTTGAATACTGAGACCTTGTTAAAGTTGCTTATTATTATTAGTTCCAGTAGTTATTTGTATATTCCTAAGGATTTTCTACATACAAGATCACATCATCTGTAGAGATAACGTTACTTCTTAATTTTCAATCAGGGTCCCTGCCTTCCCTCCTCCATCCCCTCGCCTCCCTCCCCTCCCTTCCCTCTTCTCCCTTTCCTTCCCCTCTCCTCCCTCCTCCCCGTCTCCCCCGCCTCTTTTCTCTTAATTGCCCTGACTATAGTCTCTTATACAGTGCTGAATAATAGTGGGAAAAATGGGCATTCTTCTCTTGTTTCTGATCTGAGGGAAGGCTATCGGTCTTCCAACATTATAAAGTCCGTGGCATTTTCATAGATACACTTTATCAAGTTGAGGTTGTTCCCTGCTGTTAACGAGTTTGTTGATTGTTTTTGTCTTAAAGAGCTGTTGGATTTTGCCAAAAGCTTTCTTTGCATCTAATAAAATGGTTGTATGTTTTTTTGTCCTTTGTTCTATTGATACAATGTTATGAAATTAGTGGATTTTTGCGTGTTTAACCAACCTTACATTACTGGGATAAATTCCACTTGCTTGTTGTATATAATATTTTTATATGGATTTGGTTTGCTACTATTTTGAGGATTTTTTATGTCTGTATATGTCTTGGTGTGCAGTTTTCTTTTCTTGTAATGTCTTTGGCTGATTTTGATATCAGGGTAATAGTAGTTAAAAGAATGAGCTAGGAAGTACCCCTCCTGTTCTATTTTTTGGAAGCTTAAAGAACTGGTATTGATTCTACTTTAAACTTTCAGTAGAATTCATCAGTGAAGCCATCTGGGCTTGAACTTTTCTCTATGGAAAGTTTTAAAAATTCCCAACTCAATTTCTTTACCTACTTTAAGTCTATTCATATTTTCTCTCATGCTCTCTCTCTCTTTCTCTCTTTTTTTGAGTCAGTTTTGATAGTTTGTGTCTTGCTAGTAACTTGTACATTTCACCTAAGCTCTTCAATTTGTGGCATGCAGTTATTTAATATTATTGCTTTATAATGTTTTTAAAAATTTTATTTCTGTAAGGTCAAGAGTAAAGGGAAACTCTGTAGTCCCTCAGATACGTTACATTTACTTACTACACAGCCCTTTGTGTTCTGTTCTCTACTTCATTTTCTCTCTCCCAAAGAGTGCTGCTGAGTTACGGATGTGATCATGAGATGTATCAAAATGCATATGCCAAACTGATATATTTTCCACATTCTGTTTTACAACATGTATAAAAGGAATTTCATTTTCTTAGATACTTGAAAATGGTTTCTAGAAATACTAAGAAGTGTAAGAGCCATCTACTTATAGATATTAATTTGGGTGCAAAGGTTCTGTTACTTTTAATACATTATTCCTTCTCAAGGAATGAAAAAAATCTTGTAATTGCAAAAGTAAATCAGAAGGCATGTCAAATCATCATGTGTGATAAAAGCTGTGTTTTACAATGTGTGAGAAATCCGAGAACTGGGGGTGTATCGGATTTGTGAGAACTCACAACTGATTAGATTTTTATATTTTCAGATGTAGCTGTGAGGCAGGACTTCTCACTGTCCATTCTACTGTGCCAGATTTATTTGATTAATTGTGAATCTTTTATTTGTCAGGCATAGGGCCTTGTCTCTGTAGTCAGAACTGATCTGTCATTGGCAGGGAGATGTGACAGGCCGAATAACAGTGTACCCCTCACCCAAGATACACACCACCTGATCCCTGGAACCTGTGAATGCTACTTTATATGGGGAAAAAAAAGGATTTTGGAAATGTTTGCAGATATGTTTAATTTCAGGATCTTGAGATGGGAGAATAACTTGGATATCATCTGGGTGTGCCCAAAATGCAGTCACAAGTGTGATTGTAAGTGGAGGTCAGAGAAATTTGACGCATGGACGCAGGAAGAGAAGGCTGTGTGGTCACACGGAGACCTGTGTAATTACACCAGGATCCCAGGAACTCCATCCAGCAAGCCGCCGGCATCACAGGGTTGTGTAAATGACATGATCAGACCACAGAATTCATGATTGAGCTAAAATGTTCAACTAGAGTTCAAGACTGTGTACCGCTTTTCAAACCTTAATTTTATTTCATTCCCCTTAACATTTTTAAAAAATTTTGAACATAATTTTTTTTTTTATTAAAGGTTTTACTTATTTATTTAAGAGAGGGAGAGAGTGAGAGAGAGGGAACCCAAGCAGGGAGAGTGGGAGAGGGAGAAGCAGGCTTCCCACTGAGCAAGGAGCCCGATGCGGGGCCCGATCCCAGGACCCTGGGATCATGATCTGAGCTGAAGGCAGACGCTTAACCAACTGAGCCACCCAGGCACCCTTGAACATAATGTTTTAATGTACCATGTGACTGGTGTAACGCTATCAGGGTGGCCCAAATATGAGTGGTCCAAATTCTAATATAAATACAGACAAACCTAAGCTATGATCATCCCAAATTAATAAGCAGCCCTTAAAAAATTGATATGGGCCAGGGTTGACTTTTCTCCCCAAATATATAAACTCATTTTCTTTCTGGATCTTTGCTTTGACGGTAATTCACAGGAAAAAGAACACAATGCAAAGAGAGCTAGAGGGAAGTGGGTTATTTATAGTTCAGCTTGCTACAGGCACATCCACAATATGCAATTAGTTTGAAAAGCTAGGAGCTATAAAGAAAAACAAGATCATCTTGCCTTGAAAAAGATTATTTGTTTTGGGCTTTGATATATTGCTTCTATTAATTTCTATTAGAATTTTAGTGGTAATGATATAAGAAGAGGGATAGGCCTGAGTGAGGAGGTGATTATTATTCTGCGTGTGTGTGTGTGTGTGTCTTTATTCACACTTCCACTTGGAAAAGGAGAAGAGTTATCCCACTACTTTCTCTTTATGGTGTCTTTTTAAAATCGAGGTTCTATGTGAAAGACTGATTTAAAAAATGGAAACAGTTGGGGCACCTGTTTGGCTCAGTGGGTTAAGTGTCCAGCTCTAGGCTTCAGCTCAGGTCATTGTCTCAGTGTCCTGGGATCGAGCCCCATGTTGGGCTCTGCACTGGGTGTGGAGCCTGCTTAGAATTCTCTCTCTCCCTCTTCCTCTTCCCATCCCCTCACTTTCTCTCTCTTTCTGTCTCTTTAAAAAAAAAAAAAAAAAACAGTCAAACTCAGTGAAGGTTTTTCAGGTCACCCAGGATGAGCACATGAGTCTACTTCCTCCAGAGTTTTCACTGTTACCTTTTAAGAATTGTGTTAATGACAACATAAATTTAGACGTTAACAGCGTAAGAGCAGAAAAGAAAGCAGCAGAATTTGGCAGTTATAGCAAGGACTGAGAGAAAAACGAACGAGTGAGGGAGAAGATAGTACCAGACAGTATGGAAGGAATTTTGCAAGTGAATCCTTTGCCCACTGTGTGCTTGAGAACTTAGTGTAAGCACTATTCATAGTTTGGATCGCCTGATGAAAGATGGAATGTTGCATTGGCAAGACTTTTAGTTTTAATCTTCAGTTCCAGGAGTCAGTGATTATGGTTTTGCCTTTGTGATATTGAATTTCTTCATTTGCTCTTTAGTGGGAAGGATACTGAGATTTGTCTTATAATTTAGGTGGCATTTCATTTGTCCAGATCAGCGTGAGGTAATTTAATAATTATATCATTATTATTAGCTTACGACTGAGTAACATATGCCAAGCACAAGTGCTGAGGATATTACATCCCTTGCCTCATTTAATCTAAACAGCAGTTTAAGAGAGTATATGATGTCCATGTTGTTGTCAAGGTAACAGATGTGTGCCAATATAGCTTATAGGGCATAGATTTTGGATTTCACCCCAGTCTGGGGCATGTCTTTTATCACTCACACACTCCATCATTCAACAGATAGGTGAGGACATTCCTGGCTTAGGGGATTCACAAGTGAACAATAAAATAAGTACCAGATCTCAACTTTGTTCCCATGAGATTATGTGCATGTTGAGAAAGACATAATGAAGAGGTAAAATAAACAGATAAGCAAATTGGAGGTTCTAATTAGTTATATAAAGGAAAAAAAAATCAGAGTAACCAGGGTGAGGTTGATACTTAAGCTAAGAAGATCCCCAGGGAAGAGGTCTCTGAATGTAACATCCGAACTGAGACCACCAGAGTGAGAAGAGCCAACCATGCAAAGTACAGAGGGGAACGGGAAATGTGAAGGCCCTGAGGAAGGAACGAGTTTGGCACGTTTGATGGACAAAAGCAGGTGGTGTGGCTGGAGTACGTGAACCAAGGGAGGATGTAATGACAGGGGTGCAGGTCACGTAGAGCCTTTCCCCCTACGGTAAGGAGGAATTGGGATTTTATTCTAAGAACACTGGGGAGCTATTGCTCTAAACTTGGGAAAGTGAGTGTGTTTTACATGATTGCTCTAGTATTCTGAAAAATCCATGATTATCTCCAAACCTAATCCATAGTGTTATTCAAGTGGATCGAGAAGATGGAAGAAGAAATTTAAAACTTTGGAATGACGGTCATTTTTAATTGGGAAACCATAATGATAACTCTGGTTTTTAACTCTGGTTATTGTTTGGGGCAGGATTTTGGCTTTGGGGAGGAAAATAAAAGGAAAGAAATATTCTTCCTCTGGGGTAATTTCCCGTCTATCTGGATGTTCCCACTGAAAATAAATGTTCTTTCCCCAGAGCAGAGATTAGCCCATTCAGCTGGAACTTTTCAAGATAAATGTTTCATATTCACTGGTTGAAATAAATGGCTCTTGAGACAGGGAAGCAATACTCATTTTCAGTTAAACTCTGGCAGTTCCTTCTTTTTCAGTTAAGTCTATCTCCAGTTAGAATGCAAAATACCAAAGAAGTGCTTACTTGGCTCATCAAGGAATAGAGTTTATTTAAGACTCTTAAATCTTACTTAAATCTGTTTATTTTAAAACCAGATTAAAAGAACCTGTGGTATTATCAGAGGGTAATGAATGATTATCTTTTGGGGATTCATTTGGAAATGATTGAAATGACAAACCTTTCTTCTAAAAACAGGAATACTGAAGGTATTTCTTTTTTTTATTGAGGTTTAATTGACAAACAACATTATTTTTAGTTCCAGGTGTAGAACATAATGATTTGATATTTGTATATACTGCAAAATTTCACGATAATGAGTCTAGTTACGTCCATCAACATATAAAATTGCAAAAAACATTTCTTGTGATGAGAACTTTAAGATTTTTTGGGGAACAACTTTCAGTTATGAACTACAGTATTATTGACTATAATCACTATAATTATATCCCAGTGACTTATTTATTTTATAACTGGAGGTTTGTCCCTCTTGAACCCCTTTACCTACTTCCTCCCCCCACCAACCCCACCCCCCGTGGCAATCACCATTTTATTCTCTGTATCTGTGAGTTTTGTTTTATTTCTGTACAATGAAGAAATGCCATTTGATAAACTGCTTTCAATCCACTTGTTTTTGGTGCAGTGACCTTTCAGCATTTTCAGTCAAATTTGTAGTTCTAAAACGCAAAGTAAGTTTCATATGAGTAAATTAGTATTATTTTATTGATTTTAAACATGTTTTCTCCTTTTATGTAAATAGACAAGCATAATGTTCCTATGTTTTTAATGAAGTATAAATATGAAAAATCACCACTGATGTAGCCTTTGTATGGAGGATTCTTTCTTTTTTGGTTGTTTAAGGCTGCAGTGTATTATTTCTCTTAAATTGTGTTTTCTTAGCCTGTCTCAAATGAGGCCTCCAGAACTCAAGCCATAGATCCCTAGAATAAGTGAAGCGACAATAAGGAAATGAAAAGGAGAGGAACATAAGGAGGCTTCAGTACCCCCCAAAGGTGACCCTGCCAGTGTTTTCCAGAGCCTGAGAGACACAGCTGACACTGTGACACGCTTCGTATCAAGAACGTGTATTTTCCTTCTAAAATGAAACTCAAGATGTTAAGCCCTTAAAAGTCATAACTTCCTGAAATCTTCTATAAAGATAAGTCTTCCTAGGTTCTGAAAACGGAAATTTATTGGCATCCTCTAAGTCTTAAATGTTTAAGAGGTAATTGAAGTATCTCGTATGGAAAACATAATGGTGGCTATTTTAAGTTTTGCTCTATAGGGTGTGTATAGCTATAAAATATGAACCTTTTAATAAAAATGACCCCTCTTTACACTAATGCTTCATTTCTCCTGGAGCCTACTCAGGGCTATGAAACTGCTGGAAGGAGAGGATGTACACTGCACTTCCCTGCTCTTTTTTTTTACCCCCTAAATTACACAGATTACACTGATTATACAGAAAGGCCAAATGGTTTAGTTGGCAAGGTAGGTCTATGACCGATGCTTTCCTTGTCCTTTAAATAGCCTGGCCATTTCTGGAAGCTGCACCACACACACATTCTAGATCCCAGGTAGGTGCCATCCTGGATAAACCCCAGTATGCTGGACTTTGACTTTGGCAAGCAGGTGCTTTTTAAATGTCCTGTTATACACTGTGGCTTCTCTCTCAGCCTGTCCTTGTGGTTGTAGAATACATTCTTACACTCGTCCCTACTAAGAACATGATGATTGAGAATGACACCATGTGTTACCAGTTAAGGAGGTCTAAAAATTTTTAAAGATTTTATCTAGAAATTCAAAGAATGAAGCTCTGGGTTGGAATTCAGGCACAGTGTCAGACTCAGGTGTGGAAAACCCTTCCTCGATGACCTTTTGTAATTCTGCAGAGATAACACTTATTCTATTTGCTCTTAACATTGGCCTTTCTACCGTGCACGGTCCAGCTGTGCTGATGGGTGTTTTAAAGTGCAGCTACCATCCCATCAGGAAGGTTGAGGGAAGATGGGGGAATCTGAGGTTATGATAAACTGCAGATCATTTCTTAAAGGTGTTATAGTCTCTTCTGCCTTAAAGGAACAGAGGCAGGGGGAGAAGCAGGCTCCCCGCTCAGTAGGGAGCCCTACACGGGGCTTGATCCCAGGACCCTGGGATCATGACCTGAGCTGAAGGCAGACGCTTAACCACCTGAGCCACCCAGGTGCCCCCTAACTGTTTCTAGTAAGAAAGTATTCTTTTATAGCATATTGCTCTTATAATTTATATTGTGTTGAAATCCTATGAAAGATGCAGTGGATATATATCACCTAATAATGCTTGGATGAAAAGTTCACATGGCCTTAGATTATAATGAAGCCAGGAACCTCACCCTTACCCACGAGTTTGCCAGCAGGCCAGGCATCCTGAGCTTCAGCTGCAGAAGCAGGAGGTGTCAGGACTGTGTGCTCCCCTGAGTGATGGCAGCCACTTTGAACAATGAAGAAGACAGAGTGCACAGGTAGACATCAACAACAGAGATAGTCCATTTGATGTAGGAAATACTGGGGTTTGGAGCCAAAGACCATGAAAGAATTCTTGAGACATCTTTGGTGCAAGAAGGTGGTTTTATTAAAGTGCAGGGACCTGTGGGCAGACAGAGCTGCAGTGACAGGTGACTGATTACATACTTTCAAGTTGGGAGGGGTTTAGAGAGAGCACAAGCCTCCCAGGTATTTTGGAAGCAAGTTTCCAGGACCCTGAGGCAGCTAGCTGTTGTTAGGAAAAAGGTCATTTATTACTATTTAGTAAAACTCTGGTCATGAGACCCTTCAGATGTGTATCAGGGCGGCCCTATGTTGGGGGATGATTGCCAACTTGTATCTTGGAGGGGGTAGAGATAAAGGAAATTTCCCAGGGAATTTTTATATGTTAAAGTAGACCTACAGGATGCTGGGGGCGGGCTGAGATTGCCTCTTGCCCTTAGCCAAGTGTCCACATTCAGGCAGCTGATCTCTTAGGAAGGTCACTCTGCATTCTCTGCCTTTCAAGGACATGTCAGTGGGCTGTAAGTAGTAAGGACATTTAGTTTTTCTTTTGCCTTTGTTTCCCACATCACATTCATTCCATAAGTACCCACAGAGAGTGTGTTAATTATACATGCAAATGCTTCATTTATAAGAGTGGGGAATCAGGTGCATGCCATTGTAGGAAACAGTTGTAGACTTTGAACAAAAGACTTGCAGGACTATGGGATACTATTCTGCATAGCTGGGAAGTTCTGCTTTCCACTGAGTTATTAGTATCTTGCTATGAAAGCTTTTGATATCCATGAGCATAATTATTTATATTTATTAAGTGCTTAGGTACTTCTCATATTATCTCATATAAAATTTCAACAGAAGCCTCATTTTACTAATGAGGAAACTCAGAAACAGAGGGTAGTGAGTCTTTCAAGGTCATGTGGCTAATAATTAAAAAAAAGAGTCAGAATTTGCAGCATGCCAAACTGACTCTAGAGCCCCACTTCTAACCACTAGGTGTGTGGCCTTCTTACAGAACAAAGGGGATGGATCTTCGTGCTTTCTGATCAGCCACTCTTGAGTTTAAAAATGAAAAAAAAAGGGGCGCCTGGGCGGCTCAGTTGGGTAGGCTTCTGTTTTTGGCTCAGGTCATGATCCCAGGGTCCTGGGATCAAGCCCCAAAGTCAGGCAGTTGGCCTCTGTGCTCAGCAGGGAGTCTGCTTTCCCTCTCCCTCCCCCTCTCCCTCTGTCCTCCCCCACCCCTGCTCTCTCTCTCTTAAATGAATAAATAAAATCTTTAAAAAATAATAAATAAAAATGGAAAAAAAACCCTTAGATTAAAGGTTAACCACAGTTAGATCGTAAAATAAACACCTAAGGAAGAACTGGTTAGAACCTAGTGCATTTCCAGTCTGATTAAGTAACAGAATTCTGTAAGAAAAGCTGGGCTTTCCTTAAATATACACTTAAGAGCGGATGCTTATTTATAATCAGCTTAATTATCATCAAGATGGGAATTTAGCTATTAGGTTATTATGCATAATTTAGTGGCTTGAATTTTCAGTTGCCCTAATTTTGTAAAACAATCTGCCAAAATGTAAATTGCTTTGTTTTTCTGGCAGGCAAATTGGGGTGAAAGGAAACTCCTGGATATGCAGTGCTTTTGCATCTTGATCAGCTCTGTAGTTGGTGAGGAAAGGAGGCTGACTCTGAGAATAGTGCCCTGTTAGTTTAATTTGAATGCAGATTTTGCTCATCTAAATATCTGTGTGGTGTCTGGGATGTTCTTGAATTAGTGTGCTTGCATACGCGTGTGCATGCGCATGGCCCTGTTTGCACACAGCTCTGCGTCTTTAGTTCCTGTGACCAGCTCTCTGCTTGATAAATATTTGGAACCTTGTCCCCAGTTGGAAGCTGGGGAGAGATGAAACTTTTGAGAGCAGCAGTGTTGTGTGGGGAGTTTGGATTTTGATGATGGGTTTGGACTAGCTAATGAGGTCGGGACCCACCGGGAGGGTCTTGTCAGAGAGGTGACATAACTGTGTCACTCTGGAAGCAAAGCGTGGGGACATCATTTGCTTTTCTCTGACTGTCGTCTTCTTCATCCATCAGTCGGGGCTTGAGGGGATGGATGTGAATGAGGTGATTTCCAAAGTCCCATTCTCGTCCTCTGCTCTGTTATCTTGTGTTTCTGCCTTGTAAAGTTATTTTCGTTTCTGCCTTGTAAAGTTATTTTCCTTTTGTGAGAAGTGAGAATTGAGACTGTCTGCATCTGTACACATCTTACCTCTGAGACTGACAACTAAGGATGCCTTCATCAGTGTGACTTTATTCTTGGTTTCAGGAAATTCTTGCCCAGGAAGGTAAGGCTATAAACTAGTAAATGTCTTTTTGGCTGCAGTGGCTGGCTAAAAATCAATCTATACAATAGCAGACTGATCAAACAGTCTTCTTCCAAGGACAATAGTTGTTCATCTGGGCAAGTAGCCTCCTTCTGGGGACAATAGATTGTTCTAATAGGCAAATCACTTGCTCATCAAGTGGCTGTTTGCTTATTAAGACTCCTTTCAGCATCCTCCCCTCACTGTGTCAACGCATCTACGATACCATGAATTTTTGCCAAAGTTCGTGACACCCCTTGAAAGCCCCATTTAAACTACTTGAGGCAAATCCCCAAAGCCATAAATACCTGACCCCCATCACTTTTCTTTTTAACTTTATTTTAAGTAAGCCCTAGGCCCACCGTGGGGCTTGAATTCACAACCCCAAGATCAAGTCTCATGCTCTATGGACTGAGCCAGCCCGGTGCCCTGACCGCCATCCCTTTTAAAATCTGCTAAGGCTCTGTCCAGGTGGTGTTGCCATTTATTGCAGTAGATAATAGATCCAATTTTACTTGATTATCATGATTCTGGTGGTCTTAGCCCCATAAAGGTCATTGGCAATCAAAATGATCATTGTTTCTGTGTTACAGATAAGTTATCTGAGGTTTTGCTCAGGAGAGCACAGATGATCAGTACTGTGCTTTTAGAAACCTCTGGTCTCCTCCTTCTTCCACTGCTTTTTGGGTATTTAGTAGTATCTGAACAAAAATCATTTATGGTTTTTAGTAGTTTCAGTAGGAAAATTATGGCTCAAATGGAGTATTTGAGAGGAGTGGTTTTATATTACGATAAAAAATTGATACACTTTGCTAACGTGCGAGAGCTCGTGCTGGTCTAGCACAGAGTCACTTGGTTAATATTGTGACCACCACCAGCTTATCACCGTCCCTTACAAACTGTGAGCTCATGTAATCTTCATAAATGACTGTGAGGTCTTTCCTCTGACTCTACTGATGATCAGAGAGATTGAGTTCACAGTAATACACAGCAGACCAGACAGTCTACACCCAGGTCCTGTGCTCTGTGCCACCAGCCAACGCTGTCTACACTACTTATAGACCATACAGAACTTTTCATTGAAAAGTTCCGGTTACTAAAATTCTGTTTTCCCCTCATTTTAGCATTTATAGGAATGTCACTTCTATTCCAGAGGGGTTTATATTAAGTCAATTCTATAATGTCACATAACTTAAAAATAATATCCACATAGACACCAGAAATTCCACTTTAATTTTTCCTGGGTATTTTGGCCTTTTAAATATCTTCTGTATGAATGTGTTTATCAGATCAATTTGCTGCATGCAATGTGGCAAATGGTGAGTTCTTATTGGGGGGGGAACCCAAGAAAGAAAGAAACATGGAAAGTAAAGTAAGTTTCCTTCCTCCTTTATCACATTCCTGAGAGCTTCCTGCCTTCTGTGGCAAAACATCTCCCTTTGCGATTTTCCCAGTGCCTGGCCCACCACTCAGTCTTCCAAGCCATTAATGTATGAGCTTTCACATCAAGCAGCTGGAACCAAAGAGTATATTAAAGGACTGAGTCCAGATTTCTTCTCTGGCTTGTAATGAAGTGATAATGAGCTGCCCCTTCCGACTCTGTTCGGCTGCGGGGATTCTACTCAGGTGGATCTCTGGGTCAATTTTAGGACACATTCAACACTGTCCTGCTGAGAGGTGTTCAGCAGATCATACACTCCTGTATCTTGTTGGGTTCTGCACGATCACTGGTAAATATTTAGGCATGCTCTGACACTTCCTGAGGCAAACTGTGGCAGAAAACGAGGAGAAGATATTGCTCAAGACAGTGGTGATTCTGGACAGGGTAGTTGTTTGTGCCTTATCTGCTCATATTTTGGTTTTTGTGAAGCTATTTTGTCACATATCTTGCCACATAATTCATCTTTGTTACTTAGGGTTTTGTTGTTGTTTTCTTTGCTTGCTTGTTTTGTTTTCTTTTGCTCTATTTGCTTTTTGTGTTTGTGTGTGTGTGTGTGTGTGTGTGTTGGGAGATTAGAGAGGCAAACAAACCTTCTGGTCTCCTTTCTGTTCTTATCTGCCTTCAGTCTAGTCCACAAACTGTATAAAGATTGATCTAATTTGTAAATCAGGCATTGGCTTTCCATTGCCCTTTTTACTGGCCTGCATGTTGTGGAACCCCATCTCTCGCAACCCCCCTTCTCCCTGATTTACTCCAGGCCCACTAGTTTTTTTATTTTTTGAATATGCTAATTTCTGTCTTGTTTCAAGGCCTCTACTGATGTTATTGCCTACATTTTCACATTTCTATCCCAACTCTTCACGTGGTGTAATTCTCTTGATCATTCTCCTGGATACTTGTATCCCATTCACAAGATGGGTCTTCACAATGTACCAGAAACCTGTGGGCAACAAAACAAAACTGCATCAAAACAAGATGAGATTTATCTTGCTGCATATTTTAGAATCAATACTGAAAACACAAAAAGTCTCAAGGGAAACTTTCAGTTTCAGATACTACCTGGCAGCTTTATCCCAGAAGGTAAGATGAAGGATATAAAACTAAGTGAGGACCACCACAAGAAAGTGGTGCACAAAAATTGCATGGAGAACAGGAAAAATACTAATAGGAATACAGGTAAAAATTGAGAAAATGCTAGGCTAACACTAAGTGTGGAAACCAAAGATCCTTTATTTATAGTTGTAGTTTGATTCAATCTGGAATCAAAATTCTCCTTCACCTTTTCACACCTTGTCCCCCATGTGTTTTTCTCATAGTCCTTCAAATGCATACTGAAAGCCTAATAAATATATAAGCACGTTTATGATTTCTGTGTCCCTGGCCATCATGCAGATGATGGAAAAAATTATAGTTCTGCCTTCATAATAAATAAAATTCTGCATGTCAGATATTCTATAAGTTAAAAACTATGAATTAATAATATGATGTGTACTTTTCAAGTGTTTATCTGTATCTCCTTTCAGGCATAGTACTTATTTACAGTGACTTCTTTTCTTCATGTGCATTTGCGTCTCTCTAAAAATTTATATTTTAGCTTGTTTACTGTTGCTGTTTCTGTTTGCAGAATGTAGACATTTGCGTCAAATTATATTGGAAGCGAATTGACTTGTGAATAGGAGGGCCCCCTTCTCTACTTGTTTCAAGACAATTTCTAGAAAGGTAGTTGGGGCGGGGGGTTAGACCTTGAGTCCCTCTCGTGTTGTAGGAGAGAACTCATGAAAGAGGCGTGTCAAGAATTGAAGTGAAGTTTCTCAGCTGGTAGCCAGAGGATACTATCCTCATTGTTTCCTGCATGCAGGTATTTTAATAAATGGCATCAGTCCTCCTTTATAAAATTCATGGTCTGTAACCTTCTTTCCAGGATACTGGCTGGTATCTGCATCTTCTCCTTCTGAGGTTTTATTAGGCCTTTCCTTTCTTAGATCTTTCCTTCTGCCACCCAACCGAAAATATGTTTCCCAAACATAAGCACTCTACTCTAGCACTGCATTTGTTTATCCCTTGTCATAATCTATATTTATTTATTACTAATTATTAATTAATGAATATTGCTTTATTCATTTGCAGTTCTGTTTCACTCTAATATCCCCGGCACTGATATTAGGGAAGTTGAGTAAATTATTAGGAGAGCACCAAATATTAGCGTTGATATTTTTAGCCATACTCTGACATACAGCTTAAGCTTCAAATTCAACCTTGGCTTAAGAAGCCTTAAAAGGCTGAATGACAAGCCTCCATTGTAATTTTCTGCATCCCTAAACATGTCCAAGATAATGATAGTATGATCAGGGAGATTAGCATGCTACCTAATTAGTATTACTTAGTGACTTTTTTAATACTGGTCACTGCCTTCAGGATGTACGTTCTCTGTGTTGATAAATTAATATCTTTGAATGATATATAGCATTACGTCTGCAGCTAAGAGATTTTTTTTTTTTTTTTTTTGCTTCCCAGGTATTGATTTCTTTCAGTTCAAAGAAAATGATTTTTTTTTCTAGAAACCACACAGCTTTCAGTGTCTTGCTTATAGTTGGAGCATAAATACAACATTACCCCATTTTCCCATGAATTCCAACAAGCTAACTTGAATGCACATTTGGACATAGTGGGTTTGGGCTGGAGCCCAGGAATATGCATTTTTTTTTTAATTTTTTTTATTGTTATGTTAATCACCATATATTACATCATTAGTTTTTGATGCAGTGTTCCATGATTCATTGTTTGTTCATAACACCCAGTGCACCATGCAAAACGTGCCCTCCTCAATACCCATCACCAGGCTAACCCATCCCCCCACCCCCCTACCCTCTAGAACCCTCAGTTTTTCAGAGTCCATCATCTCTCATGGTTCGTCTCCCCCTCTGACATACTCCCCTTTTCTTCCTCTCCTGTTATCTTCTTCTTTTCCTTTTTTCTTAAAATATGTTGCGTTATTTGTTTCAGAAGTACAGATCTGTGATTCAACAGTCTTGCACAATTCACAGCGCTCACCGTAGCACATACCCTCCCCAATGTCTATCACCCAGCCATCCCATCCCTCCCACCCCCAACCACTCCAGTAACACTCAGTTTGTTTCCTGAGATTAAGAATTCCTCATATCAGTGAGGTCATGTGATACATGTCTTTCTCTGATTGACTTATTTCACTCAGCATAACACCCTCCAGTTCCATCCACGTCGTTGCAAATGGCAAGATCTCATTCCTTTTGATGGCTGCATAAAGGAATATGCATTTTAATATGCACCAAGCAGGTGGCTTCTCATGAAGCAGTTCAAGGGTGATGAGTTACTGCTGATACTTATCTCAAGTATTGATGTTATTGATTGATCTAGATCTTTTGTTATCAGTGAAGCTAAAGCGATAATTTTTCCATTTGTTCAAAATAATCAATGAGGCACTTTTTTCTGTGTGTGTAGCCTCAAGTCAAGGAAGGCCAGGTTTTGAGACAAGGGCTAATTTGTGTTTTAACTGGCAAACTGGGTTTTGTTTTCATTGATCCAGAGTGAAGAGAGGACGCGGACAGAGATGTGATTAGGATTGTGATAGAGAAATCAGATGTGTGAGCTGTATTCATAATACAGACAGAAATGGGTTTGTGACCAAAACTGTAGGAAGAAACAGATGGTGTAAGACCAACTGTAGGCAGATGTTCTCAACAGTCCTCCCAGGGCACGGTCTGCCTGCCTTGTGCCATGTCCCCCGACAAGGCAGGGTTCTCTGGTTGAGGAAGGTTGCCCTCCAAGTCTAGGCACTTGGCAGGTTCTTTGTAGCGAAGGCTGATCATTCCTTACGTTGCATCATTATTTTCAGCCTCCACTCTTGCCCCTCTGTATTGCAGATTATCCTGAATGAGTCAATGCTTGGAAGACTTTACTGTGATTCACTTTCAAGGAATTGAAATGAAAATACCTTGCCATCAATCATTAATGATATTTCCTGCCAATTATTTTACTTGACTCAGTTTTGAATTCTCTGAAAACAGCCCCTTCTCTGAATTTTGGCAGCTCTAAATTTTATGGAAAGCATGTTTTGAAAATTGTTCCTATAGTTTGTTTTTTTGATCAAGAAAATAAAAAGTATCCATTTGGAAATGAATCCTTCATGAGTATGAAGTCCAGAGAAACAGAGGTGAGAAGATAGAGCTGTAAAGCTGAGAAGTCAGACTCAGTTAAGTTATAAACTTTATTTGATTTTATTCTTACTTCCATGATTCCATGCTTTTAAGGCTTGATTTTTTTTTCTTGATAGTAAACTGTCTTTGCTCCTTTAGGCACATCATCGCAAGCCCAAAAAAGATAGATATATTTTTATGTTCTTTTCCTAATGACTTTTATTGACCGTGAATTCAGTCAGGAAGAAAAACAGGACTTTGTTTTCAGCTGAGCTGTTTTCTTTTTAATTAATTTCAGTCCTGCAGACCTGAATGAGATCTTCTCTCACTTCCTGTCATTTGTTTTGCTTTCTTTTCTATTTGATTCATACCATTTCTGACTTGATTTCTTTCTTTCCTCTGTTGGATGCATTCTGCCCTGATTCTTCACTTCTTAGAAATATTTAGGTAAGTGACAACAGGGAAGGAAAGGTGATAATTTACAGCTATCACCTGTGCTGTAAATTGTCACCACCCACTGTGTCCCACGCATCCACAGTCAACTTATGACCGATACCCACACTGGTACTGCCACTGTTTCCGAATCTTCAGATTTGCTCCAGTTTCCCCATTTTGGCCGAACACTGAAAGGCCGTCCTGTCTTCACTGCCTATTAGGTCCTCTTGTTGGTGACATTCTGAGTGTGAATGTGGTCAGTTTTTTGAGGCTGAATTCCAAACTCCAACACAAGAGATAAATGTCAGGACCCCGATTTTCTGACCCATAGTTCTTACTGGCCCAACGTGCTGTCTCTGATATGAAAAATTTTTGAGAAGTCCTAATTTTTCTCTATGATTTTACCTCCAAAGCTCAAAAATAAACCCTGGAGGTACTCACTAAAAGTATCTGTTAGGCATCAGGAATATATTCCTCTCATTTATCTAGCAGCTAATAATCACTGTGACTTGATGGTTGAGTGAATGGGCTCTGTGCCTAGTTGCCTGGGTCCTGCCCCTGCCCCTTACCCTGACTAGATAAGTCAGCTTTGGTGACTCATGGCCTCAGTTTTGTATTCTGTAAAATGGGGAGATGTTATTTCCAACTTCATAGCATTAACTGAGCCGATCCACATAATATATTCAGAATATACTGAGCACACTCTCCGTATCTAATAAATGCTAGTATTATGTTATCTCCAAACAAGATGCTAAAGATGTGAAGAATTCACAGTTTCTTTAGACATGAAATTTATCTCCAGGACTTGACATTTATATACAGATGATAAAAAAATAATCATACATAATCTCCATGTGACTGGCAGATTACTTTGGCCCTATGCTAACCTTAAGGATTGAGTTAGCCCCTTGCCAGATTCCTTTTTCCCCCATATTCCACATCAAATTGCAAAGGCAGTAGTGATTAATGTGGATTTTCCTTGAGGTTTCCCAAAGAGATGGAGAAGATGTTACCAGGAATCTTTATATAGGATGATCTGAATTACTCAAGTGGTCACTTGTCCCATCTCCCAGGCTCGTCCGCTTAGCCACACCGGATCTCCGGCGCAGACCTTCAAAATGTACTCACTATTCCAAACCAGGTTAGCCTTTGCCTCAGCAGAGCAATGTCACTGCACTCAGCCAAGCTCTTTCCCCGTGTAGCCCAAGTGTGTCTAATGAGAGTTTCTGTTCATCCAAGCAAAAGTAAATAGTTAAAAGGAGACGTGTGTCAGAAGAGGAGAAGCCAGCTATGCCGCTTCCAGTACAGTTTATCTCTGATTAGAGATTCTGGGGGTGGGAGGGACTTGCACCTGCCGAGTGCCTGTCTGCTGAGTATGGAAGGATGAATACAGCTTGAACATCTGGACACGGAAGGGTGAGAGATGGAGGCTGAGGATACATATGGAGTCAGGGAGTCCAGAGAGAGGGCGGTGGGAACAGAGGTGGAATGTGTGTCATATGTATCCAGATCTGTGAGCACCATCTTACACTAAACAGGATGGTCGAAGGATCTTACAACAAGTGGAAAGAGGTTTACTCGTGCAAATTAATTCAAGAATACTCCAGGGAAAGCATGAACCAGGGGTGAGGGCAAGATGGGGGAGGAGGAGGTCAAGGTGGACCAGATTTATCTAGACTTCATGGAGTTTTGAGCTGACTCTGAATGGTGGGTAAGGTGAAGATAAGCCATCATAGACCAAAACATAGAGTTGCTTTCTTCCCTTTCCCATGCACTATATATTCTTCAGGATTATCCATGAAATAAAATATTTTATGGTCAAACATTTTTACTCTCCCTCCTTGACAATCACAAAGTAAGAATGTTTTAGTTTATGAAAAGTTCTACCGAAAATTAGCTTTTATAACTTTGTTTAATAAAATGGTTACTGAATATATTGGTTTAGGTTATCTGCTCCTGCTTTTGACTAGCTCTCGGAAATTTACCTTGTAAAAAGCCTCCCCGTACCAGATAGGCAAGAGTTATGCAGTAAGAAAGGAAAGCTCCCAAGAGAAAATAAGCCGTCCAACAAGAACCAAACTGCTGAGCCGCAAATACTTCCCCAGAGCTGCCTGAATGTTTATGGCTGAAGTCTTGCCATTGGCTTTAAAGAGAAAGAAATAACTTCTTTCTGCGGTTTGGCATCTTTCCCTTTATGAGTTAGTAACAGGTGAGCGCATGTATCTAGGAACATCTCAGTTTTGAACTCTGTGTGCTCGGATGTCATCACAACCAAATACCACAGGGGGCTCAGCCCACACGCCTCATCTCAGGGTTCACAGATACGGATGTCATTTCCTTGTGTCTAGTGACATCATTAAATGACAGTCTTCGAACCCCAGAAGAAAGAATGTTAGAATATATTGTTAGCAATTGGTATGGCAGCAAGAGACATACAAACCTCCTCTCCCTGGAATAGTTGGAGTCTTAGGGATACTGAAGAATCAGACAGTCATCCACCCAAGATTTTCAGGTAACTTCTACCCAGGACCCACAAATAAGATCCAGATAACCAAAGACAATTATTGCAATGCTTATCTTCTAGCTTTTAAAATTTGCCTTTCTTCTTTGCTGGCTTATGGTTTCCGCATGTTAACAGACATTTGCTACTTTTTAATTATGATTAGCTACAAATAAATCCTATCCTTAAATTACTTTGTGGGCCCTTACTCCCACGTTGGTATGAGAGTTCCACACTTGACTTCATTTTGCTTATGACTTGGCGAAAATATGCCCTCCCACCTGCTGTGGGGTTTGTACTCACATTATTTTGAGAACCATCCGGTTTCCTTGGCAGTCAGTTCGTTTCCTTGGTGATTAGATTTGAGACTAACTAGATTTTTAAATGGAAAACAAAATAGCAATCCAGACATACAGAAGTCTAAAACTCTTTAACAGCACATATATAGAAATAAAGATTACAGTTTCTACATAAACAACACTCTGGGACCTTTTGGAGGAGCTAGTCTTCGTAATCAAACTTCAGTGGAGATCAAGTGAAAGAGCAGATGGAATGTATTCAGAGGTGTCTCAATTTTACAGACCTTACAAGAAAGACTCACTGTCTAGGCTCAATCCCAAGCTGCTGCTGCTTTTCTTTCTTTCTTTTTTTTTTTTTTTTAAGTATTTTATTTATTCACTTGACAGAGAGAGAGCACAAGCAGGGGGAGCGGCAGGGAGAAGGAGAAGCAGACTCCCCGCTGAGCAGGGAGCCCGACGCAGAGCTCGAACCCAGGACCCTGGGACCATGACCTGAGCCAAAGGCAGATGCTTAATGAACTGAGCCACCCAGGAGCCCCCCCTGCAACCTTTTTTGTTTTAGATGTCACCAGTGATTGCTCTTTTACTATTTTATCCCTGACACTGAAATTCACTTTTGTGAGTTGTTGCAAAGTATTGCGACACTATTCCATAATTGAATAAGGTTATTGTTTTTATTTATTATTATTTATTAATCTAAAATTATATTATTTATTATTATTATTTATTAATCTAAAAATAATGGTCCATAATAATGGTACCTAGTTCCAGTACAAAAGCTACTGTCCACCAGTTAGGTAGGGGTGGGCACTTATAATCAGGATAGTTTTGATCTAGGAACCTATATAGGGCATATTTTAGCCCTTCATATTGCTATCTTTGGAAATGAGAGGTTCTAAGATTATTTAATTCAAGGATTATGGAAAATGGGCCACGTACTTCCACTATAACAACTTTAATGCCTTCAGGTGAAATTTGTTCTGCTTTCTTTTGTCCTAAAGCCTCTTAATTTCATGCTTTACAAACAGCATGAAAAATCAGGATAATATATTTTAGAAAGTGGCACAAATACTAATAATGTTGCTAAAACCATAAAATGTCTTTCCTGAGAGTTTCATAAATTTGGAAGGGCGACAATTTAAAATAGAATTTATTTCCAGTAGAATATTGGCCACTGGAGATACAACATATTTTGCTTCAGGGAGAAAATGTACTTACAATGCCACACAGCCCTCTGATAGCACTGCTGTTACTAAAAATAAATGAAAAGCTAGAAAGAATACACGAAACATGGTAATTTGGTCAACTGCCTATTTTATGCAGCCTGTCTATTGACAATGGGGGTCTGTTCTTAGTTTAATTAATTCACTCCTGGCACCTGGCACTCCTGGCACCTGAACCTTAACAACAATTTTAGTATTTTTCTGTGTTTCATTGCTCAGATGTGTGATCTCAAATGCTGTTGCGTAACCTCTGACCCATCCAAAGATCCAACCACTGATTTTTCAGCATAAGAAATGGGGAGAACATGATTCTTCAAGGGGTTGAAAAGCCTGCCATCAGAAATTTTACTCACAAGCATGATCCATCAAAGGAGAGCAGGGAAGAGCGCTACCCAAGGCACACTGCCCAGTTTCCTTTGGGGTGAATACAATGTTCTAGAAGTTAAATTGTTTCGCCACCATACAGCCCTAGGAGCACAGCAACAAACTGCTGAACTGCACACTTTAGACAGGATTTCAGTCTCCGTAAAGCTGTTAAATAACTTGAAAACATAATGAGATCAGAACCAACTTGGCTGCGCCTCTGTTAAACGTCGCTGTGTCAGGCACACTTCCACATCCTGATGTTTAACAACAGGAGGAGGCCAGACAAAACTAACTTAGACATTTCTCCCAAGAAACACTCCCTCCTGGAATATAAGGCTGTGAGCTAACTAAAACAACACGCTTTAAAGATTTCATTATAAAGGTATTCCTTCAAGTTTGCTCACAGACACTTGTTTCAAGAGCCCTGTCTCAGGAGCTCTCAGGAGCTGTTCTGTTCCAAGTGCTGTCCAGTCAGTACCAGGCCTCCACCTTGCAAGACCCCCTTCATTCCACCTGCATCCAGGTGCAAGACTTTCTTCATTCCATCTGCATCCAGGTGCAAGACCCCCCTTCATTCCACCTCCATCCATGTGCAAGCCCCCCTTCATTCCACCTGCATCCAGGTGCAAGACCCCCCTTCATTCCACCTGCATCCCTTTGTAAGACCCCCTTCATTCCACCCGCATCCCCATGTAAGACCTCCCTTCATTTCACCTGCATCCCCATGTAAGACCCCCCTTCATTCCACCTGTATGCAGGTGCAAGATCCTCCTTCATTCCACCTGCATCCCCATGTAAGCCCCCCTTCATTCCACCTGCATCCAGGTGCAAGACCCTTGAAATACCCCCCATTTTTGCACTCTGATAAACTATAAAACACGATGGATCTGGTGGTCTCTCCCTTGTCACATTCAGACTTATAAACTCAATTGTACTTTACTGAGGGGATTTTAGGGTGGTCACTGGAAAGTTGTCACAGGTAGCCCAGAACTGATGTCTGTAAGTAAGAAGAGAGAATGAGAATTAGTCTCATCACTTGATACCCCAATATTTCGCTTATACCCTGATCTATTCTTTGAAAGTACATTTGCTTTCCAATTTGACATTTGAACTAAGTAAGTAAATAAATACCTACACCCTAAAATTTATTAGCTAGTGCCAACCTAGCTTTTGGAAAAAAAACTAGCTGGAATATTTATGATGTTGTATATAGTATAGAACAATCATTCCATTATGTGTATTCATATTTCATTACTTTAATTACTTTAAAATAATACAATTAATATAATGAATTACATTAATATATTTCATTACTTAAAAAAATCTTACTGTAGCAATATTTGAGTTTATTATACAAGTAGCAATTTATGATTTATTGTGCCTACAAGACTATTTTAATAAAGTATATGTTCATGTAATAAATATTATGTCTGTAGAATTTTCACATATTGTATTGAATGTGAATTATAGGCCTGAACTGAATGATATGTTATATATAATTGAAATATATAGTTACTTCACTTTCTAAATCTGAGCACTACAATCACAGAATTTTAGATTCCTTCTAAATCTAGAATTATAATGGATCTTATCAGTATTTTTTAACAATCTGTCATTTTTAATTTAAATTTAAATTAATTTATATTTTGAAATCTCAACCACATCAGGGTTATCTGAGAATAACATCTGTGAGTCACATAAGATGATACTTTGCATTGACTTAGTACCTTTCATATCAACAATTTAAATGAACCTTTGGTAGCAGCATCTTATCCCCATTGACAGTGGGAGCAGCTTAGAGAGCTCCTGAAGGGAGCAGGTGGGTGGTAGGATTTGGCTAGAGCAGTGACCACTTTGGATTTTTAGAAGACGAACTCTTTGCTTGTCCTCAAGACTTAGGTTCATTTCCTTGCTCCGAAATTGCTTCTCCTTATTAACATACTGATGAGAGCGTTGAAACTACTCCCTGATCAGCTGGCATTTGAGTAATAATATTATAAATACTGGGGTGTTTTTCTCCCTCTCTACTTTCACTAATGTGGTATCACCTTGTTTCTTAGAAGTTGTCTTCAATCACTGAGGTCCACGGGCTATAGGAACTATATATAAACTTGAGAATGTGAACATTAACAATGGTATTAAGAGTAAAACCATTGTCTGGAATTTGAAATGCACTCATTACTTCATTTAAACATCATCACAACACTATAATGTAAACATTACCCTCGATTTCAGGTGAAAAAACTCAAGCATATACAATTAAGTAATTTGCCAACGACTACTAAATAGCAGAATCAAGATTTAAAATGAGATTCATCAAATGCTAAAAATTCTCTTCCCACTTCATTGGGGAATTTGTTTCCCATGACACGGTGAAGCAATTTATAGAATTAATACCTTGTGACTTCATTTATTATAGAGGATGCATCTTGTCCAGTTCATCCTTTATGTTTATGTTTACATAATCACTTGTACTCTGTATCTACTTCTTCATAATATTTAATTTTCTCCACTTTATTTATGGCTTAATTCTCACACCAGACAGCTTCCTCAGAGGGCAGGATATTTGTTCAGAAAAACAGAATTCACACAGGTGAGCAGATGAGGAACTAACTTCTTTCTAAGCTCTTGAGCACTTTGGATAGAGATATGTGTGTTTGGGGTAGTAGGCTTAATGTATTTAATGCATCCTACTAGAAGTTGCTGAAGAATTAGGAATGCTGTATCTCCATGGCAAGCACATTACAATGTCTTCTCACTAATACTGAGTTTGGGGATTGGGGGTCTGTCCTTCACTATCATTCCTTCTGTGCCCACATAGTAGAGTAGTACTCTGGCTAATTGTCTGGTTTGGAAATTCTAAACCCACCTTGCTCCTGCCTCCTGCTTTGTTTGCTCCTACAGCTCTCCTCATTCCAAAACATCTTTTCTGTCTCTGATTGTTACAAATAAAGCAAGACAACAGCAGCTCAGAATTGAGTCATGTTCTGCTACTGGGAATCCTAACAAAGATGAGGGTGGAAAACAAAATAACATCTCTCTTGTTACTTTTATTTATTTTTAGTTTTAAAAATATGCTTAGGTTAGAATTTCAAACAATACCAAGAGACTGGCTGAGCTTTTCTGTTTATTTAGAGGAGTTAAAAGTTTGGGAAATCCTTACTCACTGACCATGTAACAAGTTTCTGAGAAACTAGAAATGGTTTCTGAGTAGAGGGTCTTGGGATCATAGAGATAGTGGGTGACATTTAGCATCATATATTAGGGATTAGCACATTAAAAAAAATCTCTTAGATCCTTTTACTACTGGTTTATATAAATAATCCTAGTGACTCTGTACCACTGATGATCACATTTTCTTCTTTCCTCAGATAATTTAGTATTTGCTTGACAATATCAACTTGCAAAAAGGTAGTATAGACAAGTCATCTTGTTTTTTCCCCAATGGAGTAAAATAATATCCTAAGTGATTTATGCTCTCAAGGAAATACTGTCATGTAGAGAAAAAAAAGCACAGCTTTTGAAATATGTTACGTATTTTTTCTGCACTCCAAATGGAGTCCAAATCTTTTTCAATTTGAACTTACAAGGATTTCTAAGATTAAAAAAAAAAAATGGGTTACTCAACCTACTGCTGGTTGGTTGAGATGTTAAATATATTTTTCTATATTTTTTATTTTGTTCAAGTTGAATATCAGGTGTCGTACTTTTCATTCTAACCATCTTCCATTTCACTATGCTCAGACTGGCAGAGGAGAATGGCATACTTTGACTATATGTGACAATGTCTGAACGGAGGCTAACAACAGACTCTTGAGAGATGCAGTAGGCTAAATTCTGACTAGCCTGAAAATTCATGATCTCAGCATATATGAAGGAGGCTATGCTGCATATTTAAATGAAGAATCAATTTATCTTTGGAGAAGATAAAACATATTAGCTCTAAGTATATCTAAAGATAATGATTCAGTATAACAGTGAAGCAACATTTAAAAATACAGCACTCTCTGTGACACAGATGAGGATCTTCCTCATCCCTGAAGAAATCATCTTCTGAGTTCTGAGGAGAGGAATCTATAACCAAAGAAGACATTTTTTTAATTTCAAAAAGAAAATTATTAAGGAATTATTCCACACATAAAAAGCACCAAGCTCAGAATGATTTCACAGAGGAATTCTACCAAACATTAAAAGACTAACTCATCTCATTGCTCTATAAATTATTCCATAGCAAGGGAAAATAGAACTTCTCAATTTTATATACATACACAAACACACACACTTTAAGCCCAAAGCTAGTACTTAAATTATCAGGGAAAATAGAGGCATGAGGCATTTCCTGTAAGATTGGGAAGAAGAAAGGATGCCTACTTTCTCAGCTTTGCTTCAACATTTTCATAGTGGCATCAGCCAGTGCCATTAGATAAGATAAACCAATTGGAGCATAATAATTGCTTATGAAACCCTAGAGTGCAAATGATAAAACTAGCCGCAAGAATAAAAGAATAAAGTAAGTGAGCAGATAAAATAGAAACAAAAATTATTAGCCCTCATTTACACAAATGAAAACAATCGTCAATATCAACAGAAAATTAACTATTTTGAAATTAATTTAATAAGGAATTTGAAAAAATTTAAAGAAAACCTTCCAGTACTACTGAAAGACTAGATTTAAAATAATGGAGAGATATTCTTTGTTCTTAGATGGGGTAGAGTAACGCCACAAACAGGAAGGTTTTCCTTACTTTATGAACATAATGGAATCCTAATTAGTATACACAAGCATTTTTGTGAAGTTAGACAACGTGATTCAAAAGTTCCTACTGAAAAATAAACATGCGCAGATAGTTTGGAAAACACTGGAAAAGTTAAACTGCATGGAAGACCAGCCATGCTAGATATTAAAGCATGTCGTAAGCTTCTATGATTACAACATTGTGATGCTCGTCCATGAACAGACAAACCAGTGAAATAGAAAGGAAAGCCAAGAAACAGACCCAATGAACATACGGAAATTTAATATATCATGAGTATGGCATCTCAAAACATTGGGACAATGATGTACTATTTAATAAATGGTACTGGGACAATTGAGTAACCTTTCAGAAAAAGATTGAGTGAGTTCTGTTTCTCACACCATTCTCAGGAATAAACTCCAAATAGATTAGGTATTTAAATGTGAAAGCATTGCGTCCTATAAGAAGACTGAGGGAATTTCTCTGTAACCCAAGTATTTGTAAACCTTGCTTATTAATGCTCAAAATCCAAGGCAACATAAGATTGATATATTAGACTATATAGTAGTGATACAAATTTTCCATGACAAAAAAATCAACTCCAAAAGCAAATAAGCAAAAGAAACCCAAACCAGAACACTACTGCCAACAAAAAATCCTAACAAGCTGAGAGAAAAATATGTGTAACTTAAAACTGAGAGTAAGGGCTAATATCTGTGTGTGTGTGTGTGTGTGTGTGTGTGTCTGTCTGTCTGTCTTATCATTTGAAGGACCAAGGACCAAAAACCCAATGAGGAAAAATATATATTTCTGAAGAAAGTCACTAAAATGTCCCTTGACCCTATAAAAATTCTAAACCATTCATAAATATACACAAAATAAAACAGCACAAATGCACATTTTCTCTCCTAATAAGATTGATAAGAATATATTACAAAAGTCTGCAGACATTTTCAGTATTTCCTAATGGAAAGCAAATTGGTAGCATTCTTTCTGGAGAGGAATTTGATAGTAGCTAAAAATATCTACATATGTACTTACCTTTTGACTCATTGATCTTCTAGGACACTACCCTGAACATACACCTCCCAAAACACAAAAATACTGATGCACATAGATATTTGTTGTAGTATTGTTTCCAATTTCAGAATCATGGAAACAGTTTAGATACATATACTTAGAAGAATTGGTGACTAAACTCTGTCAGATTTACACAGTGGATTACCATGCAGCTATAATAGAATATCAGAGATCTGTGTAAACTTAATATTGAATGAGCCCCTGTGTACAGTAAGTTAAAGAAAAAAGCAAGTGCAAAAAACATCAATACTATAGACAGAAAAACAAAGAAAAGGATATAAGAAAACAGGTGTGTTTACTCATCCGTGGAAGAGAAGTACAGGAATGATAATCCAGAAACTAATGAAACTGGTTACCAGTAGGGAGTGGGTGGGGATGCGGTGCAGAAACGGGGGGCGTGGGAATGATGGAGTAGGCATAATAAGGCAGTGACACTGAGATAACCTTTGGTCCGGGTTTGACTCTTAGAACCATGGGACTGTTTCACATATTCAAAAAGAGTATATGAGTAATTTATGTCAACCAGGATATAAGGAAAACCCCAAATAGTGTGCAAAATATAACAAATGAACCTAACTATGTTACAAGTAACAAGATAACCACAGTAAAACGGATGAAAAAGAGATGAACTGACCTAAGTAAACTTCCCAAAACAGTATTTTGACAGAATATTATAAGGCTAAAGATAAAAATAACTATGTAGACATTATGCTATAGTTAGTAAATTTGCATTTTGTGTGGTTTATAAGTTAGAAATTCTGAAACCTTATGTGTATAATAAAATTGGGCAAATAAAATATGCAGTGGTCAGTGAGGGTCACATTTCTCACCGTAGGGGAAAGGAATTTACAGTGAGGACGGGAAGAAGGCTAGAATCATCTCTGCTGTGTTGGATTGGAATAGGAGGTATTAGTATGACCTCATGGATACACGTACAAATGTGTGTCTTAAGGGTATTCCTTATCTACTCCTGTGCCACAAATCACCACAAACTTAAACACTTAAAACCACAAATATTTACTGTCTCAAGCTTTTGTATGTCGGAAGTCTGGGAAGTTTAGCTGGGTCTTGCTTTAGGGTCTCACCTGACTGCAGTCAAGGTGTTAGCAGGAAGTGTTCTCAGCTAGAGGCTCCACTGGAAAAAAAGTCTACTTCTCAGCTCACCTGAGTGTTGGCAGAATACATTTATTGCCACTGTGGGGCTGAGAGCTTCGGTTTTTTGCTGGCTGTTGCCAGTGGTCTCCCTCAACTCCTAGAGGCTGCCTTCATTTTCCCGTCATGTGGGCTGTCCAAAGACCAGTTTACAATATGGGGGCTAGCTTCTTCAAGGCCCGACAAGAGTAAAAGAGCGAGTCTGCAAGCAAATGGAGTCTCATTATCATCTTTGCTGCATTCTCTCATTTAGAAGCAATTCATATTTCCCGTCCACACTCAAGGGAAGGGAACGCACAGAAAGGTACAAACACTAAGAGATAGAGCTTGGGAATGGGACACCTAGAGTCTGTCCATTGTCTACAGGTGTAAGTACACATACATATATTTTCTGGGTCTGTTCATTTAGAAGTTATAGAAGCAACATTAGAATATAAATCAGTAATCTTACATCAGTCATATCCAAAAGATTTATTTTTCTCTAAAACCTCAAAAATTTAAAATAGACTTTGTCTTCCATGAGATGTAATTTCCTTTGGTGGAATGTGTCTCTCCTTCCCCCTTTTATGGCAGATAACTTATAAGACACTGACCTGGCTTAGTTTGGTATAGGATATTTGAAAAGTAACCATTTTCTGTCAGTGTATGGATAGCATTTTACAAAAATATATTGCACTTAATTTAAATGCTTTAATTTATATGGCTAATATAGTCCGACAGCCCCAATTTTACAGCTAGAAATGAAATAGAATTTTTTTGAGGATTTTTCTTTTCATTAAACTGAATTGCATTTAAATGTTAATTCAGTTTTAAAATCTTAGGAAACATGATTCTTTTAGACATATAGATTTGTAAAAATAATGACATACAGTGGTGCAGGCTAGAGCAGGAATAGTTCTTTGACTATTAATCAGAATGGAGGGGGTGGAGGTCAAGTTTCAGAAAAGGTCATCATCGTTCCTCCAGAATGTGAAAGAGGTGAATTGCAAGAGGGAGAAATATTGAAGCAAGACCACATGATTGTCATGTTCATTGGTGTTAACTCAAGGAAAGAAACAGCTGTGCCAGGGGTAGTGTGGCGGGCTCCCTGGTAAAGGTTTTAGAAGCCGCTACCAACATAGTGCCTTGTTGCACCCCTGCAATTCACTTCTGAATTCTGAAACTGCTAAAAGTTAATATATTTTTATTTATATTAAAATTTTCTTGTCTTGGAATATGGACTGATATATATCATATGGAGCAGTTCCTTTCTAGGGGAACTTCCTGTCTAAAGGAAAGTTGATATGCAGCTGTATGCACTTGCAATAAAAAATGAGAAATTGGGCGCCTGGGTGGTTCAGATGGTTAAGCGTCTGCCTTTGACTCAGGTCATGATCCCAGGGTCCTGGGATCAAGTCCCACATCGGGCTCCCTGCTCCTTGGGAGCCTGCTTCTCCCTCTGCCTCTCTCTCTCTCTCTCTCCGTCTCTCATGAATAAATAAATAAAATCTTTAAAAAAATGAGAATTAGTAACAAAGGATGACCCTAGTAGTAGCAAAAAATGGAGATATCAAATAAGAGACAGATCTAAATAAAGGACATGGTAGTTGGTAGTTAGGAAAAGGTTAGGGTCAGCATGGTTGCTATTCTGAAATGTTTGAGGAGTCCTACACTTGCTGTAAATTGCTGTACCAGGACATTTTCCCTGTAACTTTACCCTGTATCTCATTGATATGTGATTTACCTCTGATACAGAGTAGAGCACAGTTTTGGTATTTAAAAAATTCTGTGTTTATTATGATTCCGTTAGAGAAACAGAACAAGTATGAGTATTCTGGAAAAATATAATTGCGAGAATAGGCTTACACATTGTGGGAGCAACAGGGATGTAGGAGTCTGGAACTGGGATTTGAAGATGAAAGTCCACTGCCTGGAGGCAGGTGCATCCGGCTGCCAAAGGGGGAAGGGGAAGAACAGGTGAGGCCCATGGAAGTCTGTCCCCTCTGCACCTGCTGGGGGACCTGGGGTCACTGTTAACAGCAGGCGACTGCTGGGGAGGAGTTTACTGTGGAGTGTGGCAGAGTGGGGACAAAATGGAATTCACCGGTGTGTGCATTGGCCTGTCGCCGCCTCTAACCATCATGGCATCCAGAGAGAAGAATCTTCTAATGCTTCACTTCTGTCATCCACATCTCACAAATTTCATTTCTCCTCAAACAACCCAGAATATAAAGGAGAGAAGATTCTTCGGAATGTGGTACCAGCTTAGTAGAGTTGACACTTGACACAACAGTGCATGACTGATAGGTGAAAAAAAGGAATCCCATGGAAAATGCCCTTTGTATGTTCACCCAGCCATACATACAATGCCTGGGTTGCTACTTTGCCTTCCTGGACTTCAATGTCAGGTGTGTCAACACGAATGATAATTTTTCCATTTTGGGAAACCTCCACTTTGCATTTGAAACTAATTTTCGTAAATGAAAGAAAATACGTGATACACTGACATTATCTTTTTAAGTATGTCCTAAGTAATCATCTTCTCTTGTAGAGACCCCACCACAAAATCATAGCCAGTGAAGAAATGTAACCGAGTAATTTGGCTTCATTTTTCAAAGGGTGCTGTTGAATATGACATGCAGGAAGGAAAAGAGAAGTGTGATTTGAAGTATCAACATCTTTTAGTCTAAAGTTTGTATAGGCTAGCTATGCCTTTTTTTTTTTTTAAAGCCAGAGCAATCAATTGAAAAAGAAAAACACAAAGTTTAAATAAATGTTTTGCATAATAGCTGCACAAGAAAAATAGATTTATGTTTACATGATATTACTTCTATTTTGCTGAATTGACTAGAGTTTTAAAGATCACATAAGCTGAAACTCAGCTCCATATTTGCTTTCTCATAGTTCAAAGTTCTACTAGCACATTATTTCAGAATCTAAGCTGTATAACTTCCAAGAAGTGGAATTGATGAAAACATTTGACAAATGTACCTTACAGGAAGTTTCTGTTTGCACTGAATGAAAATATTCAGAACCCATGCAAATTATGCACTGTCAGCCCTTTACGGCATCGTGTAGCATTTTTATAATGAAGGGTTATGAATATCTGCCTTCCTGTTGATGAGAAATAAAACTGGCACCAACAGCTGGTGCCCCCTAAGTTCACTTTGAAGAGAGTAGTGCTGAAAGGTGTTGGATGTGACTGACCTTCTCTCTGGAACTCGAGCTTTTCCTTCTACCACCCTATCCTTACCAGCATGAGGAAGCCTATGGATCTGCCTTTTTTAAAAGATAGAGTAAAACAGGTAGATTAGAAGAGTTTTAGTGGAGGATTTCCATGCACATTTTAGAGGTGCGTACAGTCCTCCTTTCTGTGGCAGCCCCGTGGGGAATGCACAGTTAGACCTGCAGCTTCTCTAAAGCACATTGTTGTAAGCTCAGGGATCACGGTCCACAGATCTCTTTGCAAATGTTGTGGGGGATGTTATTGTGGCATTTGTGCCAAGACTTCTAGACAAAGGTGGTGAATATACCAGATAATTCTCCACCTTGGCTTTTGAAATTCTCACTGAAGTAGGAGGAAAGGGCTTTTCATATGATGGACATCAAAAAGGACAGAAAATGGGGGACAAGGCAATGATAATTTGGAATCACAAAGCTGATGGAGGAGTTGACTGATTCAGCTCTTCAGTTGATTGAAGGCTAAATGAGTCAAGTCTACAATCCCCAAAAAGCCCAGGGATTGGAGACATCCAGTCTCTATGAAGTGTTGGATAAAAGAGGATTGTTTTGCAATCTGGTTAAAAGACTACGTGGGACCACCTGCAACCCTCTGGGCTCTGAGAGCCTGGTTGATAGCCCCTCTCTCACCCTGGCAGAAGACTGAAGATTTCTTGTCTGGAGACCAGAAACGTAAGTTATGTTGAATCAGAAATCATGGTTGAAGTTAGAGTGGCTGCATTGAACACAAGAGGACAAAGTGAAAGTTTATATAGTGAATATTGAGCTTTCCCTCTTATGACACATGCACACCATCTCTTCTCACTTGGTTTCCAAAAAGCCATCATGTAGGCTTTTGGCTTCCATGTAGGGAAAGGAAAAATAAATGTTCGTGATGGTTGAAGTGGGGGAGAGAACTTCATTATTGGGGGAGAAGAGAGTAAATGGTACCGGATCCCTCAGTGAAACACAGTGTTGAGTCAGTTAGCTGGAAGTGTGCATTGGACACTTCACTCTACTTTTAATTAACCAACCATTAACTAGGAAGAGACAACTGAAGATCATTAGATGTTTATGAAATCAGAAGCAAAGATAAGTGGGCATAGCAGTTTGAGGGAAATAGATCATACAGGAGAAAGAAAACTTCAAAAATCATCCAAAATATGTTTAAAGACCTAGAGAAGATATTGCATTCAACAATATCTATACCCAATATAAAATAGTCACATAATGTAACATTCTTGAACATTAAAGATATGAAAGCAAAATTGAAGATGTCTGTATTGGAAGATGAATTGAGAGTCTCGTGTACCCGGATGTAAACTATGAAAGAAAAGATAAAGTAAGAGAGGGCTAATTCTGGGTGTAATTACTGAGTAATAGGAAGAGTGAAGTGAAGTAGAGGGAGAGAAACTATCAAAGTCTGGTTTGAGTAAAATTCTCAAAACTGACAAACTGGAGTTTCAGTTGGAAAGGTTATTTTTATCCAGCACATTGGTGGAAAATTAGGCTTATAGTAAAATATATCACTGTGCAATTTAAGATTGTTAGCAACAAAAAGTTCTCCTTGAAAAGTATCCTATAGGCTTCCAAAAAGAAGGAAAAGAAGGCCACGTAAAATAGAAGAGTCGACAGAATCCGACTTTTCAAAAGAACATTGTCAGAAGACCATGGAAAAAGACCTTTGGGTTTTTGATGAAAAATGTCTTCCAGCATAAGTTTTCTACTGCTAAATATGGGTTAGCCTCTCTGGGACTGATCACCAGATGGCTTGCCTCCCTGAGAGGAAACTGCTTTCCTGCAAAACTCCATGGCCCAAGGGTTAAGGCTCTGCATTTTAGCCTCCGGCTTCCAGACACACCAAGGGAACATCGATGCTCAGCGGCCGTGAATGCCCATCTTGTTGTGTAGGCCTGGAGAAAGGTTTTGCGGTATCACACTACTGTGATATCCAGGCACCTGGTCACACCAGGTGAGTGGCTGGTATTCACGGCCCTGTAGCTTTAAGCCCTGCAGCCTGGGGGCGGGTTCCCTGGTCCATGCCTGGTGTCCAGGCCAGACTGAGTCCTGGGTGATCTTTGGAAAGCACTGGGCAATGAGAAACTTACAGACCTGTTCCCTCTTCCATCTGCCTGAATTTTTCTTAAGAAACCTTGCTTTGGCAGATCTGACATGTACATGTGGTATTACCATCCATATTGCCATATGTTCCTTATGTACGACATTTGGCACAATGAGGAAGTTTTCTTGGTACCCACCCAACATATGCTTCTAAAAACAAATGAAGGAATCAGCTTTAAAAAAAAAAAATCTTGGATATTGAAATGTCTATTAGATGCTAAGTACACAACCATTGGAATGTATAACTTCTGCTTGTTTACAGGAATTAACTTCCACTCTTCTCAAGAAATATGAGAACCAAGGAATTAGTTGACTGGAAGAAAGTTCCTTGTTTATTAACTACTTGGGATGGAGTCATTTCCTCCATCAAAGGAAGAAGAACCAGAAGCCATGATCCAATGTATCTCTCTCTCTCTCTCTCTCTCTCTCTCTCTCTCACACACACACACACACACACACACACACACACACACACACACACACACAGGATATTGGATGCGCCCCTCATGATTACCCAAGGATGTGTGCAGTCAGACTCAGCACCCGTTCCATAGGCTGCAAGGGCTCTTAGGAGAGGACACATTTTATTCGAAGACATGCATGAGGAGGATCCCAACCCTGCACCCACTCCCAGTGAGTTTAAGGTGGTACTAATTATTCTGATGGAATGAACCATCCCTCTCCTGTAGCCTCAGAGTCATCTTTTGACTCAGATGCTCATGCAGGAGTGTTGACTGTCCAACTGCCGATTGCCTTACACACAGTTGGAGCGTTGGAGGGATATCAGGCACTTGGAAATGAAGAACAGCCCTCTCTCCCATTTGCCTCAGTGGCCCCTGATACTCCACTGGCAGTGGCCACCTGACAATGTCTAAACCCCCTTTCAGTTCCTCTCATGGGAATGCCACAGCTTTTATAGGTTCTGAGTGTCTTTTGCTTGGGGAAAAGCCTTTTGGGTCATGGAAATAAGGACTAACCTATCCAAGACAGATCTCCTACAGGCTGATATCCCAAAGAAGGAGCATGTCTCTTATAAAGATCTAAATTAGTTACCTGTTAGTGCTTAATCTCGGCCAATCACTGCCCTTGAACCCTTGTGCCCGGATCCTACCACGTGAGGGTTTAGTGCTTCTTTTTCCACAAACAGTAAGCTTAAAAGAAGGAATGAAGCCAAGATTCTTGCATGTTATAGTGCTACTTTCCCCTAGCTGTGATCACTCCTGGGCAGGGGCTTGATTCCTCAGTAATGCAGCTTCCAAGCCTCACACCCAAAGGCTGAGAATCTTCTCCCAGAGCCTGCTGCCCACATTAGCCATGATGCTGTATGTGGAACTGGAAGGCAGGCAGCAACATGGAACCTCTCATCCTCAGGGGTTTGGCCTCAGGCATAGAGCTTCTGCAAGTCGCATGTGTGAGCTCTTTGGCTCTTGATCCTTTTCTCATTACACATACTTCATCAAACTGTGTTCTTTAACTTTAGGACAGAACTAAGATAGCTTCACATGGTGCCTCAACACGTTCCCGCCTTCTTCATGTACTCTTTCTCAGGAAACTCCTGGTGGATATAATCCCCACAACAAAGGGGATAAACCAAGGAGGAGGAAGACATGGTATCCAGGAGACAGGGGACCCAACACACACAGAAAGTGGGGGTCCCTTGGAAAGTGTTGAAGTGATACTCCAAAGTAGCAATGTTCATCCGGTGCCTTTGTTATCACATTAACAAACTATAAGTCAGAGCCTATGATAGCCATTTTTAGTTTCTGTAAGCAAAATCTTAAGACAATTGAGAATTATTGTGAACACATGGTACTTGAAAATTTTATGAATTTTCCTAATTTTACCTATTTCCTTGGCTAACCCTAGCTAAAGTGACATTTTGAGTGATTTTGACTTTTATTTCATATTTATATTTCTGTAAGTTAAATTCATATTATCATCTCACCATTTTCTACTGTGCTTGGCACAGATAGGTCCTCATAAGTATTGGCTGGATGACAGATGGGCTCCCCACTTCAGAGTGAGAAGAGTGAGGCTCGCTAAGACCCAGTCACATGCCCAGTATCACACCATCAGTAAGAGTGGTACCCGGTCCCCGCCCCGCATCTGGCCCCAAGCCCACACTCTTCAGGACTATGTTATGCTGAGCTCCTACTTAAAAACCTCAGGTTCCTCAAATTCTCCATCACCAAGTGTTAGTTTGGAAACAAGCTGTGATTAACAAGACCGATAGTGGCCAGTGAAATGTATGATTTTGTAAATATTTAAAATAGGGCTTTGCAGCCTAGATAAACTCATACAATTTGGGGGAAAAATGACTTCAGAGCATATCTATTTTTTTTTCATATGAAGAAGCAGAAACAGAGTCATTTGCCACTTGTCTCTGAGAACCTGGCTGTCTATAATCGTTGTGTAAATATGCAGAAATATTTAAAAACACAAGTGTTCTGAAAAAAGCAGATGGAGTTACAACCAATTTAACAAATCTATGTCTAATGGAACGTAATTATGGTAATAATTACATATAAGTAAATAATGGTAATTACTCAAAAAGATAAAAAAACGAAATATTTTCCATTTGCATTTTTACTTACCAAAGCAAATAGAATTAAAGCGCTTTTTGTTTTAGAGAACACTTTCTTCTCTGTTCCATCTGATGCTATAAAGAAGATTTTAGATTATATATAGTAAAATGTAAAGTTCTTGCTTATTATATGCAACTTTAATAACAAGAGAAATCTTATATTGTTGCTTTGTTGATTTAAGATCCTGTTTCCTCTGCAGGAGATGTTTCATACACAAAGGGGCAAAACAAAGTCCATTCATGTTGTGTTACCATAGTAATAAGTTTCTACCCAAGACATTCTGTTGTAATCATGTTGGTGCAAATTTGGCATAATTTATATGCGTTTTTCTTATCTCCCCTAAAGGATTGCCTTTTGTTCCTAAAAGAGCACAATCTCGATCAATATGGCATAGTGATGTTCTGCCATTTCTCAAGAACATACAACCTAAAACAAAGAGTGATTTATGCTTCTATTTTCCTCTACAGTTTTAAGCTTATCTTTTCTCTGATGTTATTCTTTACTGCATTTGTCCACTTAATTCAGTGTTTGCTTGTGTCTTTACTACCTCAGCACCTTAAACCTGCCTGTATCATTCATGTTATAGTGTATTGTGATTAACTCTTGGCATGTATGTCTCTTACTAGACCTGAACAACCCAGTAGAATGGATGGGAATATTCAAATGAGAAAGTAGACTTTTAATTTTATTAAATTTTTATTGACTCAAATGCCATACTTGGCTAGGGTCTACCATATTGGACTGCATCGTATTAGAACATATATTCTTCAACTGTGTTTTATTTTTAATTTAAATTGACTAGGAATTTATAAAATAGGTGAATTGATATTCCAGTACTTAATATATGACCAAGATATTTTTAACCCAACTCTTGGTAAATATAAAATTTTCTTTAAAGGTGACAATAAATATTGGCCTTTCAATATTCTAGCAGAAACATATTATCTTACATTACATTCTATGTATATTAAGGAAATGGCTTAGGAAACAACCAATATTTGTAATTTCAAGTGAACTTTGTAAAACATTAGTCTCCATTGCTAAATATACTTACACTTCACACTAGCAATTATGTGTATGTAAATTTGTATAAATATATAAATATGTCATATATGTGTATGTATATCATCATATATGTCATTTTTGTCACATATATCATATATATCACATATATATATTCCATGCACCTTATTAACTTATTTGAAAATACTATTTAAATTTCAGTTATTTTTCCCACTGGATCATACTCTTTCTTGTAATTGATTTTTGCCACCTTTATTCTCTTCTTTGTGTTGCTTTCTGTCAGATATCTCTAGATTATGGGGGTCATAACTTACCTAGTTTGTATATTTTTGGGTTTCTTATTTTTCTTATGGAAATCTATGTTTCTTGGAGAAAGGCATTGATAATTATATTTTTAAATCAGTATTATAGTAATATTTGTTGATTTAAGCTAATATAATTTACTCCCCAAATCTCTGGAAAATTTTGAGAAAAGATGCATATAAGTGAAATACTAGAACAGAGTAATAAAAATTAATATGACTAAACAATTTTACTTAGTATGAATTTCCAAAATTGGTGAAAATGAACAATATTTTTAATGGCATTTTCAATGACGGTATTACCCAATTAACTTTACCAAATCAAAAAAAATTTGAAAAGGTAGGTTGTGGAGAATATTTAAAAACTGTAATATGAAAAAAAGCTAGAAAAAAACCCAGAAACTTAAAAGTGTTTGTCAAATTCTTGCTTTAAGGGCAAACTTTCAACATTTCATTGTTGTTAAAATATACACTGATAAATGGTAAACAACCTTTTACAAGCAGATATGATTAAGACTGACCTATAGGTGCCATGAGCTATTCCTTTATAAGAAATTGTATCTAGGGGCGCCTGGGTGGCTCAGTCGTTAAGCGTCTGCCTTCGGCTCAGGTCATGATCTCAGGGTCCTGGGGAGGAGTCCTGCACTGGGCTTCCTGCTCAGCGGGGAGCCTGCTTCTCCCTCTCCCTCTGCCTGCCGCTCTGCCTACTTGTACTCTCTCTCTATCTCTCTGTCAAATAAATAAATAAAATCTTTAAAAAAAGAAATTATATTCAGATTATTTTTCCCAGACCTTATTGGAATTGCTGGGGTAGAGCAGGTCCTGGAATATAAACCATAAGTCGGGATTTTCATCTTCCATTGATGAAATGGCAACTTTCCTGTGTACAAAAACCAAGACTTAGACATCTTCATCTGTTTTATAAATATGATATTGTTGCTTTCCACTCAATAATCTCTCAAAAAAAAGATGCTACTATACTTAAGTATTAGAATTATTACTTCTACAAAATGACAAAAAAAAAAATTGCCAGAGCCATAGCACTTTAGAGATTGGCATAGAAACAGACAACAGATCAGAGGAACAGAATTGGGAGCCCAGGTGTAAGGCCATACATGTGGACAATTAATTTATGACAAAGCAGTCAAAAACATACACTGAAATGTCTTTCTTCGATAAATTTTTCTTCAGTAAATGGCACTGGGAAAACTGGACAACCACCTGTAAAAAAATGAAACTAAACCACTAGCTTGCACTAGACATGAACATTAAGTCAAATTGGAGTAAAGATTTGAATGTAAGATCTGAAAGTATAAAATTCTTGGAAGAAAACATAGGCAGTAAGTTCTTTGATATCGGTCTTAGCGATGTGTTTGTGGCTCTGATGTCAGAGACATGGGAAACAAAATGAATGAACAAGTAGAACCACATTAAACTAAAAAGCTTCTTCACAGCAAAGGGAACCATCATCAAAACAAAAAGGCAACCTACTGAATGGGAGAAGACATTTGCAAATCATATATCCGAAGATGGGTTAATAACCTTATCATATGAAGAACTCCTGCAACTCAACAATAAAAAAACAAACACACTGAGAAGAAAAATTATGGGGAAAACCAGTTTACCTATCATTATGTCCTTATGGCATTCATGTTACCTCTATTCATTCTAGAACTGTGGGATACCAGCTGTCTGTCAGGCACTGTGGTATGCCCTGAGATAAAATAATGAAGAAGACTGGCCCTTAAGAGTTTGTATTCCCATTAGGGAGAGGCAGGTAAGCATACCAGTGAACTGAAAAATTTCAGGTGTCATGATAGGAAGTAAATGAGTGGTTACATTTTATTCAGGGACAAAATGGGTAATGGGGTAAAAATACTTCCCCAAAGGGTAACATTTGTGCCAAGTCTTGAAAGGTGGCTGTGTTTACCTGTCAACAAGGTAGGAGAGGGCTCTTCAAGACTGAGGGAGCAGAGAGAGAAGGGATAGAGCCTGAGAGAGACATAAAATGGTGTGTTGGAGGAACTGCAAAGAATTTGTGTCTGTTCTTACATTAAACTGAGACGTATATATATGAGCATTCACAAGCATAGGTACACAGCAAGACTTATGAGCATGAAATTTTAAAAAAAATGAAACTCTGGGTGCTTATCAGGACATTTCCTGAAGGACCTTGAATGTCCTACTAATGAAGCCAGATGATAGCCAATGACAAGCCTACTTCTTTGTTCATAAAGAGAATATTATAGTGTGAAGGAAAATGTTTTAATAAAAACTGTCCTGGGATAATATCCTCTCTATTCTTAAAGCAGCATTTTCATGCTTTATTTCCCCCTCACTTAACTTTGTCTTTTTCGGGACCTTTCTTTAATATTCTGGGAGAAAACATTGTATTAAAAACCCTTTTAGTGTTGAAATGAGGTAAGTCACCTTCACAGTCTCTAAAGCTTCAACACAGCAATTCACAGTCAAGAGGTTATTTTTGCTCCAGCGTCGTTGCTCGGGGAACACGTTTTTTAATTGTTCTTGGCACAGTGTGAGAAACAGGGGCACCTGATGCACAGAAACGTCCTGGGAAAGCCCGCACCTAAACCAGCTTTGCTCTTAAGGCACAGATTTCTCCAGCCTGTGGCCAGGCGTGCCCTTAATGAGCTGTCCCGGAAGTAAGCAGATCGCATAGTGTGATCAAGGCAAAGCTTAGGTGTTCTGAAAGACAGTTCAAGGAGAAAAGGGATTTTTTTTTTGAGTGAAGCAAATATACTAAAATATAAATCAATGAAGTAATAATTAATGTCCTTGTTAAAATGTAGTTGGAAAAATAATACGGCGATGTTCAGTAACTAAAAAATTCACTTTGATATCTCAGGAAAACTATCTCATAGAGATGACTGCAAAAAAGCTAATTTCACCTAGATTGAGGAATATATATTTTATGCCATCTGCTATAAAAAAAAAAGTTAACATGTTTAGTGGTCAAGCATATGGGAAAAGCTCAAGGTGAATGGTCATACCACTCCCATCATTGAGGGCAGCAGAGGATGCCACAATTTATGGATTCCTGTGAGTCATATGAAGGAAGTGAGTACATGTTGGAGATGTGAGAGTGACAGGTAGTATCCAAAAACTATGCCGAAATGGCTCAGTATCAATTCTATGTACAAATCAGGAAAGAGGACAGATCTTTCTTTTTTTTAGTAGGTGTTTGCTTGGAATAATTGTGCAGGATTTCTTTCGAACTAGGTACTGTTCACTTGGTAAGAGCTGGATGAACATCCTTGAATTGAGGGCCTCATCCAAATAGTCAAATAACTCTTTAATTAGGGGACTGGAGACTCCTAGCATACTGGGGAGCACACACTTGGTTAAACTTTGTTGCACATTTGCAAATCCAGCTCGGCTTCCTGACAGGATGTCACTGAAATTTCACCAAGCCTCTGTTGGGACTGACATGGAATGCCTCTTACTTGTGCATTTCAAACTTATCAGACCTCTGACGTAATGTATATTTTCTGTTATTAATGAAAATGTAAAATTTATTGAACTGGAGTGTTTCAGCCCACTGAAATCCCTCACTGAAAGTCTTCATTTAATTCAGAAATGCCCTGTCCAGACAGATGTCCAGAAATGTTTAGAAATATTGCATAAGTATAAACTGAAGAAAAATATCGTCTTAGATTTTGTGAAGTCGTGATACATTTGGCATCTGAACCCATTTCTATAAAGTTCCAGTTGGATGGAATTAAGAGAAAATGTGGAGCAAGGGGCTTCTGTCTGGATATCTGCTGTGGTTTTGATGTAGGAAAGATGTTATTAGGGTTCGAAGCGGACGGCCAAGAAAGAATTCTTGAGACGTCTTTGGTGTGAAAAGGTGGTTGTATTAAAGCCCGGGGACAGGCCCCGGGGGTAGAAAGAGCTGCACCGGGGTCATGAGGAGCGGCCCATTATATACTTTCAAGTTGGGAGGGGGTCAGGGAGAGCGTAAGTCTCTAAGGAATTTTGGAAGCAAGGTTTCCAGGACCTTGAGGGGCTAGCTATTGTTGGGAAAAGGTCATTTTTTACCGTCTAATAAAACCTTAGTCCTGAGACCCTTCAGATGTATATCGGTGGGTCATATGCTTAGGGGGTGATTGCTAACATGTATCTTGGGGGTTTAGAGATAAAGGAAGTTTCTAAGGGAATTTTTATACTTAAAGTAGACTTACAGGATCCAGGGGGGGGGCGCTCAGGCTAGGATTGCCTTTTGTCCTTAGCAAAGTATTAACATTGCTTGCGCAGCTGAGTCCCTAGAGGAAGGTCACTCTGCCTGTTTCAAGGACTTGTTGGTGGGCTGTAGGTAATAGGCAAACTTAATAATTTTCCTCCTGCCTTTTTTCCCACATCAGTTTTAAATGTTTAATTAGAGCTGTCTCAATTTATAGCCCATGTATCATTTGATCTTTCATCAGAGAAAAAGGGTCATCTCCATGTTTTGAGTGAAGAAATGAAATTTCTGAGTACCAGAGTGATTTGCTCAATAGCATTCCCTGACAAACTCCGCGCCTGAGCTTGAGCCTTTTTGCCTTAAAATCCAGGCATCTTTACTTTCTTTTTTGGTAAAGGGAGCATACCTCTTGGTTTTCCTGAAGCAGTTCTGGTTTATGGCTTCTGTTATGAGGTCATTTTTAACACTGTTTCCTTTCCCTTTTGAAAGTACACTGACATAGATGATAATGTTTTTATGGCCCCAGTAAACTGATCCATCATAGCATCCTCCCCGGACGTATCAAATATGACACTGACTTTTGTGTAGAGAGATTTCAGAAATCCAGAGGTGGGAGCTGACCTCCCGAGCTCCTCCTGGGACCCAGGAAAAATTCCCCAGGTTCGCTTCATCCTGCCCTTGACTTTGAGCCACAGGGGCCATCACTCTTAGAGGGATTTGTGTTGTTGCAAGCTCACAGGACCTACACTCAAACTTCTTTACAGTAAATGAGGACTTCAGTATTGTTCCCATAACTAAGAGAGTCACAGGCAGAAGCGGGCTAGGAATGACAGGTCAGAACTTCAGACACCGTCTCCCTCTCCCCCCCTCCCCCTCCCCCCCCCCCCCCCGTTTTTCTCATCTCTCCCTCTGTCTCTGTCAGTCACCTCTGTTTTCCTTTGTAGGTAGACTCCTTCAGCTGTGGTTATAGATGACAGTGGATGTGTTGTCACCTTACTAGGAGCCATAGCTCTGGGGCTAATGGGATTGAGAGTGTGGGAGGTTTGATTTCCCGAAGGAAAATGAGAATGAAGGAGGGGAATGGATGTTGACGAGCAAACACACTAGCCCTTTACTGTCCCTCTCCTTTGGTGAATTAAAGCTGAATCATCTGAGATGGAAACTGTAGTCCTACAAATTGCATGGCTAAATCTTTACCTTGGTGGATTCTATCGTGGAAGGGAAATGAAGGAGCCCGGGGATCCCTCACATTCCCAGCTGTACTCCTGCAGGTGCGCTTGCTCTGAAGATACCTGAGTCTGCTTCTCCAGACATCCTGGAACAGAGAGCATCCCCCCCCACCCCCCAGGCATCGCTCAGCTTTCAGCCTCTTAGGCACAACTGAGGCTGTAGTTAAGAAGCATCATGAGTTTCATCCTCCTGTTTTTCTGATTCACACGCAGGCCTGGCCAAACCTGCCTACTTGAGATGGAAGCGGCTGAGGGTCATGCATGAGGATTAGGCTGTAGGATCTGGGGCCTTATTGTAGCCACTTTTATGCTCCTGCTATCATCCCGTATTCTGCCAATGCCTCTAAAATGTGTTATCCAAGCGGGTGAATAGTCAATATTTGTTAAACTAAAAGGTGCCTTAGAGTCTAATAGTTTCTCCTGATACAAAAAGAGACTGAAAATGCCATATTATGCTAGGGGCCAGTGTTGCCCTTTGTAGAAACACTTCACAGTAACAGGAGTTGTATATTTTAGATAACTTTAGTTGTGTTCCTTTCTTGTCTGCTAGGGAAATTCACAAAGCAGTTTAGGCAGCTTGATTGTGGAGCATAACATACAACTCCTTCACTCATTCATTCATGCATATACCACATATTTTTTGCATGCCACCATTGTGCTAAAATCCAGATTATCACATTCATGATAGAGTCTTACTAGTCCCAGAGTAAAGTGAACTTCTTTTTGCTTCGCTGAGCCACATGTACCAAGAGAAAATGGCAGATATTCTTAATCAGATGTGAAGATCACAATCACATTGGAAGATGTATCAAAAAAGTCCCTGGGTGCAACCTGTAAAAGGGTGTGTTCCAGAAGGTTTTGGTTAGGGCCTGAGGGATATGTGCTTTTAAGGTTCTTCTCAGATTTTTTTTTTTTGACACACACCCTGATTGAGTCTGAATATTTTATTTGAAGACACGTCATCTGTAGTGGCACTCCGAATTTGTGCTCTCTGGGTAATGAGGCAACCAGAGATCTGGATGCACCCGCCAATACTGGGCTCATTTGCGCTGTGTGTATTCCAAGTGCTGGGCTGGCCCCATCTGAGATCTGCTGGAAGTGGCTTGGAATCCACAGAAATCTGAAATAGCTCAGAATGTGCGGTTAAGGAAAAGTACTAACTAATGCTACATTTTGTTTTGTTAAGATCAGAGTAGATCCACGGGCTTTGTTTTGTTGCCATTTTAATTTGGACATATTTCCTAAATGTTGGACTACATTAGGCAGACAAATATGGGGAAAGAAATTAAAGTATTAATGTTAGCCGGGAACATTACAGTAATCTGTCTTCTTCTTTCTTGTTCCCTCCCTTTTATTAAATGTGACGAAAGGACTAGAGGAACAATGAATTTGAAGAGTCATGTAATTAGGAGACTTGGGCTGGAGCCGCCTTTCACACAATACGAAATAGGGACTGGAGAGATTCTCTGTCTTCTTACCTGCTGTTCTTGCAGACAGCTTTTCCTTGTGTGAAGTCAGACGAGGTGGGGAAAAAAGTACAGTCAGGGGCCAGGCTTGCCCTGAATGCTATCAAAATGACAGGGGCTAGGAGATGGAGAAGTGCTTCCCCCAAAGGGACGTACGTGTGCCTGTGCGTGTGTGTGTGTGTAAACTTTGGAGTGCCTGGTGAGGGCAGGGGGTGCTCTCTGCTGGTGTCCATCCTACGAGGACAGCAGGTTCAGGGACAAAGAAACAACAGTGACCCCCACATCTCAGAGGTGGCCCCCACATCCAAACAAATGATGGGGTCTCAAAGGAGCCTTTCTACCAGACGCTGGGCTTCATCAGCAAGCACTTCTCTCTCTGGTGTAGTGCCTTAGAGTTCACAGGAAAACACTGGCTGAATTATGTTGAAGATACAGTAGAAATGTTAGAGACAGACCATATAGAAGTATAGTCTTCATTCAGCCACACCCACAGTATACCTGTGTTGTTGTATCGATAGGGATTTCAGCTTATTATCACCATGGCTCCTGAATATTACTGCGGTTGTTAATTTTTTGTTATCCTGAGAATTGGAGCGTGATGTTTGTATCATGCACCTTTTGGCCAAGTAATATTACGGTAATCCTCTAATGAAACCAAAATCTGGTAACGTTTTGAGGCTCTTTTTCTTCTTAAATTTCCTTCCTCCTCCTCCTTCCCCCCCCCGCCCATCATAGATCTGCTCCCTTCAATACGTACAATGAAATTTAAGGTGGTTTTTCTTTAAGCTCCTGGCTCATCCAAATAATAGTTTAACCCAAATACCAAGTACAACAATGGTTGCCTTTCCTATTTCTTCACTAAGGAACCTACTATGAAAAGGAAAGTAGAGCATGTATTTTGTTGTTGTTGTTGGCATATTAATTTTAATGCTTTTAAATAAAAATATATTTTCTAATTGATATCAGAGGAAACTTGTTGGCCATTCTCTCTTTTCCTCTTCTCTTCCTAATCATTTCTTTTTTCCTTCTTTTTTCTTTCCCTTTTTCCCCCTAAAAATATCTTCTTAAATTTCCTTAGAACTGTTGGCATTTTGCTAGAGAGGAAATATGGTAATTGACATCACATTAGGTGAAGGCAGTTAGAGGAATGCAGGTCACATCAGAAGAACAACATAAGGTAGTCATTAAGAGCACACATTCCAGCCACAGCTGCCTCTGAGGCTGGTTCTGAAACTTATTGGCTGTACAACCTTGGGCAACTTATTAAATCTTTCTGTGTTTCCAGTGCCCTATTTGTAAAAATGGGTAAAATAAAATTACATGTATCATAGGGCTGTTAAAAGCATTAAGTATGTACAGTGCTTAGAATCATGCAAAAATATTGTGTCTAAGATTTAACCATTATTAATTATATATAATATATACTATAACAAAACATTATTATTAGGCATTGTCACATCTCTAAGGTACATTACTTTGTCATACACCACATAGAACCACACTCATATATCATAAATTAATAAAGGTAGCTATATATCTCAAACTTTGCATAAAGGTAGAATACGTGATTAAAAAAAAAGTAATGAGAGTATTCTAGAAATGTTTCTGGCTCCTTTCCATGGTTGATAGAGAAAAACATCGCAGACTGATTGGAGTTATGCCATTTGTATTTGTGGAACTCAACAAGGCAAGAATTACAAATTGGATTTTAAAGAAGCCTGAAAACGATACCAGTGCTTGTGATTAGTACAACTATGTGGCGGCAGATGTGAGAGGTCCTTGGGTGTACGTTAAAGTTGGCTGGTGTAACTGTGTACAGGAGCCTTCTGAAATAAAAGCAGAAACAGAACACAGCCGCTGCCCTGAAATGGGACTGCATTTCCCACTCTGAGCCCTGGTGATACACAAAGTTGAAAACTTGCAACTAATAAACAGTAGAATGCACTAAATGAAGCCAAAATATAATATAAAAATTTTAAGATATTTTTCATGAGATGGCCAGATACACATTTTAAAACTTAAAATTATATTCTGAGAAACAAAAACTGAAACACATATCTATTATAATCACCTCGAGTTTATGTGGGACTATTTCCCTCAGAAGCTGAAAATCGCTTTTTCCCCTGGATTCTCTGTCTTTTCATAACTGGTGACTTTTTCTCTCTGCTCTGCCTCATTTAAAATTTTCTCATCGTGAACATAGGTCTTAGTAAGTTGTTAATTTTTCTGCTCTGTTCAAAGTGGGGCTCTGTTTCTTAGGAATTGACAATTTCCTTTTGAGTGGTAGTTAGAATAATGTAAGTAAGAAAGAATTTAAGCATAATTAGATGAAGAATATAAGTACAAGTTTTTATAAATCAAAGCCTGCCAAAGATATACTTCTATGTAGGTATATATAAGTAAATATATCTGAAAATTTATTTCTGCCTAATATTTAGGAAAAATGGGAAATTTTATATTAAAAATATTGTCTAACTACCCATTTGTTTTACATTGGATAAACGGTCTGCATATAAAAGGACCCAAAAAATTTATACGACATCACAAGCAAGATATGAAAAAAAACTCATACAGGAAAAAGAACAAATCCCTTGAGACAAGATTTCACATGAAGGGCTGCTTACCTAATTTTGCTGCTGAATTTGGTACCAGACTGTGTGGTCTATACCTAGAACTCTAACTGATATGCAACAGTGCTTGAAGAACTTTTCATACATGTGTATGTATGTACAATGTGTATATGTGCTTGCGTGACTTTGTAAGAGTGTGAAAATAGTTTGTGAAGAGTTATGGTCTTCAAACTGCACTGTTGGTGGGAATGCAAGCTGGTGCAACCACTCTGGAAAACAGTATGGAGGTTCCTCAAACAGTTGAAATTAGAGCTACCGTTCGATCCAGCAATTGCACTACTGGGTATTTACCACAAAGATACAAATGTAGGGACCCGAAGGGGTAC
>NW_027397094.1:4026464-4045728 GCF_003265705.2 Callorhinus ursinus | reverse complement strand
CCTGGTGATGGGTATTGAGGAGGGCACGTTCTGCATGGAGCACTGGGTGTTATGAACAAACAATGAATCATGGAACACTGCATCAAAAACTAATGATGTAATATATGGTGATTAACATAACAATAAAAAAATTTAAAAAAAACTGCATGGTGGTGACGTATTGTTTTGATGACGTATCTGCATGCGTGAACCTATATTCTAAACAATACAGGTTCATGCATGTGTATATTGACCCATGGAGGATATATGTTAGTTTTTCACTGAACACTTGGTGACAGATCTTAATGAATATGACCGAGGGAGGAGTTCTGATCTGAACTGGATTCAATCTTCTTGAATTTTGAAGATTGCATTCCAATTCAAATCCTCCTAGTTCTGTTGTGTTCAATACCAACAAGTGATTGCGGGGCCTTGTTAGAGGCAGAATGTCCTGTCTTTACAGATTTGCTGGAAATAAGTACTTTTAGTACAATCTGGGAAATTTGATTTCTCAGCAGGACTTGCTTCCTTCCAATACAGTTTGCATAGTTTTGGCTCCTTGCTCGTTTTCCACAAGACAGGGTATATGATGCTTCAGCTCTTTGTCCTTGAGTGCTCTCTCTCTCTCTCTCTCTCTCTCTGTCTCCTCTGTTCTCTTGGCCAGATGTATTTTCTGTGCCCTGTTGGGCATCCTCTGAAAACTGGTTAGTTTCAGAAAACTGCATATTATTGAGCAACTAATAAACACTCTGGCTTAATAAATCATCTTGTTTGTTATGTCATTTCAACTAGACATTTTGAAGCATGAGAAATAAGGAAAGTTATATTAGCTTTTAAAGCCCCAAGTGTGTTCAAATATTAACTTTCCAGATTAATGCACAGCATAAGTTACATAAAACAAATTAAAAGAACTAGGCATTTCATAACTTCTTTCACCCAAGTGAAATACTGTATATGGAACAGATTTTAAGGAGATCAATATATATGGGGTTAGTAGGGCCTTTGTTTTAAGTCTGGACCTAAGTGCTGACTTCATATACTTACCATTTAATATTTTTGGATGGCGACTCCTCTTCCATCTTCATTTTGTACCAGTGGCAAAAGAAATGAGAAGGGAGTCCAGATCAGTGACAAATACACAGCTAACTCAGCAAACCAGAAATAGAGGGGAAGTTCCACAGCTTGGTAAAGCGTCCCTACAAAAACCCTGCAGTTAACATTTGGCTCCATGATGAGAAACTGGAAGCTTCCCCACCAAGATCAGGTACAAGGCGAGGATGATCCTCTCACAATCCCTTTCCAGCATCATACTGGGATTCCCCGCTGTCATAAGACAAGAAAAGAAATAGGAAACGTACAGATTAGGAAGGAAAAAATAAAACTGTCTTTGTCTGCAGATGACACGATTCTGTACAAAATCCTAATGAATCCACCAAAAACTCCTGGAGCCAGTAAGCTTTTAGAGCAAGTTCCCAGGATAGAAGGTTAATACATAAAAGTCACTTCTCTATACACATGCAATAAACAAATGGAATTTGAAATTAAAAGCACGATGCCATTTACATTAGCACCAAACAAAAAGAAATAATGAAATATAAGTTTAACAAAATGTGTACAAGATCTGTATGAGGAAAACAACAAAACTCTGGTGAACGAAGAAATCAAAAAAGAACTAAATAAATGGAGAGATATTCCACATTCATGGATAGGATAACTTAATATTGTCAAGATGTCCATTTGTCCCAGCTTGATCTGTGATTCAGTGCAATCCCAATCAAAATCCCAGCAAGTTATCTTGCGGATACTGAAGTCCTGATTCTAAAGTAAATGTGGAGAAGGAAAAATCTAAGAATAGGCAAGACAAATTGGAACAAGAACAAAGTTGGAAGACTGGCATTGCCCAACTTTAAGGTTTACTCTAAAGCTGCAGTAATCAAGATGGTGTGGTATTGGCAAAAGAATACACAAATAGGTCAATGGACCATAAAGAAGATGAAATAGACCCACACAGATACAGTAAACTGACCTTTGATAAAGGATCAGAGGCGATGCAATGGAGAAGATATTGTCTTTTTGACAAATGGTGCTGGAACAACTGGACATCTACATGTGAACAAAATCAAAGTAGACCCATATCTTCCAGGCTTCGCAGAAATTAACTCAAAAGGAATCATAGACTTCAATATAAAATGCAAAGTCATTAAACTTGTAGAAGATAAAATAAGAAAAACATCTAGATGACCTTGGTATGGCAGTGACTTTTTTTATACAGCAAAGGTACAATCAGTGAAAGAAATAATAAGCTGGATTTCATTAAAATTAAAAACGGCTCTGTGAAAAATACTATCAAGAGAAAGAAAAGAGACTATGTGTGCTGGGAGGGGCAAGGGGGGGTACATGAGACTTCTCTGTACTTTCTGTACAATTTTATTGTGAACCTAAAATTGCTGTAAAAATAAAGTCCCTCCCCCCATATATATAAAGTGGATGGCAATTTAGTTTGTGTTCCAGTTATCTTTAGCCATATATCAGACTACCTTAAACTTAGTGACTTCAAGCAATTGGTTTAGTGAACACCATAATAATTCTTGAACTATGAGTGAAATCAGTGGGGAAGCCAAGAGAATGACTAGTTTATGCATGCAATAAAGGGATAGTGGAATGTTTACACGTGAACTTTCTACCAAGTCTGTAGATGTCCACTTAGTTATGCCCTGACTTTTCATAAAGTCAGTTACAAGTAGATTTTTATTTGAAATGCATATATTCCAGAATTCACCATTCAAAAACAAATAGTATTTCAAAATTTTCAGCCATATGTAGATTTATGACATCAGTGACTGGATTCTTATGTAGAATCCCATTTATTATTTTCTGTGGCACTATTTCTTCTCAGAAAGGGGGGGCGGAATCTATGCATGAATGCCCCAAAGCTGTCTCTTGGTAGTTGATTGATATTATGAGAAACTCTGTTCAGGTTATACTTATAAATTTATATATAAAAAAGTCAATAACTTCCTCCTTAAGAATGTATTGATATTATAATAGCTCCAAAAGACATTGTGGGTAATAAAAAATAAACTGTTTTTCCCGGAAAACTGAGATAACACAGTTTTTGTGTACCACACGTCATTATTAAGCGTTATTTTAGGTTAGTAGAGTACAAGTGAGCCAGTACTGATAAATGATTATTAACTACAACCTATAGTCTGATTTCCTTGGCTTTTACCTAATGTTCTTTTTCTGATCCAGCATCCAGTTCAGTTTTGTTTATTCAATCACTTAGTTATATCAGTATGAGTCATGGACATCTTTTTTATACTTTGACTTAGAATCCAGTACTACTTTATATTTATTTTGTTGATCAGCTTATTCCAGCTATAGCCACTGGGAGTTCCTCCATTTGACTTCTGCGTTCCTTCAAACTGCCCCAGTATCTGTGTGTATCTACATATCATCTCATTATCACCCTGTCTTAAGAGGCCTTTGATGCTAGCTTGCACTTATGAATTACAGGCATGGTATGATCTTCAGCACCACAGATCAAATATGAAGAATTGGAACTAAGCCCAAATGCTTTGCCTAACAAAGAATGTTCCTTGCTATTCCAAAATATTATCACCAGGTTATAATTGTTTTCGCTATAACAATTTATAAATATTAAATAATTGTATTAGTTTTAAGTTATTGTTTATTGTGTCTTTAAATGTCCATATCTACATATAATACTGATAGAGCCAATTCCCCTTATTTTGCATTTTAAGGACTATCTTGATTGTTCTTGAACTTTTGTCTTACTAATGCATTCTTAAATAAGTCTGGTTCTTCTCAGTGTGCTTTCATATTTTTATTATAGTTGAATTTATAGATCAATTTGGGTAGAAATTATTTCTTGATTACATAAAATCTTATACTTGAATGAGGTATATCTCTGTCACAGGGTAAGCAGATTTTGAAAGAGATTTATGTGCAGGAAGTTTGTGGGATGTTCTTTCAGGATCAAACCCTGGTGGGCATGAGGAAGCCGTGATAGATAAAGGGGGACAAAGAGCTGCAGTGTCATTACTACCGAAGCCTCAGGGGATCCTCCAGGGAGTTCTGGAATGAGGGTGGTTGTGCAGGGGGCAAGGGCACTCGCTGGGTTTGGCCACTTGCACCAAGCAGATATTGGATGCCGCAGGGACTGGGGAGCATAACCTGGGGCACAGCAGCCCTCATTAGTCAAGGGAGAGTCTGGAGAGGGACAGAGCTGAGGAATATTGGCTGCATAAACTCCCAGTAGCTAAGGAAGTGGATGCTTCAGCCCAGGGAAGGGGATTTAGGCAATGTACAAGAGCATCTACTATAGCGCATGCCCAGAACAGCCAGGATGCATTCGTTTCCTGCAAATCCTGAGAACAGATCCCCCTGGATTCTGTCTGTCCTCTTATGCTGGGGGAAATGGGCAGGGAAGTGGTTACTGTAATGAAAGAATTGAAAGACCACTGAAACTGCTCCAGACATGCCTGCCACTCAACATTTCCTCCTTTCACCACCCATCCTGGGCTTCCCTCACTCCTGGTGAGCACTTAGGCTTGTCCTGGTGACTTCTCCGTAGGTCATCTGGACCTGCGGGCTGGAAGGGCCTGAGCCACATGTCCCCTTGCTGTGCTCAGTACATGGCTACCACACTTGTTCATGTCTCATCAAATCTGAGCAAGGTGCTTGGAAGAGGTGCCCAAGGGGATTGCCAGGTGGCAGTCATATTTTACCCCACCTTCTTTTTGAAAGACGTGCTACCTCCTTCTCATGAACCTTTCATGGTGGACGCTTGGCACAAGGAGTTTAAAGTGAGCAAGCATAGCCATAGTTTGACATTTTGTGGGACTCTTGCAGTGTCTCCTGGGAGTGTTTCCCATATACTGTGGAGGCTTAGAGGAAGGGGACCACAGATTTTACCAAGCCTGGATATGGTGGAAAAGGAAAAAGGACTTCTCCAAGCAGGTCATTGCGAGTGATGGAAGGTGAAGGTGGCTCTCCTGTTACTATTCAGTCCCAGGCCCATGCATTTTAACTATCAGAGTTGCAATCCCATACGATGATAATTGATTTAGAGAAACATCTTTAAAGGTACCTTCTCCAAGCTGACACCGCAGCTACACAGTAAGTAAGCACATGGCTCTATTGGTTTGGCAGCTTCTGGTTGAGGAGGCACTGAGAGGAACGGTAGCTGATAGGACAAATGGCAGAGCTCTTTCACTGTGAGTGGGTCTCTTGGTCCCATGCCATGTTATGTGGGATCCTGTTTCGTTGGCGAAACAGTCTCAGAGTCCTTAGCTAGTGTGGCAAGAAAAGTAGGTTGTAGGAAGGAGAGGTAAATGGCTACCTAGAATATGTGTTGACCACTGTCAGCATAGATGATCACCCTTTCCAGGGAGAATGGTGTCCACAGAAGTTGATTTGCTATCCACTGTCTGGTTGGTCTTTTAGAACGCTGCCATATCAGGGGCTCACAGCTGAGCTCCACTGATGGAATGCTGAACGCATCCCTGCAGGAGAGACTAGATCAGACTTAGCCAGTGAGACTCCATGCTACTGCGTCCATGAATAGCCTCCACTCCTGTGAGCGTGGGCAGCCCGCCCATGGTTGTGCTAGTACTAGGGTAGTGGTTACAGCCAACAGCTGATGTCTACTGGCCAAGTCTCTTTTCCCCTCAGTTGTTCCTTCTTCTGTAGTGGGTGTGCTCTGATTGACATAAGCATAGAACTTGCAAAAACCAAAACCAAAAAGTAACCTTCCTATTGTATGCCCACTTCTACAGATTCGTCCTCATGCTTTGTTCTCGATCTTCCAGTTGTCCTCCTTCCAAGCCTCTGAACAACCAAGTCCTTGACCAGTCAGACACCCATTCTAATCTGAGGCTAGTTCTCTTTGCATGCCAAATGGATAAGTGTGTACACCGTCTGCAGGAATGCCCATTGGGAGTGGTGTCTTTAGGGAGTGCCGTGAGTGAGGCTGTAATGCAGCCACAGTCCAGGTGCCCAGGTACTAAGCCAGGCTGTGTGTGAAGGTTCACAGTCCTCTTCGTCCATCAGCTGGTGCTGAGACACCTCCCATATGGCCATGTGGGAAGAGGAAGGAGAGGGGCTGGTGTAATAATGGTGGATGGCATGAGAGTCAACCTTGCACATGTAGTCACCATGTATATCTTACCATGGATTGATACTGGGATGGTCCAGCCTTATAGCCTAGTGGGTCTGACAGAAGCCAGCTCATGATGGGCCGATTCAGCCTCACCACCACTTGGTCCCTCCATCTCTGCTGGGACCCAGTAGCACACCCACTGTTGCCTTTGGAGAAGTGTCTCCGATGTTTTAACCACCTGGCTCACCTGACTTGTTCAACATGATGCTATAGGTTTAGTGAGCCAAGTATGATATTCTGTTGCATGGCCAAGTCGTCCATCTCCCCTTTGCCTATAGCGTCACAGGAGTTGGAAAAATAAGAGTCCCAAGAAATGACCAGAGGTATATACTTTCATCCATCCCATGAGAAAGCACACTGTTTCTGGTTTTATTTTGTGAGAGGGCTAGAAAGGGGTGCATTTGCTAGGTCACTGGGCTACCTAGCATGTGCATGAGGCAGTCTTCATATATTTTAGCAAAGTTGGTGCATAAATGCTATGGCGGTTACTACTCAGATGAGTTTGCAAAAGGCCACTGAGATCCTTTAGGATCTGTCTGGCTTGTGCAGGGACCAGACTAGTGAATGAAATAAGAACGTGATGAGGCTCACCCATCCCTGAATTCTGCAGGTTTTAAGTGTAAGGTAACTCCTGCAGTTCTTTCCAGAATAGAATTTTATTTTTCCTTTCCTCTCTTGGCTCCAGAGGCTTCCACTTGACCTTCTTCGTGAAATATATCTCTCTATATCTCTTATCCCACAGGTCAGGGAACCAGACAGCAAGCTATTGTGACCGTTACTGGACTGGCCTCCTCAGCCACCTGATCATAGAATCTTCATTTATTCTAGCTGGATAGACTGAAAACACCCTTGTTGGCTGGATATGTATCCGTCTTGCCCATAAACATGTCACGTTCCCCATCTCCAGAGCTCCATGCGGGTCAAGTGTGCCTGACTCATACTCTAACCTTGCCACTTACTCTGATGATGGAAACTAACTTTGTCCTAACGCTTCAGTGTTGCCTCCTGGCCTCTGTGATTTCTGGAATTTATCCTCCTTTGAGTCAGTTGGGCGGCAGCTTCAGTAATTTCATCTCATCTTAGTCCGGACCTGGAGCGGACCGGCTCACAAGCAGTTCTCATTGCCATGGTAAACACGTTAGGGGAGCTGCTAACATGGACGACCGTCATCCGTAGGTGGCGTTTCTGTTCTAGCATGTCCTGAACTGTGGGGTTTTTTTAATCCCTTCTTCCACTGTCTGCTGTAGCATCTCTAGTGCCTCTGCTTGAAAGGGCGCGTGGCTTTCTCCAAGCTTGTAGGCGGCAGGGCTGTCATGGCGGCGGGGCTGTCATGGCGGCCTTTCTGCGCTGTGCCGTTTCCTCATCCTGCTCCTTCGATCTTCCAGCTCCTTCCATTCCTGGCTTCCATCTCTCGGTCTCCCCGTGACCAACTCCACGTGGGTTTCTCATGGCTCTTCTGTGGTTTACAAGTCTGTCTCCTGCAGTGTTTGACGCAATGGTGAAACTCTCCGTGAAGTTTTGTTACTGATCACTTAATTTTTGGATGTTCGTCCTTTACACATACACCTATTATTTTTAATATTTTTATGTGTTGGTGATGGTCCATCGTTTATGTATTATACACATTTTATTCTCTTTATATGTTTATGTTTTATATGAGATCATAACCATTTGTCACATCTGGGAGGCTCTCACTCTCTTGCAGTCTGCTGACACCCATGGTATTTTGTTTCCTTGTAACTTTGAATGAGTTTTGTTGTACTTCATATTTAGTTAACTGAAATCTCTGGAATCCCAGGAGCCTGATTAGAGACACTTTCTTCCACAGATCATTTAAACTTGCTTCAGGGGGATTTGGGTTTGCAAGATATCTGGGATTCAGTCCACCCTTCAGGTCACAGTCTCAGCTGGAGTTCTCTTTGTAGCAGCTGAGGGTCTGCATCTTGTGACAACAGGGATCCGTGTGATTGCCTTTAGGCCAACACTGCATTTCTAGCTTGAATGGTGCTCTGTTTGCTCCTTACTGTAGTTGGGGAAGCAGGGGCTCTCAGAGACCACTGTGAAACCAACAATACCTCAACACGGGTTTTCATCCAGAATTTGTTTGTTTTGTCATAGAAAGGCCATTGGAGTGTCTAGTCTCTAAATTTGCCAGGAGTAAAGTTCATTATGGTTTTTCTTTAATTCTTTTTATCTGTATTGATTCAGCAAGCAAAAACCTATTTCCTGTTGATGAATTGGCATCTCCTCACTTGTAGTGGGGCTGTACATTTTGTCGTATGTTTATTGCCCATTGTCACTTCTCCTTTGTTCCGTTGCCCATGCAGATCGTCTGTCCTGAGTTGATCTTTCTCTTTGCCTCATCAACTTCTTAATACCTTTTGTGTATTTATAATATGACTTTCTCTTCTCTCATGTGCACAGAGGTTTCTCCTCTAAGCTATTATTTGTTCATTGCTCTTATTTATGGAACCCTTCGCAGAGGAAAACACAGGTAGTCACATAGGTATTCAGACTCTGAGAAACAAGGCATGCTTTCCCTCTGAGCTGAAGCCCCTGCGGGCTGTCCACTGTCCTGGCCATCCCTCACCTTCTCTACCCTGCACCACACACGTCCCCTGACCCAGGAGGGTAGGAAGACACCCTTCCCAAGGACACACACTTCGGTATTTCCCTGCAAATCTTGTACTTCCCTTATTCCAGAGAGTCTCATTTAGCCATGGAATGAAAGAGCCATCTCTTTATCTGTTTTTCTGAAATCATTGCTAATGCCCTGGGTCTTTTGGAGCTTCAGCTTTTAAAATACAGGAGCAAAGTCTTAACTTTATTGATTTCTACATTTGATTCTTTCATCCTATTCTTAGAGCAGTAGAGAGAGAATGTCCCTGCTATTTCCTGAACAGGAGAAACTACCATGGTGAAACATGGAGCATGCATATGGGGAAGACACGGCAAAGTCCATCAAAATTACAAGTACAACAAATGTGAAGTAATATAACAAATATGAGATAACACAATATGATATCAGCATATATCAAGAGTGATTAAATAATAGAAACCATCCCTACCTAATAAAATCACTGACCAAGTCAGTCTAGGAAATGAATTATAAAATATAGTTACAAACCTAAAAAGGCTAAGAGCAACCTCTGTAGCAAATGAAGACTTGCAAACCATTAAGAGGAAAAACAAGGCAAGTACCTTACTATTAGCATTGATATTTAACATTGCTTAGAAGGTTCTAGATAATATAATGAAAATAAAATATAAATGTTGGGAAAAAGAGACAAATATATCTCTACATTTACATATTTACAAACATTTGAAGAGACCATTTTAATTCATGGGTGATAACATAGCAAGAAATAATAAAATATTCAAAATTAAAGTATGTGTAAAATAAAAGGTTATACTTAAGAGAATAATACCTCCCCAAAAGCAAGTTCAGAATATTTTAGATGACTTGAACTTATTTTCATATAAATTCACTTCTTGCAAGGTATAATAAAGCCATTGATTAATAAAAATAAATTGATAGAGTAAAAAAAAATGACTAGATGTTTCCCCTTTGCATCTAACCAAATGCAAATAAATGTTTCTCTGTTATGAAGCTCCCTACTTCCAAAGTTTGCAGATACTGTTCTCCTTTTACTTTCTAAAATTCTCATATTGCATATCCATCTTACCTTAATTAATGCTCCCTCCCGCTTTTTAAATGCCAGAACTGTCTTTCCTTGACCTCCTTTTCTCTCGCCATCACACCCGACTTGCCCCAAACTCACCCACTTGTCCTGACTGCCCTCTTTCAGATGAAGCTACCCCCTTCCTGCAGATTACACCAGTGAAATCATCTTACAGTTCCTCCCTTCCCATTTTCTTTTTACTCTGTGTCTGTGGCCTTACAAAATCACTGCTGCTCTCACCCTTCCCCTGACATCTTCCTCTTTCAAATTTCTGTGTCACATGGACTCAGAAAGAAGCTGATCATTTCTTTAATAAGACTCAAATGCCCAAGCCGTCCTAAACACTGTCACCATATTTATCTTTCTGTGGTCACTTAAGCAGTATCAGCTGTAACAAAACCAAAACTAGAGCCTCAGTTGAGTTTCTGTCACCTCCTGAAAACCCACCCTGCAGACATACGCCGGGACAGAGGTAGATCCACATTGGGCCCCGGTATCCCTTGTCTCGTGCTCCAGGTTCCAAGGAACACTGAGCTCCTGCAGTTCTCCCATAAGTGCCTTTCATTTCTTGACTCTGAGGTGTGCAAGTACCCTCCAACTGTGCTGTCTTTCTTCTTTATCATCACACATTCAAATTTACCCATTTTTTAAGGTACAACTTAAATGCCATCTCCTTAATGAAATACTCCACAAATCACCTCTCGCAGAACCGCACTAAATTTGATCTTCATGACCTCCCTGGCATTTATTTCTATCTATTTTATATCACAGTGATTTTCACCAATCTTTCTCTACCTTATTTGAACTTAGGGCTTGGAGTGAGAGCCACGACTTGAGCTTTTTTTTTTTTTTTTTTGCTAACCCCTGAGTATTAAGTAAAGTGCTTTTCATGGAGTTGAGGATGAACACTTATTTTTTTAAATGAATACTTTATATGAAATTGACCAATTGTGATTAAATTCACCAATTGGCTAAATTTCTATCAAATAGAATTTGTAGAACTAGCCTTAAGTGCTTATGGTTTAAGGGAAACATTACTTTCTGGCTTATGTTTGAGCTTTTAGCTGGGGATTTTATTGCTACTCTTAGTTCAAAATCCATTAGGAACTAAAATGCACCTCTGCAAGCTTTTGAAGAGAAATTTTCTCTCTGGGCCCTTGTTAGACATGTGTTCTTAAGGCTGTGTATGGTACTTCCTGCTTTTAGAACAAGGAGGAAAGGGGATAGAAGTCCCAGGGGGGATTGGTACAAGGACTGTGTCCCCTGCTGCAGTCACATCCATGAGTGGAGGTCCCTCTCCTCAGAACTGGGGGAGGAGCCTGAGGGGGAGGGCACCACCGCACTTTGGCCAGAAGAAGAGCTGACCTCCTTTGAGAGAAGCCCATGGAAGGAGCATAGACTGAAGGTTGATCTTTGACTCGAGGAGATGTATATCTGGCTTCAGTATATATGGAAAAAAAAAACTTTTTCAACTTACTTTTTTTTCTAAAAATAACTTCATTTTTTAATTTTTGAGTGCAGAATGGCCAGACACAAAATGGATCTCATTGAATACTCATAAAAACAGACTACGAGGTAGGAATTAATTTACTCATTTTGTAAATGCAAACTTTGGCAACTAGGAATCATCAGTTAGTAGTAATATAGTTAGTGTTTTTAATATTATAAGTATTATTGTCCAAATGGTCATATGTTCATAGCTATGGTAAATATGCCGGAATTCTCCAGAGAAACAGAACCAATATGTCATACCTATATATATGTATACTGTAGCCTTGCAGAACACCCGTATAATTCACCATCACAGCAACCATACAACTTAAAATCCGGAAGGCAAAACTTCTGAGAATAAAGGCTTTATTAATAATTATGCCAAGGCCTCAGGCATAAATTGCAAATTTCTTGGGCAAGTCAAAGCTATTAGTCATCCTACTCACAGTGAAAAATGTGACTTGAGTCATTCCCTCGTCACCATACACATTCTTATTACCCCCTTCTGTTTATACACCAAAACAGTATATTTTATAATGTTTCTGTCTAACAAAGCAAACTGTGCTTTACCTTTTTCCTGTTTTGTACCCTGGGTGAATTATAGACATTATTTTGAATTTTATTTCTCAGGGAATCAAATGATAGAATTACAAAACTCACCTGTCACAAGAGATGGTCCTCAGACCCTCCAGTAGCATGCTGTTTCCAGGAATCTTTCCTCTCTCATTTGAAAGCTTACTGGTGTGACTGGGGAGTCAGCCTCCTGGGACAAGTCCCATGGCTGATAGTGACAGTGTGTGTCCGGGTGTGGGTTGCTCCCTTCTTCATAAGGGAAGTGAGTTGGAAGTGGCGGCATAGTTTATAAATTACTGATTTGCTTGCCCACCGCAGAATTTGATTGTCCTCCAAGAAAGGTCTGTAGGTGTGCCACGATAAATAGCTGTACTATGACTTAGACAGCCCCTCCTTTAAAAAATATTTTAGGAAATTCCTAATCACTGGGCACAGCATTAAATGATCCCCATATGGTCCACGGGGTCTTGCGTAGTCCATGCTCTGCCTGTCATGTCAGCCTCAGAAGACTCGGGATGCGAGCTGCTCTCCCAGCAGACCAGGTTCCGACTCCTGAGCGAGGTGCCCTCCCACGGGGATGTTCTCATTTCTGCCCCAAGTGTGGCGGCGCCCCCTTCACACATCCGGCACATGCTCGACCTAATTTCTCCTCAGTCTTTAGGAGCCTGCCCTTTCACGCGAGTCTAAACTTCATTTCTCTCTTGTCTGCTCTCATAGTAAGCCGTTTGCTTCCTCTGGAGCACTTAATTTTTGTTACTACTCATTTGTATGATTATTAGTTTGACATCCATCTCTGTTCAGAATCTAAGTTCCGTAAGCATAGTGGCTAGATCTGTGTTGTTTCCCTCTTTGTAGCCTGTGATGGCACAGCAGTCCTGGTGAAAATACACGGAGATTATAGTAGATGCACATGACGCATATGCACCTCGTTTTAGTTAATATGATGTCTCCATTAGAAAACAAGCCTCTCTCGTTTCTGTTACATAGAACTACGCATCTCCTAGAAAAATTTAATCCTCTCATTCATGGTCCAACTTCGTCGTTACAGGTAGATGTTTTCTTTCTTGACGATTTGCCCCGGGTTTCTTGCATCCGGGCTATGACCATGTGAATGCCAATATTAACGTAGATAATAGTAGTCATTGCTTGCTCATTCCATCTCAGATCCCTTCCAAGCCCCGACAGGAGCGGAACCCTTGAGGACACTGTAGTATGCCGCACTCATACCTGTGAGCTCTTGGCTTCCCACCCACATCACAGTTTTCTCCACCTCTGCATGACTGTCAAGTGTTCAGACGGTCTTCAACAAGCTATCGTAATTGTTTCTAAAAAATGTATGTTGTTAGGGAAAAAGAGGAGTCTGAACCTTCTAAAAAATGTTTTATTTTCATGCTCTGTCTTTCCTGCTGAAATTCATCTTTTGTTATCAGTACTCTACTTCTCTGGGTTTTAATGTAACAGAAATTTGAAAATACGGAGCAGCGTATACTGGTTTGAACAGTAATGTGGCGGGAGGCATGGGTTCTGGGTTCCCTCTGTCCACTTGTTATTTTTGATACATTCCCTATCTCACTTGAGCTGTATGGACTTCCAGTTCACTCACCTGCAGTTCATTATAATATTATATGACTTGCCTTAAGTGAGGGATCAAGAAGAGGCTCAGTCTCGGGGGCCCCTCAGCTCCAGTATCAGATCTTAGCCTGAGACAGGGTTTCTGTACCAAAATGGAGGTGCTGCTGAAAACAGGGAGCCTACACAGCAGCATACATTTAGAAGCAACAGAATAAAGTGCTCAGTGGAATAGTGGAACAGTTCTCTCCATCAGGCGAAGAATGGTAAATAATCTTTGCTTCTGTTTGTCTCCCTGTCCTTCTAACCCTGTCAGTTCATTTCATAGTTCTTTACTTAATAATGGCTAAAGTGGGAAAAGGATACTGAAAATTTTTAACAAAGTTCTGTATATTATTCAGATTTAAGATTCACTTTTTTCCCAAATTGCGTATTCTCTTGCATAAATAATACATTGAAAACAGCAAGTGAGTTTTCAACGCTTTTACATGCCGCTTTTAATGGTGTCTGGAAGGATTGTGAAATGCAGGTCTCAGAGCTAAAGAAGAGTCTCTGGAGAGCTGTCCCTTCCAGGGGACTGTGTTTGATTTAAGCTTGCAGCGGTTCTTAGAGATGTCAGTAGCTCATGATGGGTGGCCTCTTGAAATGCTGTGAGATACAGTTTTTATTCCATCCCCTGAAAAGCAGCTGCTAGATGCAGCATTGAGCGATGTTTGTTAGTATTTCAGGGGAAAATGTCAAATAATAAATGGATGCAGAGGAGGATCACAAAACCAAACATCCAAGTGCCAGGGCTCACAGCCTGGTTTTGGAGAACCCGCAGCACGTGGGGGTCAGTAGACAGGAATTCAAGCGCGGGCTCTTCCAAACAATTGCCTGTGTGGCTTTGGGCCTTAATTCTCATCTCCTGTAAGATGGATTGATAGCAGAAGGTGGCATCAAATTTCTCTTGTTTTCTTTTTCCATTCTGAAATTAATATATACCTATAATTGAAAAACCGAAAAAAGTACCAAAAAAGTCCAAAAATCACTCATAATAGCACAGCTGAGAGAAAATCAATGTATTAATGTCATTGTATGCTTACTCTTACCCTTTTTTAAGCAAATGTATGTCACTCAGTTACATGTTTCACATATATGTACATACATATATTTTATAGACACATCAGTATTTCCCATACATACATTTTACATATTATAAAATGGATTCATATAGCAGTCCATCTTGGTTTTTATTTATTTACTATATCAAGAGCATATTCACATGTTATAAAAAATATAATTTTATGATTTTGTTAATTATATGAAAGGTATTTATTTAACAGCTGATTATTATTTAGCTTCTAGTTTTTCATAATCACAAAAAGGACAAATATCCTTCCATATTAATGTTAGTCCAGATTATTTATTATTCAACAGTAGGGAATTATTAGAACAAAGGGATGAAATATTAATTAGAACAGCCATTTGGAAAAAGGTCAATTCTGTGCTGTATTGTCATTTTCATAGACATTCAGAAGATACGGAAAGTGACGAACAGGAGCGATGGAAATATTGCCAAGAAAGCTCTAGGTGTAGCTTACGTGAGAACGGTCATCTAGAGTGGTCTGCACAGAGTTCATCCTCAGCAAGACCTTGTTACAAATGAAAACAAAAATGAAATAAGAAAAAGACTAAATGACCGTGTGGAAGGAAAGTGTTTCTATTACATTGGGTGTCCAGGTGTGTTCATCAGACTAACTGAGGTTCCTACAGGCATTTGCAGGAACAGTTTCTGGGATGTCCAGTGTTAGGCAAACATTTGCTGAGAGGTTATTTTGATCGTGTGTTTTAGAGGCAAAAATCACTGCAGCACTTCTGACTTCATCCTTCTGGGTTGAACTTTTTAATGCATCGCATCTCCCACTGTACACCATTCTGCATTTCACTCTCATTCTGGGGGTTGAAGTCTGCATTCTCCAGATTCGTCACTAGATGGGAGGAGAGGGCTTTTGGTTAGATTCTAGCGTCCACGTTTCACTAGGTAAGTTTCTACTACGGGATCCATTGGCTTTGAATCCCTTAGAATAATTCATTTGGCGAGATTCTAGGATAGCTTTTTGTACCCATGAGCGATTTTTCTAGAGTAATCTGAGTTCTGTTTAGAACATCCCTCTGTGCATGAAGCTACAAAAATTTGCAAAGCCTTCTTCCTGTGATTTCAGGGTTATGCTGAGAGGTGGCCCTTGCTATTGCAACTTGTTTGTTAGTCTGCTTGTCTTGGAGACCTACCTGGCATGGGGGTCAGCCTACATCAGTTCGTCAGCCTTTGGCCTGCAGTCCTTTGGGGGTGGCTCTCTGACATTTCCCTGAGCAGACTGGAGGTTGATCATAGCCAGTCTGGTGACTACAGCTCCTCCTCCAAGATGTAGACTGAAATCTGCGTTTCTGTATGCCCACCTTCCTAAGGCTGTACATTTCAGTTTTTGTATTCTCGGCCATTTGGCCATTGGATTCTACTAAAGCTGTCTAAGAGCTGCCTAGTTCCAGGCACCGTATTCTTCTGCCTTGACATTCCCTCCAGTACCTTCAGTCGGATCCGTAAAAGTGGTGTCCACTCAGAATAATGTTTTTTTGGGCACCTGGGTGGCTCAATTGGTTAAGCATCTGCCTTCGGCTCAGGTCATGATCTCGGGGTCCTGGGATGGAGTCCCACATCGGGCTTCCTGCTCAGCGGGGAGTCTGCTTCTCCCTCTTCCTCTGCCCCTACTCCCACTCTTGCTCTCTCTCTCTCTCTCTCTCTCAAATAAATAAATAAAAATCTTAAAAACAAAAAAGAATAGCTTTTTTCTCCATGAAAATTTGTCCACTTGATGTAGTCCATTTTCAATGAAAGGATTCTTAAGAATTACCCCATCTGCCACGACTAAGTCACTCTTAATGGTTTGCAGTTACGCCTTGCATATGAACATGTCCTTTTATACTCTGGTATTATTTGTGATTACATGTGTTTCAACCAACTTTAGTATTCAACAGTTAACAGTACATAGTACCATGTAACAAGTCATATTTATGTCCTTACTTTTTCTCATTCAACTCTTTATTTTTAAGGCCTGTCTATATCGCTATGTGTTTACCATTGTTTCTGCTGCTCTATTTTACAGAAGCGTTTCGTAGTGTGCATCTACCATGTTTATTCATCTGTCTCCCCGTGACGGAAAACTAAGTTGCATCAAACTCTTTTCTATCACAAACAATGCTTTGATAAATATCTTTTTGTGTATACCTGTTGTAATATATACTTCGGCAGGGCTCTTCTAGGATCTGTGTCTCGAAGACAGATCACTGACTCGTTGTGTTTATGCATTTTAAACCTCAGTAATCCTTTCCAAAATGCCTTTCCCAATACATTCCCCCCTGCCAGCAGAACTGTGTTCTTTGCGTCCGTCCATCCCAGCCAGTGCTAGATGCTGTGCGGCTCTCTGATGTTCGCCTTGTTTGTGGTTGTTGAGTGGCTTCTAATTAGATGGCAGGGTGGCATGATTCAGTTTAATAGATGCGAATTATTTGTTGGCGTAGTCCCGCAGGTGCCTTTTTTCAGGTTGTCATCTGTTTGCTGACTTTGTCTGTTACGCCCTTGGATCGAACTGAACTCCTTAGAGATGATACGCATCAACAGTCTGCTCTATGGCATGTGCTTTCTGCGTGTTCTCTAAGAAGACATTTCTCTTTCGTTAAAGTTACATTCTCCAGGAGTTGTTTTCCCCTGCTTTCTTGGTTTTACTAATTTTCTGGCTTTAAATTGTTAATAAAATATCTTGGTTTCCATCAATCTGTAAAGGGCTGCAGTTTATACATGGCATAAAGTAAAAAAGATGGCATACTTTTTTCCTAACACCATCTACTTAGCAATACATTATTTCCATATGTTTTGTGGGTGTTAATCTTGATCCTATCTCAGGTTTCTATATATCATCCATCTGGTCCATCCTTTTGCTTTTTTCTTCTTCAACCAACATCATGTCTACCAAAACATGCGTTTGTTTGGAAATGAGTTTGAATGCTCTATGTCCTTCTCTCTTCTTTGTCCTTTTAAACTTAGCTCTTTGTAGCTCTTTACACCTTCAGAAATTGACTTTATTGAGTTGATTTAAAAATAAAACAACCACTGGGATTTTTTATAGGTATGGCATTAAATTCATAGGTTATTTTGGGTAGGGGTAGCATGTTAGCTGTATTCATTTTTTCCATTCGTGGTTGGAAATAAAAGCAGGTACTGAATTGGGCCTTCTTGCCATGTCCCTTGTCTCGGTCCGTTCTGGTCGCTGTAACAGGATACCGCCAACAGGGTGGCTGGGCATAGCAGGAACGTCCTGCTCACAGTTCTGGGGGTTGCCAGCTTGCTGCTCCATAACTGCCCCTCCACTCTGTATCCTCACATGGTGGGAGGTCTGGGGATGCAGTCTGGGGTGATGACCTAAGCACCTCCCGAAGGCCCCACTTACGAACACCATCACCTCTCACAATTAGGATGTCAGCATATGAATGGGGGGAACACTGACATTCGCACCATAGCACCCCTGAATGTTACAAGAAATAAGTTGAAAGTTTCTCTGTTAGCATTGGGAAGTTTGCAATTTGTTTTCTCAGTTGAATGAGCTAGCCTACTATTTCACTTTCCCGAATGTTCTGTCAGAAAGATGTAAATGACACTATAGTGTGCTCTTCTTGGAAATAGTACATGATCATAAAATAGTATCATTTTCCTAACCATTAATGTGACTTCTATTGGTAGATTCTCTGATGCTGAATCATTCTTGTATTTCTGATTATGAAATTAATTTGCTCCTGATGTACTACGCAGTTAGATTCTATAAATATTCTTCACTTAGATTGTTTAAATCCATTATCATGAGATTGATTGGCTTATAATTTTCTTTTTGAGTCTCATAAAATGAATTAATCAGTCTTCTACCTCTTTTTTATACCCTGGAATACTTTCTGTAATAGAGAGATTCTATTTCATGAATGCTTGGAAAAAATATCCTTGAAAAATATCAGTATATTTGGTTTGAGATAGTGAGGTGTTCTTCATTATTTCAATTTTTTTTTAATTTTTTTATTGTTATGTTAATCACCATATATTACATCATTAGTTTTTGGTGCAGTGTTCCATGATTCATTGTTTGTTCATAACACCCAGTGCTCCATGCAGAACGTGCCCTCCTCAATACCCATCACCAGGATAACCCATCCCCCTCCCCCCCTCCCCTCTAGAACCCTCAGTTTGTTTTTCAGAGTCCATCATGTCTCATGGTTCGTCTCCCCCTCTGACATACTCCCCTTTTCTTCCTCTCCTGTTATCTTCTTCTTTTTCTTTTTTCTTAAAATATGTTGCGTTATTTGTTTCAGAAGTACAGATCTGTGATTCAACAGTCTTGCACAATTCACAGCGCTCACCGTAGCACATAGCCTTCCCAATGTCTATCACCCAGCCACCCCATCCCTCCCACCCCCAACCACTCCAGTAACACTCAGTTTGTTTCCTGAGATTAAGAATTCCTCATATCAGTGAGGTCATGTGATACATGTCTTTCTCTGATTGACTTATTTCACTCAGCATAACACCCTCCAGTTCCATCCACGTCGTTGCAAATGGCAAGATCTCATTCCTTTGGATGGCTGCATAATATTCCATTGTGTATATATACCACATCTTCTTTATCCATTCATCTGTCGATGGGCATCTTGGCTCTTTCCACAGTTTGGCTATTGTGGACATTGCTGCTATAAACATTGGGGTACA
>NW_027397094.1:4011041-4011464 GCF_003265705.2 Callorhinus ursinus | reverse complement strand
TGATCAAATATGATCAGGCTAGTGCATAGATCAGTGCCACACACTAGATTTTGGGCGTATTTTGGTCTGTTAGAAAAAAGTGCCTCCTAAAATTTTAAAGGAAGAAAGACATATATGTACAAAATAAGGGTTGATACAATGAAGGGATGGAAGATGACTGTAAAGATGAAAATTATAAAAGATTATATAAAAGGACTTGGTAAGATAAGTTGTTTGAAAAAAGAAAGAAAATTTAAGGAAAAAAAAGGAAAAAGGGAGAGAATGTGATCAGGCAGGAGACTAGAACAAAGCCATACACTAGTGATTTAGGGTATATTTTGATCTGTTAGAAGAAACTGTACCCCAAAATTTTAAAGAGAGAACAACTTATATATATATGCCAAAAATAAGGGTAACTACTATGAAGGGATAAAATATGACTCT
>NW_027397094.1:3867604-4010941 GCF_003265705.2 Callorhinus ursinus | reverse complement strand
AAAAAAAAAAAAATGTTTTTTTTTTTTTTTAAAAAGGGATTGATAAGATGTTGGTTGAAAAAGGGAAAAAGAAAAATAAAAAAAAAAACAGTCAACAAAAATTAACTTTGATGAAATAATGGATCATGGTAAAAAAAAAAAAAAGCCATAAATCTATGTGCAGTATTCCCCTAGCGCTGGAGTTCTCCCATTCTCCTTGATCGATCAACTTGGTCTTGGCTTGCTGGCTGTTTGTGCTGATCTTCTGGGGGAGGGGCCTGTTGCTGTGGTTTCCAAATGTCTTTGCTGGAGGCGGAATTGCCCCGCCCTTGTCGGTTCGGGCTAAGGAAGCTGCTCCGGTTTGTTCTCACGAGCTTTTGTTCCCTGCAAGCTCTCGGTACAGCTTTGGAGGACCAGGGCAGAAATGGTGGCCTCCCAGTCTCCACCCGGAGGAGCTGAGAACTCGGGGCCCTGCTCCTCAGTGTGTCCCTAGAGAAAAGCAGTCACTCCCGTGTCCCCGGTCTCCGGCCGCACTCCGTGCTCACCCGGCCTGTGACCGAGCGTTGCTATCTCTGGCACCCGACCCCGCACGGAGTCTCCAAACCCAGCAGATCCCTGCAGTGCGTTCCCGCACCGCTCCTCCCCGGGAAGGAAGGGGAGTCTCCCCGGATCTGCTGCTTGTTGGGTCCCTGCTGGGGGAGCCGTGCCCCGACTGGGCCGCAGATCACAGTTTATGGCAACCCCGAGCTGAGAGCCCGCGACTCTGCTCCGTCTCTGCAGCCGGCTTTCCTGCTCTGATACCTGGGAGCTCTGGCGCACTCAGGCACCCCCGGTCTCTCCGTGACCCCAAGGGTCCTGAGACCACACTGTCCCGGGAGGATTCCACCCCCGCTTAGCCACTGCAGCGACGTCCCTCCGCCGAGCCGACTTCTTAAAGGTCCGATTTTGTGCTCCGCGGCTCTAGCACTTGCCAGAAGCGGCTGGCGGAGGCCCCTCCCCCGCCGTCTATCCTCCCGAATATCGCCTCGGATTCACTTCTCCGCACGTCCTACCTTCCAGTAAGTGGTCGCTTCTCTGTTCAGAGAGTTGTTGCTACTCTCCTCTTCGATCTCCTGTTGAGTTCGTAGGTGTTCAGAATGGTTTGATCCCTATTCAGCTGAATTCCTGAGACCAGACGGAATCTAGGTCTCCTACTCCTCCGCCATCTTGCTCCGCCCCCCCATTATTTCAATTTTTTAAAAGATTATTGATCTGTTTTAGAAGTCCCTAATTCTTCTTTAACAACTATAGCATTTTATTCTGTTTCAGAAATATATCCATTTGCCAAATATTACCAAATTTATTAGTACGTAACCAGTAATATTTTATTTTTTTGTCAGTCTGTTAGCTCTGGATTTGTCCTTTTTATTTCTGTACTTATTTGCATATTTTTATATTTTATTTTGATCAATTTTGATTAACAGGCTGATCTATATTGTTAGTTACTATTTAATCTTTTCAAAGACCCAGCTCTTAGTTTTATTATTTCTCTTTAGTGAATGTTATTTTCCTTTTTTGCTCATCCTCTCTTTTTTTTGAGCTTTCCTATTTATTTTCTCCTTTCTTGATTTTGACATTTGTCCACTTGCTCTGGAGGAAAAAAAAGCATTTAGCTCTTTATCCCATATATTTTTTTTAAATTCTTATTTATTTTTATTTTTATTTCTTTAAGTAATCTCTACACCCAAGCTTGGGCTTGAACTCACAACCCCAAAATCATGATGCTCTACCAACTGAGCCAGCCAAGTGCTTCTCTTTATCCATATTTTTAATAATTCATTTTCTGATAAATGTATACAAAAGAGTAAATTTCCATGGAATATGTAAGGTAAATTTTTTTTTCTCTTTTTCTCAAATATTAGCCTCTAGAGATTTCCCTTAATGGTCAATTCTAACCATTTCCTAATAGCTGTAATGTGTTGATTTTTGACCTAAGAGTCACTGATTAATGCAATTTATAACTTCCAGATATATATATTTTTTAATTTTTTATTGTTATGTTAATCACCATATATTACATAATTTGTTTTGGTGTAGTGTTCCATGATTCATTGTTTGTTCATAACACCCAGTGCTCCATGCAGAATGTGCCCTCTTTAATACCCATCACCAGGCTAACCCATCCCCCTACCCTCCTCCCCTCTAGAAACCTCAGTTTGTTTTTCAGAGTTCCAGATATATATTTTTTAAGATTTTATTTATTTCATTATTTAAGAGAGAGAGAGAGTGCAAGTGCAGGAGCAGGGGACTGTCGAGGGGGAAGCAGAGTCCCACTGAGCAGAGACCCTGATGTGGGGCTCGATCCCAGGACCCTGGGATCATGACCTGAGCCGAAGGCAGATGCTTAATCAACTGAGCCACCCAGGTGCCCCTATAATTTCCAGATATGTTGAGGTTTACAAAATTAGTGTTCTTATTTGTGGTTTTACTTTTAATAAATTGTATTTGGAGTATCTTTTCTATGTAATGTTAATTAGGATTTAATGAGGTTCAGTTTTGGACTACTAAAGTCAATTTCTCTCAGTCCTCAAACTGTTTGAAAATAGTCTGTTCTTGGCATACTGTATGGTAAATTTTATATTTGTCTCTTTGTTCATGCATATTATTTGTGCTATGTCATTATCCCCCAATTCTGAATGGAGCCAAAGAGAGTACAAGTCCCCAGAAGGAAAGGAGTTTTATTAAAGAGAAGAGAGGACCCTATTGGGGAAGAAGGAAGAAATTTATATTATCCAATTTTTCCTTGAACTGAGCTACTATAACTCAACTCCAAATACTTAAAAGTGAACTTGTAATGAGACAAAAATCATAATATTCTTCATGTTATCACTGGCTTTGTGTGCAGCCTGACTACTTAGGTAGCAGAATCAGAAATGGCGTAACAGCCTTGTCATTCTAAATTTAAATTATCAGAATAAAATGTCAGAGAGAAGAGACTCTCACAGGATAGTCTACACTTGGGGAAAAAAAGTTTTTAACAGTTACTTTTCCTCTTTGCATTACTGTATGTTTATATGGCATTCACACATGACATTTAGGAAAAATGTTAATTTCCTCCTTTCATTGTACTTTTCATATCTCCTGAATAACTTGAACATTTTCCGGGTTTTATATCAAGAAGTTGCTGTCACAGCACAGTATTTATGCAGCATCACTGTTTAGGCTTAAAACTTTGAAATATCTCTCATTCCACTTTCCATAAGGTTCTACCCACTCTGGACTCATTCAGTGGGGTCAAGGTTCTAACCACCCTGGACTCATTCACTGGGGTCAAGGTTCTCCCCACCTGGGACTCATTCACTGGGGTCAAGGTTCTACCCACCCTGGACTCATTCAGTGGGGTCAAGGTTCTACCCACCCTGGACTCACTCATTGGGGTCAAGAACCTGACAACCATTGCAAGGAATCCAGAGCGGGTATTCAGCAACAGTAATTTTTTCTGCAGAAATAGATTTGAGTGCACGAAAACTCTATTACATCAGAGGGAGGTTTGTGCTTAGGGAGGATGGAAACGGATAAAAACACGTACACTACAGATAATGAGCGTGGTGTGAAAACATGGCATCTGACTTCCCATGGAGAAAGTAAGTTCTCTGAAACCACCCATATGATGAGTATCTGTGGATAATGGTATTCTACTGTAGCAAGTTCAATTGTTTACACAGAGTAAGGACAGAGGGAGAACTCAGGCAAAGTCTCAAAGTGTTTGTATTGCCCACTGGGTGGAGGCTCCAGTTAATACAATCATGTTTCCCTCATTGGAAGTGAAGAAATTTAAGGAAGTAGGAAATCAAAGTGAAGTGAGTCAACATTTTAATTAAATTAGAAGTCTTTTACAACTAGTTAATTATATATGTGTGTGTATATATATATATATATATTTTCTTTAGACAGGGAGAGCAAGCAAGCGGGAAGGGGCAGAGGGAGAGTGAGAGAGAATCCCAAGCAGACTCCCCACTGATCCCAAAACCAGACAAAGACCCCATCAAAAAGGAGAATTACAGACCAATATCCTTGATGAACATGGATGCAAAAATTCTCACCAAATACTAGCCAATAGGATCCAACAGTAATTAAAAGGATTATTCACCACGACCAAGTGGGATTTGTCCCTGGGCTGCAAGGCTGGTTGAACATCCGCAAATCAATCAACGTGATACAATACATTAACAAAAGAAAGAACAAGAGTCATATGATCCTCTCAATAGATGCAGAAAAAGCATTTGACAAAGTACAGCATCCTTTCTTGATCAAAACTCTTCAGTGTATAGGGATAGAGGGTACATACCTCAATATCATAAAAGCCATCTATGAAAAACCTACAGCGAATATCATTCTCAATGGGGAAAAGCTGAGAGCTTTTCCCCCTAAGGTCAGGAACGCGGCAGGGATGTCCACTCTCACCACTGCTATTCAACATAGTATTAGAAGTCCTAGCCACAGCAATCAGACAACAAAAAGAAATCAAAGGCATCCAAATCGGCAAAAAGGAAGTCAAACTCTCACTCTTTGCAGATGATATGATCCTGTATGTGGAAAACCCAAAAGACTCCCCCCAAAACTGCTAGAACTCATACAGGAATTCAGTCAAGTAGCAGGCTATAAAATCAATGCACAGAAATCAGTGGCATTCCTATGCACCAACAACAAGACAGAAGAGAGAAAAATGAAGGAGTCGATCCCATTTACAATTGCACCCAAAACCATAAGATACCTAGGAATAAATTTAACCAAAGAGGCAAAGGATCTGTACTCAGAAAACTATAAAATTCTCATGCAAGAAATTGAAGAAGACACAAAGAAATGGAAAAACTTTCCATGCTCATGGATTGGAAGAACAAACATTGTGAAGATGACAATGCTACCTAGAACAATCTACACATTCAGTGCAATCCCCATCAAAATACCATCCACTTTTTTCACAGAAATGGGACAAATAATCCTAAAGTTTGTATGGAACCAGAAGAGACCCCGAATAGCCAGAGGAATCTGGAAAAAGAAAAGCAAAGCCGGCGGCATCACAATTCCGGACTTCCAGCTCTATTACAAAGCTGTCATCATCAAGACAGTATGGTACTGGCACAAAAACAGACACATCGATCAATGGAACAGAATCGAGAGCCCAGAAATGGACCCTCAACTCTATGGTCAACTCATCTTTGACAAAGGAGGAAAGAATGTCAATGGAATAAAGACAGTCTCTTCAACAAATGGTGTTGGGAAAATTGGATAGCCACATGCAGAAGAATGAAACTGGACCATTTCCTTACACCACACACAAAAATAGACTCCATATGGTTGAAAGACCTAACCGTGAGACAGGAGTCCATCAAAATCCTAATGGAGAACACAGGTAGCAACCTCTTCGACCTCAGCCGCAGCAACTTCTTCTTAGAAACATCGCCAAAGGTAAGGGAAGCAAGGACAAAAATGAACTATTAGGATTTCATCAAGATAAAAAGCTTTTGCACAGCAAAAAAATAAACAGTCCACAAAACCAAAAGACAGCTGACAGAATGGGAGAAAATATTTGCAAATGACATATCAGATAAAGGGCTAGTATCCAAAATGTATAAAGAACTTAACAAACTCAACACCCAAAGAACAAATAATCCAGTCAAGAATGGGCAGAAGACATGAACAGACATTTTTCCAAAGAAGACATCCAAATGGCCAACAGACACATGAAAAAGTGCTCAACATCGCTCGGAATCAGGGAAATCCAAATCAAAACCTCAATGAGATACCACCTCACACCCGTCAGAATGGCTAAAATTAACAAGTCAGGGAACGACAGATGTTGGCGGGGATGTGGAGAAAGGGGAACCCTCCTACACTGTTGGTGGGAATGCAAGCTGGTGCAGCCACTCTGGAAAACAGTATGGAGGTTCCTCAAACAGTTGAAAATAGAGGTACCATACGATCCAGCAATTGCACTACTGGGTATTTCCCACAAAGATGTAAATGTAGGGATCTGAAGGGGTACGTGCACCCCAATGTTTATAGCGGCAACGTCCACGATAGCCAAACTGTGGAAAGAGCCGAGATGTCCATCAACAGATGAATGGATAAAGAAGAGGTGGTATATATACACAATGGATTACTATGCAGCCATCAAAAGGAATGAGATCTTGCCATTTGCAATGACGTGGATGGAACTGGAGGGTGTTATGCTGAGTGAAATAATCAGAGAAAGACATGTACCATATGACCTCACTGATATGAGGAATTCTTAATCTCAGGAAACAAACTGAGGGTTGCTGGAGTGGTGGGGGGTGGGAGGGATGGGGTGGCTGGGTGATATACTTTGGGTAGGGTATGTGCTATGTTGAGCGCTGTGAATTGTGCAAGACTGTTGAGTCACAGATCTGTACTTCTGAAACAAATAATGCAACATATGTTAAGAAAAAAGAAAAAGAAGATAGCCGGAGCTGAAGAATGAAGGGGAGTAAGTCGGAGGGGGAGACGAACCATGAGAGACGATGGACTCTGAAAAACAAAATGAGGGTTCTAGAGGGGAGGGGGGTGGGGGGATGGGTTAGCCTGGTGATGGGTATTAAAGAGGGCACCTTCTGCGTGGAGCACTGGGTGTTATGCACAAACAAGAATCATGGAACACTACATCAAAAACTAATGTCATGTGTGGTGGTTAACATAACAATAAAAAATAATAATAAAGAAAGAAAGAAAACCTGTCGGTTGGTTTTGCAAAACTGTAATTTCAATCTCAGTTTCTGAAATCGATGCCATTACTGTATCTTGAAATCATCTGAACTCTTTTCATGTCCAATAAAGATGTGTCTTTTCCTAGGATATTTGTAAGCTTTATCTGCACTGCACGTTCTAGCATGACGTAAAATGTAGGGTGCCTGTAGGTTTTCCTACCAAGCAGAGAATTTGCATTTTTTGAAACTGTGGTTGATCCTCCTTCTTTGCAAATTTCACATTTGCTAGTCTGTCTGCTTGCTAAATTTATGTGTCGTTCCCAAATCAGTAATCATGGCACTTTTGCAGTCAGTTACAGACACACTCAGGAGGGCGGCGAAATGTTTCAGTAGCTTAACATGCGTACTCCCAGCTGAAATTGGACAAGGCCCCACTCCATCTCCCTGTTTCAGCTCTCATCCTATAATCCAGTGTTCTTTTTACTCTTTAGTGCAACATTTTTCACATTTTTGTGTTTTGTTGGTGATTTTGGTATTTAGAATGTCTCCTGAGGCAAGTACTAAGGTGCTGTCTAGCATTCCTGAGTGCAAGAAGGGTGTGGTGTGCCTCACGGAGGAAATGCATGTGTTACATAGGGATTGTTCAGGCATGAGTTATAGAGCCATTGGCCGTGAGTTTGGTGTTAACGAATCAGTAATAGAGGGGCACCTGGGTGGCTCAGTTGGTTAAGTGTCTGACTCTTGGTTTTAGCTCAGGTCATGACCTCAGGGTTGTAGGATGAAGCCCCGTGTCAGGCTCTGCGCTGAGCTGTGTGTAGAGCCCGCTTAGGATTCTCTCTCTCCATCCGCCCCTCCCCCTCTTGCTCATGATCTCTCTCTCTCTCTCTAAAAAAAAAAAAAATTAAAAATCAACAATATGTATTAAATAAGGTGTCTTTATACACTACACGCGCACACACACACACACACACACACACACACATATAAAACAAGGTTATGTGTTGAGGGTAGGTAAAATGTGACCAAATGTTTGCAGAAAATGAACTCTTTATTTCCCCTAAGAGCAGTGGTTCCATATTCATTGTTTGCAGTGCGTATATAGAAACTATCATGGATAAAGAGAATTGCCTGTATTTTTAAAAAAATATTTTCAGTTGAGGGGTGCCTGGGTGCCTCAGTCAGTGAAGCATCTCACCCTTGATTTAGGCTCAGGTCATGATCTCGGTGTCCTGAGATGGAGCCCCGTGTACTCAGTAGGGAGTCTGCTTGAGATTCCTTCTCTCTCTCCCTCTGCCTCTTCTGCTTTTGCTTTCTCTCTGTAAAATAAATTAATTAAAAATATATTTTTAGTTGAAGTATAATTCACATATTAGTTTCAGGTGTACAGCATAGTGCTTTTACACATATACGCTAAGATATGCTCACCACCATAAGTCTAGTTACCACCTGTCACCACACAACGTTATTATAATATTGTTGACTCTGTTCCCTATGCTGTATTTTTCAGCCCCGTGACTTGTTTATGTAACATCTAGAAGTGCGTACCTCTTACTCCTCTCCACCTATTTTGCCCATCCTCCCACCCCCTCCTCTCTAGGAACCACTAATTTGGTCTCTATTAGCTTGTTTCTCTCTTAGGTTTTGGGGTTTTTTTGGATTCCACATATAAGTGAAATCATACAGTATTTGTCTTTCTCAGACTTATTTCACTTAGCAAAATACCTTCTAGGTTTATCCGTGTTGTCACAAATGGCAAGATTTCCTTTTTTTTTATGGCTGAGTTGTATTCCGTTTTGCGCACACACACACACATCTATCCATTCATTCGTCAGTGAACACTTAAGTTGCTTCTATGTCTTGGTTTTTATAAATAATGCCACAATAAACATAGATGTGCACATATCTTTTCAAATTAGTGATTTTGTTTTCTTCAGGTTAACACCCAGGGGTAGGATTGCTGGATTATATGGTAGTATAGTTTTAATTTTTTTGAGGAACCTCCATATTGGGCATGTTTTCCATAGTGGCCACACTAACTTACGTTCCCACCAATAGGGGACAAGGGTTCCCTTCTTTCCACATCCTCACTGACACTTGGTATTTCTTGTATCTTTGATCTTAGCCATTCTGACAGGTGTGAGGTGATATCTCATTGTGGTTTTGATTTGTATTTCCCTGATGATGAGTTATGTTGAGCATCATTTCATATGTCTTTTGGCCATCTGTAGGTCTTCTTTGGAAAAATATCTATTCAGCTCTGTTCATTTTTAATTGGATTATTGTTATTGTTATTCAGTGTTGAGTTGTATAAGCTACTTAAATATTTTAGATATTCACCCTTTATCAGATACATCATTTGCAAATATCTTCTCCCAATCAGTAGGATGCCTTTTTATTTTGTTGATGGTTTCCTGACTGTGCAGAAGCTTTTTAGTTTGATATGGTTCTATTTGTTTATTTTTGCTTTCATTTCCCTGGCCTGGAAGACATGTCCAGCAAATATTACTAAGAGTAATGGTTAAGAGATTACTGCCTATGTTTTCTTTTATGAAGAGGTCTCACATTTAGGTCTTTAAGAGAATTACCTGTGTTTTATGAATTTGTATCCCATCCCTGAATACTGGGTCATAATAAAACTGAGGCTTTACTAACCTTACCTTTGAGCTTTATATACAATACATGGATATGATCTTTCTTTCTCGTCCTAATGATAACAGACATATTCTGTGCCAGACACTTTGCATATGATAGCTCATTTTACATCATCAAGTGCTAATCCCATGAATAAAAAGCATGGCACTCCTTTCATATATTAAAATATCCAGACTCATATCTGATTATCAAAGTTAAAAAATGTAATATCCCCAAATGTCCCATGTATATCAGGATGCAAGGCAAAACTAGCACTCTTCAGTACTGATGGATTATAAAATGCTAAAACATGCAGCCACACACATGTAAAGTATTATGCAAGCTCAGCTACATCATTCTCTTGCCTTGTAAATTATACATTTCATACCAACTGTGAAAATGTCTGATGACATAGAAAATGCTTCCTGCAACGTGTAATGGATTATTATACTACACCAAGTCAGTAAGAATTAAGATTCTATAGAATTAGAAATATTGTGTTAAGCATCATGGTGTTTAAACACATTTGCCCTAAAGCATTTTATATTCTTGTAGTATACACACAATGGAAATAGCTAAAGTAAATGGGATGATTCTTACTGAAGTAGATTATGGAATTTTTCCTTTTTTATTTGCATGATTTAAATTAGCTAAGCTTTATTTATCTCTCGATAATTTTAAACTACATAATTCTATAATGCAGGCTGACTATTAGAACTTCCAAGTGAAATCCCAGAGCATCTTGGCTTCTTGATACTGGAGGTACTGCAGTCCATCACACAAGATTCTTCGATATAATCCTACCAAACACCCAAAGTCTGGCTGCATCCATGCTGTGAATTATGCACATCTGGAATTGTGCACATCCTTTTTTGTACCTAACTTTCAAATGCTGGACACTCCATAGAACTTTTTCTGCTCAGAATTTTTAGTGCATGAAGTTGGCCTAGCCAGTGAGTTTTGTGTCTCAACTATTACCCAGCCATGGGTTGAGATGTCAGTGTCCTACCTTAAAAGCAAATCCATTATTCAAGCTAGTTTCCAAGTGGTGAGAGAGACCCCCCCATACACACACATACGCACATACACGCATACCCACTTATGCACTGGAAAGGTATGGAAATGCACAGACTCACTATGAAGCAGACAGTACTTTTGTTAAAAAAAAAAATGCTTCCAAATGTCTTTATTGTTTCTATATAAAGACTGACGTAGGCTAAAAAGTAGGATTCTTAGAGTGTTTTTGGCTACCTCCTTGATAGTTATTTCTTTAGAATTTTTGGTTTTGGTGGATGTGGGGAGGGGTGATTTGTCAACTCTTATTCTTGGATTTGTATTCCAGCGAACATACGTGGACAAGAGGAAAAGTCCCCTTTTATAAGGAAATCTTAGTGTATATGGATATCCTAACCTGAATATTCTGGAATGTGACTTGCTTTACTATAAAAGTAGACGTAACGTCTTCACTGTTCCTCGTGGGCTTTTGTAAGATTGAAAAATACAGCTTTTTGATCTGTGCCAAAATTCGCCACCGCAAATTGCATAGAATGTAATGAAAATAACGTCCAAGACAAAAGGTGATTCTAACACATTTGAGTCTCCCAAACAGTTGTGTTGGAGAAGTATTTTCCCAAGATAATTAAGAATATACGTGCTGAGTAAGAAAATTGCACATGCCCTTGGGTATAGCAGCAGTCACTCTTCCTGGAGGCACAAGTGAGGCTCAATCCTATCTTTGGCTGTCCAAATATGCCATAGCCCTGATGGAAAATAAGGGTGTCTAGTCCCTGGAGCCTTCTAAAACAAGAGGGGGTTATGTTGATGATGTTGGTGCAAAGCTTCAAATCTTCCAGCATTCACCTCAAAGGCCAATTTGGCCTGCAATGGACATGTCATTATGGGTGGGTATGGACTGTATGGACTTGTGGCTTCCTGATCTTAAAGATTCCTCAAAGAGCATATCTCAGACAAGGCAGAAAACCATATTCCATCGACGGATGGGGACGGGGGTCAGAGCTAACACGGTGATATTTGTCAAAAGGAAAAACATGGAGGAAAGGTTCATTTTTATCAAGGTAATTCTACTATGCCCTTTTTAGGGCTTTCTGTTTCCCTTCTCCTGTTAGAATAAATTGGCTCCTTTTGCTTTCCATAGATATTATCCTGGAAGGGGAGTGGCAGAGGATAAATATTTTTAAAACAGAAGTAATCCCCACTCTTCTAAAATTCTAGTTTGTACCTTTAAGGAGGCATAAATACAGAGGAAAAAGGTAACACGCTGTCTTTGATAGTAGTTGATCTCCAGCGAATGCTTCAGAAGGAATTTTTCATTTCCACACGAAGCTCTTTTCCTAAGATCCTAGTTCTTAACAAAGATGGAGAATTGGGGCTACATTTTTTTAAAAAAACGTGACTAAGATGGGAAGACTTGTTTTTGTTTGTTTTTTAATCCAGGAGGACAAATACCTTATTTAGTTAAGTATGGTTGTGTTTCATTTTATAAATTGGCAAAATAGTTCCATTTGATTTCCAGGGGAAAAGACTTATAAAAATGCAGAGTCACCACACAGTCATTTTCCTAAAGCAGGCAAGTGAACACATCACCCTATCTCTTCCCTTTTCGAGGATACAGAGAAGTCTTTGAGGCCCACAAATGTTCGAGGAAGCCTGAGGGGAGGGCTAGAGAACCTCAGTTACCAGTGTTGTCCCTGTTCTTAGGCTCTATTTCTGTACAAATCAGTGATTTCTAAAACACTTATACTCATGAATTGCATACAGACATTACTTATTCTACCTCTACTAGGCATTTTCTTGTCAATAAAACAGACAGTTGAGCACAATTAGTTCTTTGGCAGAACTGTAAATATAGTCAGCCCTCTCCTCCCCTGTCTTCCTTCCATTTTGCCCAGGCATATAATTGCACCGCTCAGTTGGAAACCGTTTATGGGATCTAGTTCTTATTTTTTCCTGGCAGGTTGATGACTTCGTAAGTACTTCTATGAATGCCCCACAAATTTAGAAGGCTTGAAATGAAACATGAGTCTGGGCATTTATTATAATACTTTTCCTAATATTTAATTTCACTTGTGATTAGATTGGAGAGTTGTTTCCTTTGGTTGTGACCTTAATTTGTATAGTTTGACTCATGCCAGTATGATCATAAATTGAAACACTGGAGTGACCATTTGGGGGAATTGGAGGTGATTCTGATTGGAGACGATGCACCATTTTGTAGAGCAGACTGAGGTAAAGTTGGAGGTGAGACACAGGCAGGGTGACATGGGTGCCCAGTTTGTGACTGATGCCCTCTTCACACATGGAAGTAGCCATCTTTGATCAACTAAATAACCCCCATAGGATAAATCCCTCAGGGTACAAGGTGAGAGTCAATGACTTTTATTCAGGTACACCCTAAAAGCAAAAGGTGTACCCCTCCTTGGAGATCAACCACAGCTGTTAGTATGTTATGTTACCTTTCTTTATGTGTATATAACCAAATATTACACATTTACTTTCAGATAAATTCTCCCATTCATTCATCAGTTTTAGTTAACAAATATTTTATTGAGTCATAATAATTCAGGCAGTGGGCCAACTATTTGCCACTTATTTCTCAAATTTTACTTAATCATGTCTTCCTCTTTTTTAAGTGTAGAGTCCTGGTGACCATGGCCTTGCCTTGATCATTTTTGTTTTCTGCATTCACTGATAGAACATGTAATGTTACCAATGATGATAATAATGACGGTCATAATAGGCATCCCATCCCATCATTCTTCTCATCATGCTATATAGAGATGATTTTTTTATATAGCATCTCATTAAATACTGTAAAAACAAAACAAAACAAAACCTCTATCATGTTTTTTAAGTCAGGATTCTTCACACACAGAGAGGAGACTTGTGATTTATTTTGAGGACTTGACTCAAGCATATCTGGAACTGAGAAGTCCCACGAGCTGCCATCTGTAACCTGGGGACATGGAAGGGCCAGTGATTTAGTGCAGTCAGTGACTGAAGGCCCAAAAACCAGGGGAGCAGATGTTGAAGTCTCAGTGCAAAGGCAGGAGGAGATGTGTCAGCTCAAGCAGTTGAGGCAGAGAAAGAACAAATCCGCTCTTCTCCCTTTTGTTTTATTCAGGCTCTCGACAGATTGGATAATTCCCTCACACACTGGGGAGGGCAATCTGCTTTTCTCAGTCTACTGATTTAATGCTGATCTCATCCAGAAACACCCTCACAGCCACACGCAGAAATAATGTTTAGCCGAGTATCTGGGCACCCTGTGACACAGTCAAGTTGACACATGAAATTAGCCGTCACAAATCCAACCCTTGTCAAACAGGCACCCAGAAACGTTTCCTCAAACCACATTTAACCTACAAATAAAGGCAACAACAAGGTCATAATTCTGCCTACCATTATAAAACTATTATACATGCAAACAAGAATACACTAACCTCTTCACCAGAGAAGGAGATAAAGTCTGTGAGTGATGTTTACTCTTCTCTTTGATGTCCCATGTCTTAAATACTATGACATAAAATTTAAATACTTAAATACTATGATATAAAGCCAATACATCGGGGGGGACCGAGCAAGATGGTGGAGGAGTAGGAGACTTAGATTTCATCTGGTCTCAGGAATTCAGCTGAATAGGGATCAAACCATTCTGAACACCTACGAACTCAACAGGAGATCACAAAAGAGAGTAGCAACAACTCTCTGAACAGAGAAGCGACCACTTACTGGAAGGTAGGACGTGCGGAGAAGTGAATCCGAGGCGATATTCGGGAGGATAGACGGCGGGGGAGGGGCCTCCGCCGGCCGCTTCTGGCAAGTGCTAGAGCCGCGGAGCACAAAATCGGACCTTTTAGAAGTCGGCTCCGCGGAGGGACGTCGCTCCAGTGACTAAGCGGGGGGTGGAATCCTCCCGGGACAGTGTGGTCTCAGGACCCTCGGGGTCACAGAAAGACCGGGGGTGCCTGAGTGCGCCAGAGCTCCCAGGTATCGGAGCGGGGAAGCCGGCTGCAGAGACGGAGCCGAGGCGCGGGCTCTCAGCTCAGGGTGGCCATAAACTGTGATCCGCGGCCCAGTCAGGCCACTGCTCCTCCAGCAGGGACCCAACAAACAGCAGAGCCGGGGAGACTCCCCTCCCTCCCCCGGGAGGAGCGGTGCGGGAGCGCACCGCAGGGATCTGCTGGGTTTGGAGACTCCACACGGGGTCGGGGGCCAGAGATAGAAACGCTCCGTCACAGGCCGGGTGAGCACGGAGTGCGGCCGGAGACCGGGGACACGGGAGTGACTGCCTTTCTCTGGGGGCGCACTGAGGAGCGGGGCCCCGAGTTCTCAGCTCCTCCGAGTGGAGATTGGGAGGCCACCATTTTCGCCCTGGTCCTCCAAAGCTGTACCGAGAGCTTGCAGGGAACAAAAGCTCCTGAGAGCAAACCCGAGCAGCTTGCTTAGCCCGGACCGACAAGGGCGGGGCAATTCCGCCTCCGGCAAAGACATTTGGGAACCACGGCAACAGGCCCCTCCCCCAGAAGATCAGCACGAACAGCCAGCAAGCCAAGACCAAGTTTACCGATCAAGGAGAACAGGAGAACTCCAGAGGTAGGGGAATACTGCACATAGAATTCATGGCATTTTTTAACATGATTCATTAGTTCATCAAAGTTAATTTTTTAACAGTTTTTTTTAAATTTTCTTTTTCCCTTTTTCAACCAACATCTTAACAATCCCTTTTTAAAAAAAAAAAACATTTTTTATTTTTCAAATTTAGAGTCATATTTTATCCCTTCATAGTAGTTACCCTTATTTTTGGCATGTATATATATATAAGTTGTTCTCTCTTTAGAATTTCGAGGTACACTTTTTTCTGACAGATCAAAATATACCCTAAATCACTAGTGTATGGCATTGTTCTAGTCTCCGGCCTGATCACATTCTCTCCCTTTTTTTTTTTTTTTTAAATCTTCTTCCTTTTTTCAGAAAACTACTTATCAATTCCTTTTATAAAATATTTTATAATTTTCATCTTTACAGTCATCTTCTATCCCTTCATTGTATCAACCCTTATTTTGTATATATATGTCTTTTCTTCCTTTAAAATTTTAGGAGGCACTTTTTTCTAACAGACCAAAATACGCCCAAAATCTAGTGTGTGGCACTGATCTATGCACTAGCCTGATCATATTTGATCATACTCTGCTTTTTTGTATTGTTCTGTTTTTGTTTTTATTTTTTTGTTTTCTCTTTCTTTATTCTTTCTTTCCCTTTCTTTTCCCCTGGTTTCAGGTCTTTTCTGCTTTGTATAGAGTATATTTGCTGGGGACATTGTTAACCCGTTAGCATTTTGTTCTTTCATTCATCTATTCTCCTCTAGACAAAATGACAAGACGAAAAAAATCACCTCAGCAAAAAGAACAACAGGTAGTACCGTCAGCCAGGGACCTACTCAATACAGACATTAGTACGATGTCGGACCTAGAGTTCAGAATCATGACTTTAAAGATACTAGCTAGGCTTGAAAAAAGCGTGGAAGTTATTAGAGAAACTCTTTCTGGAGAAATAAAAGAACTAAAATCTAACCAAGTCAAAATCAAAAAGGCTATTGATGAGGTGCAATCAAAAATGGGGGCACTAACTGCTAGGATAAATGAGGCAGAAGAGAGAATCAGCGATATAGAAGACCAAATGATGGAAAATAAAGAGGCTGAGAAAAAGAGAGAGAAACAACTACAGGATCACGAGGGCAGGATTCGAGAGATAAGTGATACGATAAGATGAAACAACATTAGAATAATTGGGATCCCAGAAGAAGAAGAAAGAGAGAGAGGGGCAGAAGTTATATTGGAGCAAATAGTAGCAGAGAACTTCCCTAATGTGAGGAAGGAAACAGGCATCAAAATCCAGGAGGCACAGAGAACCCTTCTCAAAATCAATAAAAATAGGTCAACACCCCGACATCTAATAGTAAAACTTACGAGTCTCAGAGACAAAGAGAAAATCCTGAAAGCAGCTCGGGAGAAGAGATATGTAACCTACAATGGTAGAAACATTAGATTGGCACAGACCTATCCACAGAGACCTGGCTGGCCAGAAAGGACTGGCATGATATCTTCAGAGCACTAAACAAGAAAAATATGCAGCCAAGAATACTATATCCAGCTAGGCTCTCATTGAAAATTGAAGGAGAGATAAAAAGCTTGCAGGACAAACAAAAACTAAAGGAATTTGCAAACACGAAACCGGCCCTCCAAGAAATATTGAAAGGGGTCCTCTAAGCAAAGAGAGAGCCTAAAAGCAGCATAGATCAGAAAGGAACACAGACAATATACAGTCACAGTCACCTTACAGGCAATACAATGGCACTAAATTCATACCTTTCAGTAGTTACCCTGAATGTGAATGGGCTCAATGCCCCAATCAAAAGACACAGGCTATCAGATTGGATTAAAAAACAAGACCCATCAACATGCTCTCTGCAACAGACTCATTTTAGACCCAAAGACACCCCCAGATTGAAAGTGAGGGGGTGGAAAACCATTTACCATGCTAATGGACACCAAAAGAAAGCTGGGGTGCCAATCCTTGTATCAGACAATTTAGATTTTAAAACAGAGAGTGTAATATGAAATGAGGAAGGACACTATATCCTAATTATAGGGTCTATCCAGCAAGAAGATCTAACAATTGTAAATATCTATGACCTTAACTTTGGAGCAGCCAATTATATAAGCCAATTAATAACAAAAGCGAAGGAACACATTGACAACAATACAGTAATAGTGGGGGACTTTAACAGCCCCCTGAATGAAATGGACAGATCCTCTAAGCAAAAGATCAACAAGGAAATAACGACTTTAAATGACACACTGGACCAAATGGACTTCACAGACATATTCAGAACATTCCATCCCAAAGCAACGGAATACACATTCTTCTCTAGTGCCCATGGAACATTCTCCAGAATTGATCACATCCTAGGTCACAAATCAGGTCTCAACCGGTACCAAAAAATTGGGATCATTCCCTGCATATTTTCAGACCACAATGCTTTGAATCTAGAACTCAATTACAAGCGGAAAGTCGGAAAGAACTCAAATACGTGGAGGCTAAAGTACATCGTACTAAAGAATGAATGGGTCAACCAGGAAATTAAAGAAGAATTAAAAAAATTCATGGAAACCAATGAAAATGAAAACACAACTGTTCCAAATCTTTGGGATACAGCCAAGGTAGTCCTGAGAGGAAAGTATATAGCAATACAAGCCTTTCTCAAGAAACAAAAAAGGTCTCAAATATACAACCTAACCCTACACTCAGAGGAGCTAGAGAAAAAACAGCATATAAAACCTAACCCAGCAGGAGAAGAGAAATAATACAGATCAGAGCAGAAATCAATGAAATAGAAACCAAAAGAACAGTACAACAGATCAACGGAACTAGGAGCTGGTTCTTTGAAAGAATTAACAAGATTGATAAACCCCTTGCCAGACTTATCAAAAAGAAAAGAGAAAGGACCCAAATCAACAAAATCATGAATGAAAGAGGAGAGATCACAACCAACACCAAAGAAATACAAACAATTATAAGAATATTTTATGAGCAACTCTATGCCAGCAAATTAGATAACCTGGAAGAAATGGGTGCATTCCTAGAGATGTATCAACTACGAAAATTGAACCAGGAAGAAATAGAAAACCTGAACAGACCTATAGCCACTAAGGAAATTGAAGCAGTCATCAAAAATCTCCCAACAAACAAAAGCCCAGGGCCAGATGGCTTCCCAGGGGAATTCTATCAGACATTTAAGGAAGAATTAATACCTATTCTCCTGAAACTGTTCCAAAAAAGAGAAATGGAAGGAAAACTTCCAAACTCATTTTAGGAGGCCAGCATTACCTTGACCGCAAAACCAGACAAAGACCCCATCAAAAAGGAGAATTACAGACCAATATCCTTGATGAACATGGATGCAAAAATTCTCACCAAAATACTAGCCAATAGGATCCAACAGTACATTAAAAGGATTATTCACCATGACCAGGTGGGATTTATCCCTGGGTTTCAAGGCTGGTTCAACATCCACAAATCAATCAACGTGATACAGTACATTAACAAAAAAAAGAACAAGAATCGTATGATCCTCTCAATAGATGCAGAAAAAGCATTTGACAAAGTACAGCATCCTTTCTTGATCAAAACTCTTCAGAGTATAGGGATAGAGGGTACATACCTCAGTATCATAAAAGCCATCTATGAAAAACCTACAGCAAATATCATTCTCAATGGGGAAAAGCTAAAATCTTTTCCCCTAAGGTCAGGAACGCGGCAGGGATGTCCACTCTCACCACTGCTATTCAACATAGTATTAGAAGTCCTAGCCACAGCAATCAGACAACAAAAAGAAATCAAAGGCATCCAAATCGGCAAAGAGGAAGTCAAACTCTCACTCTTTGCAGATGATATGATACTCTATGTGGAAAACCCAAAAGACTCCCCCCCAAACTGCTAGAACTCATACAGGAATTCAGTAAAGTAGCAGGCTATAAAATCAATGCACAGAAATCACTGGCATTCCTATACACCAACAACAAGACAGAAGAGAGTCAAATCAAGGAGTCGAACCCATTTACAATTGCACCCAAAACCATAAGATACCTAGGAATAAATTTAACCAAAGAGGCAAAGGATTTGTCCTCAGAAAACTATAAAATACTCATGAAAGAAATTGAGGAAGACACAAAGAAATGGAAAAATGTTCCATGCTCATGGATTGGGAGAGCCATCATTGTGAAGATGTCAATGCTACCTAGAGTAATCTACACATTCAGTGCAATCCCCATCAAAATACCATCCACTTTTTTCAAAGAAATGGGACAAAGAATCCTAAAATTTGTATGTAACCAGAAGAGACCCCGAATAGCCAGAGGAATATTGAAAAAGAAAAGCCAAGCTGGCGGCATCACAATTCCGGACTTCCAGCTCTATTACAAAGCTGTCATCATCAAGACAGTATGGTACTGGCACAAAAGCAGACACGTAGATCAATGGAACAGAATCGAGAGCCCAGAAATGGACCGTCAACTCTATGGTCAAGTAATCTTCGACAAAGCAGGAAAGAATGTCCAGTGGAAAAAAGACAGTCTCTTCAACAAATGGTGTTGGGAAAAGTGGACAGCCACATGCAGAAGAATGAAACTGGACCGTTTCCTTACACCACACACAAAAATAGACTCCAAATGGTTGGAAGACCTAACCGTGAGGCAGGAGTCCATCAAATTCCTAAAGGAGAACACAGGTAGCAACCTCTTCGACCTCAGCCGCAGCAACTTCTTCCTAGAAACATCGCCAAAGCCAAGGGAAGCAACAGAAAAATGAACTATTTGGATTTCATCAAGATAAAAAGCTTTTGCACAGCAAAGAAACAGTCCACAAACCAAAAGACAGCCGACAGAATGGGAGAAAATATTTGCAAATGACATATCAGATAAATGGCTAGTATCCAAAATCTATAAAGGACTTATCAATCTCAACACCCAAAGGAGAAATCCAATCAAGAAATGGACAGAAGACATGAACAGACATTTTTCCGAAGAAGACATCCAAATGGCCAACAGACACATGAAAAAGTGCTCCACATCGCTCGGCATCCGGGGAATCCAAATCAAAACCTCCATGAGATACCACCTCACAGCAGTCAGAATGGCTAAAATTAAGAAGTCAGGAAATGACAGATGTTGGCGGGGATGTGGAGAAAGGGGAACCCTTCTACACTGTTGGTGGGAATGCAAGCTGGTGCAGCCACTCTGGAAAACAGTATGGAGGTTCCTCAAACAGTTGAAAACAGAACTACCATACGATCCAGCAATTGCTCTAGTGGGTATTTATCCCAAAGATACATATGTAGGGATCCGAAGGGGTACGTGCACCCCAATGTTTATAGCAGCAATGTTCACAATAACCAAACTGTGGAAAGAGCGAAGATGTCTATGGACAGATGAATGGATAAAGAAGAGGTGGTATATATACACAATGGAATATTATGCAGCCATCAAAAGGAATGTGATCTTGCCATTTGCAACGACGTGGATGGAATTGGAGGGTGTTATGCTGAGTGAAATATTTCAATCAGAGAAAGACATGTATCATATGACCTCACTGATATGAGGAATTCTTAATCTCAGGAAACAAACTGTGTGTTGCTGGAGTGGTGGGGGGTGGGAGGGATGGGGTGGCTGGGTGATAGACATTGGGTTGGGTATGTGCTGTGTTGAGTGTTGTGAATTGTGCAGGACTGTTGAATCACAGATCTGTACTTCTGAAACAAATAATGCAACATATGTTAAGAAAAGATAAAAAGAAGAAGATAGCAGGAGGGGAAAAATGAAGGGGAGTATGTCAGAGGGGGAGACGAACCATGAGAGACGATGGACTCTGAAAACGAGGGTTCTAGCGGGGAAGAGGGTATGGTGATGGGTTAGCCTTGTGATGGGTATTAAAGAAGGCACGTTCTGCATGGAGCATTGGGTATTACACACAAACAATGAACCACGGAACACTACATCAAAAACTAATGATGTAATATATGGTGATTAACATAACAATAAAAAGCCTAAAGAAAAACAATACATCTTATGTTACATTATAAGGCAATAAGAGAAGAAAGAAATTAAAGGTATAAATTCATTCACCCACCCCTGGGTCCATTCAGGCTGCTAATGAGAGTGGACCGAGTGGCTTATAAACAACAGAAATTTCTGTCTCACAGTTCTAGGGAGTCTAGGAACAAGGCAGCAGCAGATTCAGTGTCTGGTGAGAGCCTTCTTCCCGGTTCATAGATGGCTGCCTCCTCACTGGGCCTTCATGTGGCTGGAAAGGCAGTAGAGGTCTTTGGGTCTCTTTTATAAGGACGTTAATGTCACTTATGAGGGCTCTTCCGTCATGATCTGATGACCCCCCAAAGGCTCCACCGCCAAATACCATCAAACTGGGGATTAGATTTCATCATAAGAATTTAGGGGAGATACATTCAGCCTTAGGAACACACAAACATATTCATAACAGAATAAGAAGGATACATTCCTGACAGTTTCTGTAACTGTCCATGTGGTCATAGCCGATGTTTAGAACGAACTTCATCCACTACCCACTCTGTAATCCTTTTGTCTTTAGCAAGCATCTCAACTGGTGTGGTTCTCTACCCAGTAGGGTAACCTAGATCTTCATTCTGGAGGGTCTGGGTCTTGGCTAGTCCTTCCCAGATTAGACTGTTGTAGTTTTCCACTTATCTGAATGACTAGGCAGCATGCTAATAAGAAATGCTCCAAGGGATCTCCTTCATTCTGGACATACTCTTTCTTACCTCCATCATGGAATAGTAGCCCCGTGTCTCCCTGGTAGTCAGAATCAATCATCCCAGCCATTACTGCAGCTCCCTTCTTTGCCTGTTGATTCAGAGGCAGGAGGAGCCCAAAGTGGCCAGGTGGCAGTCTTAACTTCCAGTTCAGTAGAATCACTATTGTGTCTCCTGATGGAAGCATTCCTTCCTCTGGAACTAGAACCTCTAGGCCAGTAGAACATAAGTTTCTGGAATAGGAAGCAAAACATTGGCTAGTTGCTCACTACGGGTAAGAGGGAATGGTGCCTCTCTCATTTCCACCCCTTGATTCCTGGGCCCTGAATCTTGGCTGTGGAAGAAACAGTACCATATATGGGATGCTGACTCTTCATATACAGCTAGTGGGAGAACCTTGTCACAGCACTGCTGGGTACAGCCGCCTAGCTGTGATACAACGGAGTCTTCAAAAGGCCATACCATTAGTCTGTCAAGCCTGCTACTTGCCTCTTTTTAAGGCATTAAGTAATATTTAGAAAGACATATCATAAGGGTATTGTCTATAATTCACAGTGAAGATAGAACATATAAATATATCCACAACATGACATAATTCATAAGATTGATTCATTGGTTCAAGTTGAACAGTAAAAATTGCAAGTACACAATTTCTATTGATTGTTCATGAAATACCCTCAAAATTTGACCAGATATTAAGCTAAAATAAAATAACAGTATAGGGGCACCCAGGTGGCTCAGTTGTTTAAGCATCCAACTCTTAGTTTTGGCTCAGGTCATGATCTCGGAGTCGTGAGATTGAGCCCCACGTGGGACTCCGTGCTCAGAGGGGAGTCTGCTTGAGATTCTCTCTCCCTCTCCCTCTGCTTCTCCACCCACTCTCTCTCTCTCAAATAAATAAATAAATCTTTAAAAAAAATAAAATATCGATATATTTAAAAAGCAAAAGGAAATAAAACTAAAATTAATTTTAAAAGTTAGAGAAAAAACATAAAACTTAGGAGGATACTATCTGAAAAAGAAAAAAAGAGAAACAAGTAGGGAATTCACATTAAAATTTCAGAAGATTCAGAAAATAATGATAATACTTTATTTGTGTGTGTATACAGATATGTATGTGTTTGTGCATATGTGCTGTGTATATGTAGATATACATTTTGTATGTCTACATGTAGATATATATTTTGATATATATTTTTGAACTATGTATTAATTTTTAATTAAAAACTAAAATAAAGCATAGTTTAAATTTATTAAACCAAAATTTAAATGACTTTAATGGTTAATTTAGACCATTGAATGGTTGTTTTACCCTATGATTTAAATTTTTATTTAAATAAATTTCATAATTTATAATTTTATAATGTATCTGTTTGAAAAACTTTGGTTAGCTCTGAAGAAACAGTGGCATCAAATTAATTCTGTACTTGCTGCTCACTCCCTCCTCTTCTCAAGATCCAAAGTTTACTTGAATGGTTTTTACCAGTAGACAGCTTTAATAAAAATTAAATATATTATTAATAGAATGCTAAAGTTTTTTTCATTTAGGTGGAAAGAACCTTTGGAATAATGAGTCAAATGCAATTATTGACATAAACAAACACTTTTTCTGCTGTCTGTGCTCAGTTCTTCCTCAGATGATTGCATTGGTAACTTGATTAATTTAGTGCATCTGTCTTTTATTTTTTCTAGTTACTCTTGGTTACTGTGGCATTAAACATTCCTCCGTTTCTCTGCCTAATAATTCTCTACTGAGAAGTATTTAAACAGAGGGAAGGGAATGTTTCTTTATGCCAAATAATGAACCCAGGCCCCTTGGCAACATTCATATAACGCAAGTGGATTTTATTACAGGCTTTATTTACAGAACTGGTAATTTGCCTTTCCATCCACATTGTTTGATATATAATTACTTATTCATTAGCTTGTGTAATTAATATTTCTTCATTATGAGGAAAATGTACTTAGAATAACATTATTTGGTGTTAGAAGGGGTTTTTAACATACATTCATATAACTGTCTATCCAAAGGAGAAATTCCATTCACAACATCCTGACAAAGCATGGGTTCTGTTTCTGATTAGTTACTTCAACAATGGGGAAAACTGAATAGATCAAAGCAGTCCCAGTCTTACCGAAAAACTAAAGTATTCAAAATTAACCCAGTATTTATCTAAAATACCTTTTTTTTTTTTTTTTTGTAACATTCACCCATTGGTTTTGTTCTCCCTTCTGGAGAAGCAAAAATAAATGTAAGGTACACGCTCTTATGCAATCAAAGAGGGCAGTGACACCTTTAAAGAAGCCCATAGTGTACCTCCCAAAGCTCTTTATTTATTGAGGCTATGTTCGCGGCGCCAGATTCTTTTCATGACCACTCTCTTTCTTCTCAGTTGGCTCCATCTTTTGTCTCACCAAATGGTAGGGGAACGGTCAAGACTGTGAGCTTCCATATTTGATAGCAACACTGGCCATTTCACAGAAAGGCTTCGTGACCATGAGTTTCCCTGGTTACCGAGGCAGGGGTTCTTGCATAGCGATTCCATCCAGCGCAACATCTATCATGAAGCCTGGTTTATCGGCACTGACTTTAGAAGTAAAACATCCTTGAATTTCAAGAAATGCTCACTTATCACCAGCTCTGTGGCCCCTCTGTTGGACACATTGTGCACTTTATTCATTTATTCTTTGCTGCTGCAGAAACAACTCAGAAAGTCCTTCCAGGCCTCTCCCTGAGCGGGAGATGCTGAGAAATACTCTCTATTTAATTTTCTGTAGGTTTTCTAGTAATCATGTCTTTAACCTGAAGAGAGGGTCTCTCATGTGGGTTGTCTTGGAGTGGCTTTAGTTTGAGCGGGAACGTGGGTTTCGTATGATCACGCCGTTGGCTGTGATGTCAGCTCACTTCATTTTTCTGGTCAAAGTTTGTAGCCTCATCCTCTGAATTTGGACTGTTTTCTCAGTTCCTATGTACCAAAACATACATTGTCCCATGCATGCCCTAATACATTTCACATTATGTAGTACATAAACCCATTTTTCCTGTACAAATATATTTTATCAAGTCTGTTCTCTGTTCTTACAATTTAAATTATAACTTCTTTCATTATAATACATTGACTTACCTCCTAATCTGTGTTACCAATTCAGACCCCTGACTGATAGATTTAGGCTCCAGCACTGGTTCCAGCAGTTACCGAGGTGTAAACATGTAGAAGCTCATTTATCTGGCATCTGAAGTGGCGAGGTAGGTATTGAACACATGATAACTCTTATATGATTATTTTAGTCAACCCAAACTTCTCTTCATCTTTGTCTCATTCAGCAAACCAAATCTTCATAGTTCACTATGAATTATTTTATTGTTCTTAAATATGATTATAATTCATTTTTCCTATTTTTTTGATAACTAGGCTTTTATTTCTGATTGTTTTCATTATACTTCTTTCTAACAAAAGTAACCAATCATTCTCAGTTTTGAATTATGCAGAAACTTGATACACATGCCTTTGATTTCTTCATCCAAATTGACTAAAGGTGTTAAAGTCCCAGGGCTCCTACAGAATGACCCCTCGACTGTCAGCTCAAGGCTCTCTCCGTGTCCCTAACATAACACTAGATGTCCCTTATATATGCTCCCAGAGCAGCTTTGATGACCCCTCAGTAACTTTTAAAAAAATTATAATCAATAGTTTCCTTGTTTGTTTCTATAAAAAGATGAAAAATGACTTAGGGCAAGAGCCCTGTCTTGTTCAGCATGACTACCCCCGCCTCCGGTGGGCACACAGAGGCCCACAATGCATAGTTGTTGACTGGTTGCTTTAATTGATTAGTTAACCTTTTCCACTTGCACTGCTCTTGTGTCTGGTGGATATTCATGTACTGATCAACACTCTTTTTTCAGTCAGAGCTACACAGAGTCGAGCTGTCACAGACTAGGGAAACCAGTGCTGTTTTCTGACAAAATACTAGAGTGATGATTAAACTGGAAGTCTCTGAAAGTCCAAGCACCCTAAATTTGCTGGATTGCTAATCTGATTCACATTAGTGCTCTTTTTGGTGTATAGAAAATGTAACAATAGCATGTTTCCTTATTACTGTTTTAAGATGGCTCACGTAAAAAGCCACTATTGCCACGTGTCTATGTAAAATGAAATATAGACTTTATATCCGCCGCAGATGAATAGTTGCACTTTTTAATGAACGATAAGCTATGGATTTATGCTACAGCAAGGCCCCAGGAGCCAGCTAGTGATGGGATTATGTCCGAAGGTAACAGAAAGGCCTCCATGGTATGTTCTGCTGCTCCCTGAGCCCACAGTCATGCAGGAAATCACTGCAGCTATGGGAGATTCTCTTGGCTTTTATCTCCAAGGATGACACTGGGCCCCACAAAAATAAAAGAGAGCCTCAGGTATGATGCGTAAATGCGTTGTTAGGTAGCACACACATTCTGTTTCTAGAAAGTTGAAGTCAGTGAGTAGGATATTTCCTCATAGGGACACATTTCAGTTTAGGTATTTAAAAGGAATCTGCGTGTGTCTTCCTTTTCATTTTCACTGTGACTGTGGGGTCTGGGAAGGAATTTGTGACGTCTCTTAGAAATCTGTCCCCAGCACTGACATGCAGGATTCCGACATGACCTGTAAGATGTCTTACCTCCATCCTAACATCCCCTGCACGACTTCCAGGGCTGTGCACTTCCGGGATTTCACTCCCATGACTACATTCTGTCTTGTGGCTCAGTTGCTTTAAGAATGGGAGCTCTCTAGGGAGGCCTAACCTAATCATGAGTCTTTGAGGATAAAAGTTTTCTTGGCTGGTGCCTGAAGTCAGAGACACTCCAAGCAAGAAGCATTGCATGTGCTTTGCTTGCTGGTGTGAAGGTCAAGGGTCCACTCGGAAGAAATCTGACAGTGGATTCTGGAAGCTTGGATGAGACTGGAAGCAGATTCGTGTTCTCAGAGCCTATAGGAAAGAATACATCCTTGCTTTCCGCTTTGACAGACTGAGCAGAGCCCCTACTCAGCCCTGTTGGACATCTGATCTACAGAAACTCTGACATAATAGATTTTTGTCATTTAAGTCTCTAAGTTAGTGGTAATTTGTTATACATCCATACAAAACTGATGATACAGGCTGTGTCAGGAAATAGTTGGTGCCTTAAGAATAAAGGTTTTCTTAAAGTTGGTCAGTGCATCCTGGGTATTTTATTTTCTGACAGGAATACAGAAGCACGACATTGTCTTGGGCTGTTTCTCACTGAGTGAATGAAGCTTTTCAAAATATTACTCATTGCCATGGTAGAGGTTGCTTGATGTCATTTTTACAAACTGATGGGACAAGGTCTATGATGCTGCATTGCATTTGTTTCTTTATGTCTTGTTATTAGAATCCTTAAAAACAACTAGAAGGTGAGCAAATTATAAATACAAACAATGCTTAGACCACACTCCTGGTACATTCTCCTGCTGCATGAAGACTCTGCAGGACGTTCACATGAGTAATACATCCTCAACAAAAATGTGGGGCACGTTTGACCTATTTCGAAGCAGAGAGGGAAGGCAAAGGTCCTATTTGATCCTGCCCCTCTTCTGTTCTCAGTTGTATTTTGTGCAGATCAGCTCTCCACACACCACAATGCTAGGAGGCCTCTGCATGTGTCTTTGTTTTATTATAAGGCCTTAGAGGCATTTGCTGCTTCCTCCTCCATCTGAACGTGACCCCCAGACGATGCTGGACCTGAGCTTCCACCCCCAACCCTCTGCCTCTTTTTCTCACCTGACACCATGCAGCCATGGACGGTGAGATACCTTTCATTTATCTCTCTTCTATCAACCAGGGTTCTGCTTGAGTTCATGGAACATCTGTTATAAAAGGTTAAAATTATAGACAGTGCTCATGTCTCTTCCTTTTAGCTGAGTGACAAGAAAGATGGGTTGTAATATTTTCTTAGAGAGTGCTGCTTCTGAGAACATCTTTTGCAACCTCCCATTCTGAATAAAGGCACTGAGTTAATAACATTGGCTTTACCATTAGCCGGATGGTTTTGGTAAGCCATTAACAATATCTGGGCCTTTACAGACTATGGTTTTCTTAGTTTCTGATTCCTCTCATCCTTTGGTGGAAATGAAAATGGTCTTTTGCTAGCTATAGTGACTCTAGATTTGTAATAATTTGGGATCCACAGCCAGCAGTCAGACAAAGAGATGAGCATGACCATGGAAGAGTCATTTAGGAACTAAGATAAATATGTAACAATCAGACCTTTGTTTGATATGAATCTTGATTGGGCAGATCTTTGCCAGCAGACGTTATAACTAATTTAAATGTTCTACCTTAATTAAAATAAACAGTAAGGGATCATGATTATTTCATTTTCATCTCACTCCCGTGCATTTAAATAGACTTGCCTGCTCTTTGGGTTTGGTGGGTCCATGCAGGAGGGAGTCTACTAAATAAAGTTAATATTTAAACAAAAGTTGAAAGTGACAGAACCAAGAAGACATTATAATAGATCCGTATGAGGGACTCATAAGAATTTCAAGAAAAATTTATAAGAAATTCGTAAGAATGCATCATCTCATAGCAATACACAGAGGGGTACAAGGTACAGCACAGAATGAATACTTGGGCAGTTTAATGCGCTATCTTAACTCTGAAAAATTGGCAAATAATGTCAATATGAGCACATACATAAATATGGACATTTTCACTACTTCTGACTTAATTAAAAATTACTGCCGGAGAAACAGAATGAAGCATGGCTTGAAGAGAAGTTGCAAAATATAGAAGATGTTTGAAGACAAGCCAGGAGAAAGAATACAAGAACAAGAGGAGTAAAACTGAAAGTACTTAACCAGTAACCAAGGACCCTCAGTCCCTACAACGCTCTTGTTTAGTAGAAGAACCGGCTTTGTCTCCCTCCTCTTGAAGTCACTGGGATTCTCCCATCACTTCACAGCTCCCCTCGATGACTGGGACACCTATCCCCACATGGCAAGGAAGAGCAAAAGAGCAATTTTATCCTCTTCAAAATGTTGCTTGAGAATTACACAGAGTATTGTGGAACAAGAAACATGAAGGGAAAATGGTGGTGTGTGAAATAAAATAATGTATCAAATGAGGAGAGCCCTTCTGATTGCCTTTGAGTTCTTCTAACCACTGAATCAAATTCCACTTTGTTGCTTATAGAGAATCATGTTGAGAATACGGAGTGAATGAGTTTGGTTGTTCTTCACCTTACCTTTAGGCCCATTTGTCCAAAGTTTATAAAATGAGGCGGTGCTTTTCGGGGGGGGGGAGGTCAGATAGCTTTTATATTTCAATTTGATATCTATAATAAGTTATCTTTTAAAATAAAATAGAAAAAAATAAGTTCTCTTTCATAGTCTCTTGACCTTTTCCATAATACACCACATATCTCTCTTTGCTGGTACACGTGATCACCGTCACAGTGACAAGGGCTAAACGTCACCTCAGAGTCACAGAGATCACCAAGATCTATTTGTGAGTACTTTTTTTTTCTTTTGTAGAATAAGCAAACATCTGCAAGAAGGTAAAAATTAACCTCATTAGCTTTCTGAGGTCTATAGAATGATTCATTTGCTTCACACTACAATAATTATTTTAAGATTTATTTATTAATTTAATTTTATTTTTTTTTAAAGATTTTACTTATTTGACAGATTCACAGCCAGAGAGGGAACACAAGCAGGGGGAGTGGGAGAGGGAGAAGCAGGCTTCCTGCCGAGCAGGGAGCCTAATGTGGGGCTCGATCCCAGGACCTTGGGATCATGACCTGAGCTGAAGGCTATTTATTTTAGAGAGAGGGAGAGAGTGTACAGGCAGGGGGAGGGGCCGCGGGAGAGGGAAAGAGAATCCTCAAGCAGACTCCCCGCTGAGCATGGAGCCGGACATGTGGCACAATCCCAGGACCCTGAGATCATGACCTAAGCTGAAATCAAGAGCCAGTTGCTCTACTTACTGAGCCCCCCAGATGCCCCATGCAAAAATAATGACTCGTAGTGAACTCTGTATGCCATACAATGTTGAGTGAACAAAACAGACAAGAGTCCATCTCTCATTGGGCTTGCATTTTCTTGAGGGAAGGAGATGCTTAGTGACTGAGTGCTAAGTGCTGAGGAGAGAATAAATCAAGGCATCAAGCTGCTAACGGGGAGTGCTCTAATTTGGAATGACCACCAGCAGAAGGCCTAGTGCTTCTATAGAGAGTATAAAGGATGGCCCTCTGGGGAGGGGGCATTCGAGGTGAGACATACAGGGTGAAAAAGAGGCACCTGCATGATGATCTCGGAGCATTTAAGTCACAGAAGAGCAAGCCAATGAATTGAGGCGAGAGGGAGGTTGGCTTATCTGTAGATAAGGAAGGGTGGAATGTACTTTTCTTACAGATATGTGACTTGAACATGCATTAAAATCAGACGGAACAATCTCTCACTGCAAATGACAAGTTCAGCTGATAGAATAAAATTTGCCGTTTTAACTTAATAGCAATTTTAACATCACAAGAATTCTGTGGTATGGAAATGTTTGCCTAAATATATTTGATAGGTTTCCCTTTCCTTTTACTTTAACCCAGGATTGTTGTAATTGTGTTGTAAGAATACTAATACATAATAATAAGCTGCGTTCTTCCATCTTTATTGAGATATAATTAACATATAACATTTATGTAAATTTAAGGTGCACAACATAGTGATTTTACATGCATATATGTATCATCATGTATAATGTTATATATATATATAACAAACTGATTACAACATCATCTCATATATATCTATATCTAATTTTAGCTAACACAGCCATCAATTCACATAGATATTTTATTTAATGGTGAGAATTTTTTTTTAATTAAGTTCACTTAACCAACATGGAGTACATCATTACTTTTTGTTGTAGTGTTCAACGATTCGTTAGTTGCGTGTAACCCCCCATGCTCATCACATCACATGCCCTCCTTAACACCCATCACCTGGTTACCCCAAACCCCCCCTTCCCTCTGAAACCCTCCGTTTGTTTTCTGGAGTCCAGAGTCTCTCAGGGTTTGTCTCCCTCTCTGATTTCTCCACCTTCAGTTTTCCCTCCCTTCCCCTGTGGTCCTCCGAGCCATTCCTTATGTTCCCCAGATAAGTGAAACCATATGATAATTGACTTTCTCTGCTTGACCTATTTCACTTACATAATCCCCCCCAGGTCCATCCATGTCTATGCAAACGGTGGGTATTCATCCTTTCAGATGGCTGAGTCATATTCCATTATGTGTATGAACCACATCTTTATCCATTCATCTGCGGAAGGGCATCTCGGCTCCACTCTTAGCAACTTACAAATATATGAACAGTATTAAGTATGATCACACTGCTGCACATCCCATCCCCAGAACTTACTCATCTTGTGACTGGAATTTTGGGCCCCCTTTGACCTCTTTGCCCGTTTCCCCACTCACCCAAACTGTGGTAACCACCACTCCACTCTGTTGTCGGAGTTTGTGTTTTTTAGACCCACATATAAGTGATAACATACAGTATTTTCTTTCCCTACCTGACTTAGTAAATCACTTAGTAAAATGCCCTCAAGTTCCATTCATATTATTACAAATGAAAGAATGTTCTTTTTTATGGCTGAATGTTTCATTATATATATTATATATAATTTATATTTCATATACACACAGCCATATGTACACCTAGATACCACTCTTTCATTATCCTTTCATCCATCAGTGGACACTTAGGTTGTTTCCAGGTCTTAGCTGTTATAAATAATGCTGCTATGAACATGGGAGTGCACATAGTGAAGTCATTTCCTTTGGATATATACCCAAAAGTAGGATGGCTGAATCATATGGTAGTTCTATTTTTAATATTTTGAGGAACCTCCATGCTGTTTTCCATGATAGGGGCCTAGTTTTCATCCCCAACAGGCAGGCAAGGGTTCCCTTTCTCCACATCCTCTCCAACACTTGCTATGTCTTTACCTTCTTGATAATGGCCATTTTGACAGGTGATAGCTTATAATGCTTTGATTTGCATTTCCTGATGTTTAGTGATGTAAAGCACCTTTAATTGTACCTGTTGGCCTTTGGTATGTCTCTTTGGAAAATTCTCTGCAGTTCCTCCTCCATCCATGTTTTATCATATTGTGTTTGTTTGTTTGTTTGTTTAATTTTTGAGTTCTTTGGCTTCTTTATATTTTGGATGTAAATACCTTATCAGATATATGGTTTGCAAATATTTTCTCCCATCTTATAAGTTGCCTTTCATTTGGTTAATGGTGTCTTGGCTGCACAGAAGCTTTTTAGCTTAATGTAGTCTCACTGATTTTTGCTTTTGTTGTCTCTCCTTTTGGGGTCATATCTAGAAAATCCTTGCCAAGACCAATTTCAAGGAGCTGTTTGCCTGTGTTTTCTTCTAGGAATTTTACAGTTTTAGGTTTTATATTTAAGTCTTTAATCCACTTTGAGTTCATTGTTGTCAGTTGTGGAAGGTGAGGGTCCCATTTCACTTTTCTGCCTGTGATTTGTCCAGTTTTCCCAGCACCATTTATTTAAGAGACTGCCCCTCCCCATTGAGTATTCTTGGCTCCCTTGTCAAATGATAGTAGACCCTCTATGTTACGGATTATTTGGGGGCTCTTGATTCTGTAAAATGGTTTTCTGTGGCTACTTTTATGCCAGCAGTGTACTGTTTTATTATAGCTTTGTGATGTAAGTTTAAAATCAACAACTGTAAAAAATAATAATAAATACAATAAAATCAACAAGTGTGATACCTCCAGCATTGTTACTCATTCTGAGAGTTATTTTGGCTATTCTTAGGTTTTTATGATTCCGTACAAATTTTAGGATTGTTTTTTTCTATTTCTGTAAAAAATGTCATTGGAATTTTGGTAGCATTGCATTGAATCTGTAGATCTGTTTGCTGTAAGCCCCACCCCTTTTTTCCTTCCCCATGTGATCCCTAGTAGTCAAGCCCCACGGATTCCCCCAGTGACCCCTGGGAGGTGAGACCTAAGTGTCCCACAATGCTGCGGGAGCTCGATGCTCACCCTTGGTTCTTCCTTTGTTTTCTTTTTCCTACTGGAGAAATGATAGGCCCAAGGAAGGGCCCCTCTAGTGTGGTTCTGGTGTGTGGGAGGTGCAGTGCAGTCAGAAAGTTGCCATTCCTCTTACCCTTATAATCTGGTGGTCCAAGAGAGGGCTTCAGCCTTACCTACAAGTTCTGGGATGGTCCTTATCTATGGATAGTTGTTGGCTGCTCTTTTTGGGAGGGGGACTGAAGCCAAGAATGACCTACATCACCATCTAGATGACCAAAGGCTACATTCTTTTCTTTTTTTAAGATTTTATTTATTTATTTGAGAGAGAGAGAATGAGAGATAGAGAGCATGAGAGGGAAGAGGGTCAGAGGGAGAAGCAGACTCCCTGCTGAGCAGGGAGCCCGATGTGGGACTCGATCCCGGGACTCCAGGATCATGACCTGAGCCGAAGGCAGTTGCTTAACCAACTGAGTCACCCAGGCGCCCCACAAAGGCTACATTCTTAACTGACTCTGGCCATGGATGGAATATTTTGACTATAGACAATCTCTGTTTTGAATTTGTCATGGAATAAATTTTAAATTACAAAGTAGGAGCAGTAAGGCATTACAATGATAACTTCCTATTGGTCATTTAAAATCTTATTAAATTTAATTGTGTGTTGGGGGGCACTTTCCCCCAATAAATTAGTGCACTTTATGATTCTGGGTTTAGATATGTATATCTTTCTAGAGATTAGATTTTATTGCTGTCCTGTCTCCAACAGAAATTAAAATGTTCTTCACAAACATAGCCATAAACGCAATTTTGTGCGCTATTTTCTTGGTAATCAAAAAAATCAATGACTTTAGAAATTTTTTATAGAAGACATATAGAGTCTTATGGGAAGCAGACACATCTTTCCAAGCGTCTTTTGTTTACTGTTTAGTCAGCAATTACTTTGTCTACTTTGGAACTGAAAAGGTATAAATTTCACTCACACGAACACACACACACACACACACACACACACACACATTAATATTTATAGTTGGCATATACTGTCTCCCATTAAGTTTGTAATTAAGATTAAGCAGATGGTCGTCCACAGCATTTATAATGTTGTTTACATTTTTCTCAACTAGAACTATAAAATTTTCTAATAAAGCACAGGCACAAAATTCAAAACTGAAAGTAAGCTATTAGCTAGGCTTTTATTAATGAGCCCATTAAACTTAACAAGTAAACATAGGAAACATAACTCTCAAGTTATCTATAAACCCTTCTGTAGCATAAATACTTATAAGACTGCATATTTCCAGATAGCTCTGGCAGCCGGGGGGTCAGTCTCAGCTTGTTCAGAAATAACACAATAGGATGAGTGCAGGGCAGAGATGACCCAGGGCAGCCTGTAACTTAAGGCCTTGCGCTGGCTTCTAGAATTCAGGAACACATGAGGAATCTTGGAATTTCAGAATGTAAAACTAAAGCTGAGGCTTAGCTAGCTGTCACATTCTGAAACATAGAGAGACAGACATCCTAGCAGTCAAGAAAAAGGTGAAGACATAAGAGAATCACGCTATTCAATTTTTATATTTTAATGTCTTGGATATAAACAAATGACTATGACCAAGTGAAGAAGATGAATCAGAAATTCAGAGTCAGGTGGGGAAAGAAAATTTCAACCAGGGAAGGATTTTGGTACTTCCAGCAAGGGCTACAACAGGTGATTGAGTTCAGATGTGGGTTGTGAGGAGAGAGTCCCTTGGCAACAGAAAAAGCAGGAAGACTTTAGGGTGCTCATCCGAAGGAGAGACTGGGTGACATGGAAGACAGTGACGCCACAGTGAGCTTCTGACAGGCCGAGTGAGCTCCCACCTCCTGGGGAAAGCTTCTGTACCACTGTGGTAGGTGGAACGATTCCCACTGCCCTCCAAACGTCCCCCACCCTAACCTCTGAAACCTTCCCTGGCAAAAAGGTTTTGTAGATGTGATTCAGGCAAGGATTTTCAGATATGGGGAGTATTCCAGACTTTTCAGGGGGACCTAGTGTCATCACAAGTGTCCTTATGAGAGGAAGGCAAGAGGGTTGAATAAGAGAAGATGTCAAGAAATGTATTCTCTTCTCCAAAACGCCACTCTGCAAGTACATTGATTTTAGCCTAATGAGACCCATTTTGGACTTATAACCTCCCGAATTTGTAGGTTGGTGACATTTTTTTTTTTTTTTACCGTAGTGATAGGAAACTAATAAAGCCACATTCGTTTTTCTCAATGAAGGACCAACAAATACTTTTGCTTCTTTAGGTGTACCCAGGGAAAGAAGTTTTAAATGCATCTTTTTAGTCTATTTTCAGTTTCTTGTGAACTAAGGATGAGTGTTCATTCCCTGAGTGTCCTCTTCCAGTTATTTTTTCTTGGTTTTGTGGTGACAATTTCTTCTAGTTGTGAAGAATTAAAAACAACAACAACAACAACAACAACAACTATACCTCTAATATACTGTTGAGGCAGACTACTAATGAGAATACAGTGTGTCAGATTCTACAGTGTTTTAAATATTCCACCAATCGCTCTGTGCATGTTTTACCTGTCCTTACAAAATTCTCCTTATCCACTCTTGCAACACAGTCTCAGGGTGAGGGTCTGCAAACTTTATCAAGTGTAAAATACAAAAACTCTTCCTGCCCCCCTTCGTTTTCTCTTCAGGTTCAGGTAGGTTTTTTTGTATGTATTTGAGCCAAAAAGCAATGGCACTCATTACTTCTAGTTTATTGGTTTGAGTATAAAGCCCTACTTGATGGTCAGCTTGTTGCAAATTATGTTCCCATGTGGTTCGAGTCTGAGTTGTTTTGTCATACCTGGTGGCTTTTACTTAGTGGTGGCCCTTAAATATTTTATAAATGTATGCTTCACAAGCTATCTCTGGGCCCACAGTCTTATTTTTTATGCATTCAGAGAGCAGTATTTTCAGTTAGGATATAAGCTATTATTAGTCTACGAAGTTATCCTTAAAATAAATAAGAACAAAAAAATAAATGAAGTTCTCTTTCAGTAACATTTGTTGGAGATTTGAAGCTAAAATCACAATTATTGATCTCTGCTTAAATATGGATTTTTTTCTCCCAACAAAGAATGAAAGTGATATAATCTGAAGATCACATAGTAGCAGATATGAGAAAACAGAAAATATTTTCAAATTATACATTTGTAAAGAAAGACTAGTAATTGATAAAATAATAATCTAGAAAGAGTAATGAAAATTAGGCAGAGTTATCCTTATGCTTTCCCCATAAGCATAAAATCTTTAAGAGAAATGGCAGCAGGTTAGCCAAGTATAATGAATTAATACAATAATCTAAGTGTTACTTGGGGGGCACCTGGGTGGCTCAGGTTGAGCACCTGACTCCTGATTTTGACTCAGGTCATAATCTCAGGGTCCTGGGATCAAGCCTCACATCAATGGGGGCTCACACTCAGCAGGGAGTCTGCTTGAAGATATTCTCTCTCCCTCTGCCCCTCCCCCTAATTGAGTGCACTTGTTTGCTCTCAAATAAATAAATAAAATACAATGTTACTTGGCTTCTAACTGATTCCCACAGCTGTACACAGGCAGCAGAAAACTCAGGCAACTTTCTAAGATTGCTCATATTCTGCATCTCTAATATTTTGTCAGCTAATTTTTAGAAGTTATGGAGACTACCAAGAAGTAACCAAATACATCAAGGCAGCAGATAAAAAAAACATACTATTGAATAAAAGAGCAAAAGACACATTTGCTAAGATGTTTGGTTTTTTAATTAAGCCAGTGAGGAATTAAGTTTAGAATTATACATCTCTAGATTGCCTGAGAGTTCATGAAGTGACACTTTTGATTTAGTTATTCTCTCAGTCTTATATTCTTATCAGAGTATTTCTGTTAGATTTTTGTTTGTTTGACATTGTTCTTTGTTTTTGCTCTTTTCTTAAATTTTATTGGTGGGTCTCTAGCATAGATAAGATTATCTGTCTGCAAGCTACATACAAGAGTTATTAGCAGCTCCTTTTCGTTTTACGTTTTGCTCTGGTTGTCTGGATTAACATTTGTAATAGATGTCTTTGTTTTTTATTCTAGGGGTAAAAAATACTTCAGGGGACAAATACTGGAACTAGCTATGTCTTTTATATGGTGTTGATTTATGAGGAAGACACATTACCAGGTTTCCAGATAGTAATTTCTGCCTAATAAAAAGTCTGATTCTATTCTTTCCTTCCTCTTTGGATAAAGTTGATATTCTCATTCATCTCTAAAACACCCTTTCTCCCTTTCTACTGTTCATACTAGCTGAGAGCTGAGCCCTGTGTCTTCTTTTTCTGCATGCTCTTTAGCTCAGTAAAGGTGCTGGGAGAAATCAGCCTCTGGTTTTAACATCACTTTTCACTTTTTTTTTTTTTTTAAACCACAATATCTCCATTTAATTTTTATTGCAATTTGGTGGGGATCCCTTTGGTTGTGTTAGTATATGGTAGTTAAAATATTTTTAAATTTGAATATATGTAAAATGCATAGTAAATTTCTTCAAAAACCATAACTTGAAGTATCATATATTCTTAGGATGGAGAAGGCCATTTAGATCATCCACCTGTGTTTTCTTTGATTCTGTGTCTTGAGGCCTAAGGTGATATCTATATAAGTATTCTGGTGGAGGAAATTGGGTTTATATCTGCCTAGGATAATAATGCTTGGTTTCTATTGAAGTCACTATGCATGAATATTTTTTCTATTAAATGAAAGACTAATATTCCAAATATATCGTCAGTCCTACTTTAGTTCTGGGTGCTCCTGGAATTTTCAAAGCAGAGCTCAAGGTATTTTCGGAAGTGTTCCATTAATGAACCACTAACAAAATATTCATTAATTATGTCCGGTGATGCACTACATTTGATACAATTAATTGGCATGCAGATACCTCTAATATTAAATGATACAAAACCATGACTGGTTCATGGATATGCAAATGACAGATCCTCTGGAAAGCCATTTATCAAACGAATGAAGTGAATTAAGAATGAATGATTAAAAGTGAATTTTGCACACCAAATTGTGATGTGTATAGTGACTGCATTATGAAGTTCTTTCTTTCTTTCTTTCTTTTTTTTAAAGATATTATTTATTTGACAGAGACACACAGTGAGAGAGGGAACACAAGCCGGGGGAGTGGGAGAGGGAGAAGCAAGCTTTCTGCAGAGCAGGGAGCCCAATGCGGGACTCGATCACAGGACCCTGAGATCATGACCTGAGCAGAAGGCAGAAGCTTAACAACTGAGCCACCCAGGCGTCCCAATCCAGTTCTTTCTATTACCAGTACTCTGGCCATCTATTCTAAATGATGGCCTCTCCCGTTATGCTTCTGGGGCTCAACAACAGTTGCTCACAAAATTCTCAAGTGTGCACTGCTTAACCGTAGTCCATCGTTAACATCAAACATTCTCATGACCATTTACATGTACCCGATGTTTTTATGTGCATAACTCTTAGAGTATTCTGTTTCATGAAACATGGTACATATACCGGTTGTCAACCATGAGCTTAATTTCAGTACTTGGAATGTTTAATACTAGTAGCTAGAGTTTTACATAGTAATATACATAATAGTATAAAATATACATTGTATAATTTATGGTATATATCATCACACCAGTGATTTCATTTTAAAAGTGAGAAAATATTTACGCAAATAAAGTGGTTGACTCAAATAAACCAGATAATAGAACAATATGGCAGATGATATGGCAAAAAGTCATGATAGGAGTTATACGAATGATTGGAATTTAGAGTGTATTAGTTAGAATAGTAGCCTATTCCAAGGAGAAACCAAACGCAATCCTAGTTTTTAAACAACAAAAAAAACTGAAAAACTGTATTCTCTCATGGGTCTTTGAAGAATACTATTGCAGGCTTTATGTTGTGAAATATTCATAGGGCATCCATAAGGATCACTGATATCAGCTCAGTTTAATTCTTAAGAAAGTGGTTCAGTGTTATTTTCTTCTAAAATAAGGGTTTTAATTTTAATCTTTTCAAGCTCATTAACTATTTGGTAACACATTACATATATATTTAGCCTCAGAAAGGTGATGTTTCCATAGTTTGCATAAGATTGACACTGTAGAATACACTTCGAGGGAAAATTTAGAAATCTTAAAAAGCTTTCAGATCTACTTGGTACTTTCCCCCAATTCAAAATCTCAATGACCTATTTTTTCAGCAACTTTTCTAATTCAAATTAGTATTTCCTTATTTTCCTTATTTTTGTATTTCCTTATTTTGTATTCCTACTCCCCATGATTTATAGGGAAAAGGATACTGTAAGTTTAATTGGTTGAAGTTCAGATGGACTAGAGGTTTTAGGTTTTCTCTCCGTCCTCCAGGGACACAGAAGCCTTCCAAGGTCATTAACTAAGAGAATGCTCCAGGGTCACTGAAGAAGTAAGTCCAGCACAAATTCCCCTTAAGTTTCATTTGAATGTACAATTAATTAATTAAAATAAAAATTAATTAAAAATAAATGATCCAATTTTATAATTTGGTTTGAGCTTATGGTCTTATGTAAAGACTGCTTTTAATCACTTCTAAAAAGCCAGATGGAGGAAAAGGTTTTGCCCCTTGTTACTATGTTCTAAAAGAGTGCATTTTACTGTATGTAACACAAATGAGTGCATTTGCATTACTTTCAACTCTTACATGTAATTGGTGGGAAACTGTCTCTAAAAAGTTTAAATCAAGTGGAAGTCTATTGTGAATACCTGAGTATCCCAAGGAATCCAAAGACAGAAACATGAATCAGCTTTAGACAAAACTGAGACCCAAATATTAGGAATATATTTTTCCATTTTTCATCTACACTTTATCACATATCAACTTTGAGACATTGCTTTAAGTAGTACCTGCTCAGTAGTATTAATCATTATTACTAGATTACTACATTATTTTTTGTTGTTGTTGTTGACATAACTCCGGACATAAAGCAGAGTTGCAAAAGGTAGTATAGTTGGTTTATTATTTATTTTTTATTTTTTTTATTATTATGTTAATCACCATACATTACATCATTAGTTTTTGATGTAGAGTTCCATGATTCATTGTTTGCGTATAACCCCCGGTGCTCCATGCAGGACATACCCTCGTTAATACCCATCACCAAGCTAACCCATCCCCCACCCCCTCCCCTCTAGAACACTCAGTTTGTTTCTCAGAGTCCATCGTCTCTCATGGTTCGTCACCCCCTCTGATTTACCCCCTTCATTCTTCTAAAAGATGACAGGCTATCTTTTTCTTCTTCTTTTTTTTAACATGTAATGTATTATTTGTTTCAGAGGTACAGGTCTGTGATTCAACAGTCTTACACAATTCACAGAGCTCACCATAGCACATACCCTCCCCAATGTCTATCACCCAGGCACCTCATCCCTCCCAGCCCCCACCACTCCAGCAACCCACAGGTTTTTTTTCTTGAGATTAAGTATTCCTTATATAAGTGAGGTCATATGATACATGTCTTTCTCTGATTGCCTTATTTCGCTCAGCATAATACCCTCCAGTTCCATCCGCGTCATTGCAAATGGCAAGATTTCATTCCTTTTGATGGCTGCATAATATTCCATTCTGTGTGTGTGTGTGTGTGTGTGTGTGTATACATACCACATCTTCTTTATCCATTCATCTGTCGATGGACACCTTGGTTCTTTACACAATTTTGCTATTGTGGACAATGCTGCTATAAACATCGGGGTGCGCATACCCCTTCGGATCCCTACATTTGTATCTTTGGAGTAAATACCCAGTAGTGCAATAGCTGGATCGTATGGTAGCACTATTTTCAACTTTTTGAGGAACCTCCATGTTGTTTTCCAGTGTGGCTGCACCAGCTTGCATTCCCATCAACAATGTAGGAATGTTCCCTTTTCTGTGCATCCTCGCCAACATCTGTCATTTCCTGGCTTGTTAATTTTAGCCATTCTGACTGGTGTGAGGTGATATCTCATTGAGGTTTTGATTTGGATTTCCCTGATGCCGAGCAATGCTGAGCACTTTTTCATGTGTCTGTTGGGCATTTGGATGTCTTCTTTGGAAAAATGTCTGTTCATGTCTTCTGTCCATTTCTTGATTGGATTATTTGTTCTTTGGCTGTTGAGTTTAAAAAGTTCTTTATAGATTTTGGATACTAGCCCTTTATCTGATATGTCATTTGGAAATATCTTCTCCCATTCTATTGCTTGTCTTTTGGTTTTGCTGACTGTTTCTTTCGCTGTACAAAAGCTTTTTATCTTGATGAAGTCCCAATAGTTCATTTTTTCCTTGCTTCCCTTGGCTTTGGCGATGTTTCTAGGAAGAAGTTGCTGTGGCTGAGGTCAAAGAGGTTGCTGCCTGTGTTCTCCTCTAGGATTTTGATGGACTCCTGTCTCACATTTAGGTCTTTGAACCATTTTGAGTCTATTTTTGTGTGTGGTATAAGGAAATTGTCAAGTTTCATTCTTCTGCATGTGGCTATCCAATTTTCCCAATACGATTTGTTGAAGAGACTGTCTTTTTGCCATTGGACATTCTTTCCTGCTTTGTCGAAGATTAGTCGACCATAAGGTTGAGGGTCCATTTTTGGGATCTCTATTCTGTTCCATTGATCTGTGTCTGTTTTTGTGCCAGTACCATACTGTCTTGATGATGACAGCTTTGTAATAGAGCTAGAAGTCCGGAATTGTGATGCCGCCAGGTTTGCTCTTCTTTTTCAACATTCCTCTGGCTATTGGGGGTCTCTTCTGGTTCCATACAAATTTTAGGATTATTTGTTCCATTTCTTTGAAAAAAGTGGATGGTATTTTGATGGGGATTGCATAGAATGTGTCGATGGCTCTAGGTAGCATTGACATCTTCACAATGTTTGTTCTTCCAATCCAAGAGCATGGAACATTTTTCCATTTCTTTGTGTCTTCCTCAATTTCTTTCATGAGTATTTTATAGTTTTCTAAGTACAGATCCTTTGCCTCTTTGGTTAGATTTATTCCTAGGTATCTTATGGTTTCAGGTGCAAATGTAAATGGGATCGACTCCTTAAATTCTCTTTCTTCTGTCTTGTTGTTGGTGTATAGGAATGCCACTGATTTCTGTGCATTGATTTTATATCCTGCCACTTTACTGAATTCCTGTATGAGTTCTAGCAGTTTTGGGTAGGAGTCTTTTGGGATTTCCACATAAAGTATCATACCATCTGCAAAGAGTGAGAGTTTGACTTCTTCTTTGCCAATTTGGATGCCTTTTATTTCTTTTGGATGTCTGATTGCTGTGGCTAGGACTTCTAATACTATGTTGATTAGCAGTGGTGTTAGTGGACATCCCTGCCATGTTCTGACCTTAGTGGGAAAGCTCTCAGTTTTTCCACATTGAAAATGATATTCGCTGTGGGTTTTTCATAGATGGCTTTTATGATATTGAGGCATGTACCCTCTATCCCTATACTCTGAAGAGTTTTGATCAAGAAAGGATGCTGTACTTTGTCAAATGCTTTTTCAGCATCTATTGAGAGGATCATATGATTCTTATTCTTTCTTTTACTAATGTATTGTATCACATTGATTGATTTGCAGATGTTGAACCAACATTGCAGCCCAGGGTAAATCCCACTTGGTCGTGGTGAATAATCCTTTTAATATACTCTTGGATCCTATTGGCTAGTATTTTGGTGAGAATTTTTGCATCCATGTTCATCAAGGATATTGGTCTGTAATTCTCCTTTGTGATGGGGTCTTGGTTTGGGGATCAAGGTAATGGTGGCCTCATAAAACAAGTTTAGAAGTTTTCCTTCCATTTCTATTTTTTGGAACAATTTCAGGAGAATAGGTACTAATTCTTCTTTAAATGTTTGGTAGAGTTCCCCTGGGAAGCCATCTGGCCCTGGGCTTTTTTCTGTTGGGAGATTTTTGAGGACTGCTTCAATTTCCTCAGTGGCTATAGGTCTGTTCAGGTTTTCTATTTCTTCCTGGTTCAATTTTGGTAGTTGATATATCTGTAGGAATACATCCATTTCTTCTAGGTTATCTAATTTGCTGGCATAGACTTGCTCATTATATGTTCTTATAATTGTTTGTGTTTCTTTGGTGTTGGTTGTGATCTCTCCTTTTTCATTCATGATTTTATTTGGGTCATTTCTCTTTTCTTTGTTATAAGTCTGGCCAGGAGTTTATCCATCTTGTTAATTCTTTCAAAGAAGCAGCTCCTAGTTTCGTTGCTCTGTTCTACTGTTCTTTTGGTTTCTAGTTCATTGATTTCTGCTCTGATCTTTATGATTTCTCTTCTCCTGCTGGGTTTAGGCTTTATTTGCTGTTCTTTCTCCAGCTCCTTCAGGTGTAGGGTTAGGTTGTGTATTTGAGATCTTTCTTATTTCTTGAGAAAGGCTTGTATTGTTATATACTTTCCTCTCAGGACTGCCCTTGCTGTATCCCAAAGATTTTGAACAGTTCTGTTTTCATTTTCATTTGTTTCCATGAATTTTTTTAATTCTTCTTTAATTTCCTGTTTGACCCATTCACTCTTTAGTAGGATGCTCTTTAGCCTCCATGTACTTGAGTTCTTTCCGACTTTCCTCTTGTGATTGAGTTCTAGATTCAAAGCATTGTGTTCTGAAAATATGCAGGGAATGATCCCAGTCTTTTGATACCAGTTGAGACCTGATTTGTGACCTAGGATGTGATCATTCTGAAGAATATTCCATGGGCACTAGAGAAGATTGTGTATTTTGATGCTTTGGGATGGAATGTTCTAGCTGTTATCTGTGACGTCCATTTGGTCCAATGTGTCATTTAAAGTCTGTATTTCCTTGTTGATCTTTTGCTTAGATGATCTGTCCATTTCAGTCAGGGGGATGTTAAAGTCCCCCACTATTAATGTATTCTTGTCGATGTGTTTCTTTGCTTTTGTTATTAATTGGCTTATATGAGTGGCTGCTCCCATGTTAGGGGCATAGATGTTTACAATTATTAGATCTTCTTGTTGGATAGACCCTTTAAGTAGGATAGAGTGTCCTTCCTCATCTCTTATTACAGTCTTTTGTTTAAAATCTGTTTTGTCTGTTATAAGGATTGCCACCCCAGCATTCTTTTGGTGTCCATTAGCATGGTAAATTGTCTTCCACTCCTCTCTTTCATTCTGGGGGTCTCATTGGGTCTAAAATGAGTTTCTTGCAGACAGCATATTGATGTGTCTTTTTTTTTTTTTTATCCAATCTGATAGCTTGTGTCGTTTGATTGGCATTTAACCCTTTTATATTCAGGGTAACTATTGAAAGATATGAATTTAATGCCACTGTTTTGCCTGTCAGGTGAGTGTTACTCTATAGTGTCTGTGTTCCTTTCTTGTCTATGTTACTTTTAGGCTCTCTCTTTGCTTAGGAGACTGCTTTCAATAATTCTTATAGGGCTGATTTGGTCTTTGCAAATCGCTTTAGTTTTTGTTTGTCCTGGAAGCTTTTTATCTGTCCTTCTATTTTCAGTGACAGCCTAGCTGGATATGGTATCCTTGCCTGCATATTTTTCTCATTTAGTGCTCTGAAGATATCATGCCAGTCCTTTCTGGCCCTCTAGGTCTCTGTGGATGGGTCTGTTGCCAATCTATTTCTACTATTGTAGGTTACAGATCTCTTCTCCCGAGCTGCTTTCAGGATTTTCTCTTTGTCTCTGAGACTCGTTCGTTTTACTATTAGATATCAGGGTGTTGACCTATTTTTATTGATTTTGTGAGGGGTTCTATGTGCCTTCTGGATTTTGATGCCTGTTTCCTTCCCCAAATTAAGGAAGTTCTCTGCTATAATTTGCTCCAGTATACCTTCTGCTGCTCTCTCTTTCTTCTTCTTCTGGGATACCATTTATTCTAATGTTGTTTCGTCTTACGGTATCACTTATCTCTCGAATTCTGCCCTTGTGATCCAGTAGTTGTTTCTCTCTCTTTTTCTCAGCTTCTTTATTTCCCATCATTTGGTCTTCTATATCGCTGATTCTCTCTTCTGCCTCATTTATCCTAGCAGTTAGAGACTCCATTTTTGATTGCACCTCATTAAAACCATTTTTGATTTATACTTGGTTAGATTTTAGTTCTTTTATTTCTCCAGAAAGGGTTTCTCTAATAACTTCCATGCTTTTTTTCAAACCCAGGCAGTATCTTTAAAGTCATGATTCTGAACTCTAGTTCCGACATCTTACTAACTTCCATATTGATTAGGTCCCTGGCAGTTGGTCTTGCCTCTTTTTCTTTCTTGAGGTGACTTTTTCCATCTTGTCATCTTGTATAGAGGAGAATAGATGAATGAGAGAACAAAATGCTAACAGGGTAACAACATCCCCAGAAAATATACACTAAGAAATCAGAAAAGACCTGAAACTGGGGGAAATGAAAGAGAAAGAAATAAAAAAGAAAAAAAAAAGAAAAAGATAAAAAGAAACAAAACAAATAAAATTCACCATAGATCAGTGCCACACACTAGAGTTTAGGTGTATTTTGGTCTGTTAGAAGAAAGTGCCCCCCAAAATTTTAAAGAAAGTAAAACTTATATATGTACAAAAATAAGGGTTAATATGATGAAGGGATGGAATATGATTGTAAAGATGAAAATTATAAAAGATTTTGTAAAAGGAATTGATAAGGTAAGTTGGTTGAAAAAAGAAAGAAGAGGATTTAAAAAAAGGAGGGGGAGAGAATGTGATCAGGCAGGAGACTAGAACAAAGCTATACACTAGAGATTTAGGGTATATTTTGATCTGTTAGAAGAAACTGTATCCCAAAATTTTAAAGAGAAAACCACTTATATATATATATATATATATATAGCAAAAATAAGGCAACTACTATGAAGGGATAGAATATGACTCTAAAAATGAAAAATGAAAAAGATTTTTAAAAAAGGATTAAGATGTTGGTTGAAAAGGGGAAAAAGAAAAATTCAAAAAAAAAAAGGACAATTAAAATAATATATCAAACTTTGAAAGACTAAAGAATCATGGTAAAAAGCCATGAATTCTATGCGCACTGTTCCCCTATCGCTGGAGTTCTGCCATTCTCGTTGATGGGTAAACTTGGTCTTGGCTGGCAGTTCTTGCTCATCTTCTGGAGGAGGGGCCTGTTGACATGGCTACCAAATGTCTTTGCTGGAGGCGGAATTACCCTGCCCTTGCCGGGTCCGCTAAGTTATCTGCCTGGGTTTACTCTCGGGAGCTTTTGTTCCCTGCAAGCTTTAGGTACAGCTTTGGAGGACAAGAGTGAAAATGGTGGCCTCCCAATCTCCGCCCTGGAGGAGCCGAGAACTCGGGGCCCCGCTCCTCAGTGCGCCCCCAGAGAAAAGCAGACAGTCACTTCCGTGTCCCTGGTCTCCGGCCGCACTCCGTGCTCACCTGGCCTGTGACCGAGCGTTGCTCTCTCTGGCACCCGACCCCGTGTGGAGTCTCCAAACCCAGCAGATCCCTGCGGTGCGCTCCCGCGCCGCTCCTCCCGGGGGAGGAAGGGGAGTCTCCCCGGATCTGCCGCTTGTTGGGTCCCTGCTGGAGGAGCAGTGGCCCGACTGGGCCGCGGATCACAGTTTATGGCCACCCCGAGCTGAGAGCCTGCGCCTCGGCTCCATCTCTGCAGCCGGCTTCCCCGCTCCAATACCCGGGAGTTCTGCCGCACTCAGGCACCCCCTGGTCTTTCTGTGACCCCGAGGGTCCTGAGACCACATTTTCCCACCAAGGGTGCCACCCCCCACTTATCCACTGGAGCGACATCCCGCCGCGGACCCGACTTCTAAAAGGTCCGATTTTGTGCTCCGCGGCTCTAGCACTTGCCAGAAGCGGCCAACGGAGGCCCCCTCCCCCACCGTCTATCCTCCCGAATATCGCCTCGGATTCACTTCTCCGCACGTCCTACCTTCCAGTAAGTGGTCGCTTCTCTGTTCAGAGAGTTGTTGCTATTCTTTTCTTCGATCTCCTGTTGAGTTTGTATTTGTTTAAAATGGTTTGATCCCTATTCAGCTGAATTCCTGGAACCTCAAGAAATCCAGGTCTCCTACTCCTCCACCATCTTGACCCACCCTTTTATTTTTTTTTTAATAACTGCTTTTTCATTATTTTACCTTATTTATTTTATTTTATCTTATTATTTTTGTAGGAGGAACATTAGTTCCTCTACATTGGTTTAATCAGCTGTGTTGCTGGAAGTTTCTAGTTAAACATTTTTCCTTTGGGATCTTACCAACTCGAAGGCCTATGGTGTAGTATGACTTTTAACTATCCTTTTAAACCTCCCTATTTTCTTCCTTACACATAAAGGAAGAGCAAAATGGCATAAGGTAAAATGAAGTTTGCCTATTACTACAAATACTATGTGGGGCTGCAGTTGACGTTTTGGACTATCTCATCAGAGATAGTCATCCCTCTAAAAATTGAGTTGTAAAGTGTACATCTTCAAATAATTTTTTAAGATAAAATGCTAAGTGCATAGTTCTGTGAGTTTGTATGTCAGGCACTTAATCCTCTGTTTAATAATTCAAGACCGATCTTTAACCATTCTGTATGTCAAGCAGGAACCAGAGAGTTAACATTTCTCATGGAATATAACAGGCATTTCTTATTCCAGTGAAAGAGTAATACAACATTCTGTAAAATTTTGCCCCATTATATTATGCTATGAAAATATCTCAATATTTTCCAAACCTTGACCATTTCCGGTTGTTTTTCTCTGCCCTGAAGCTGTGATCAGAGGCTGTTTTCCCCTCCTTCTCCAGCTGTCCTTGGGGACTTGAAACTCTTCCCCATGGACTGTGTCTACTGGGCATCATTCTAAATCACAGATAGCCATGCTTCTCTTCAGAAATGCCAAAGCGGGAGAAGATACAGATCCTTGGACATAGTGGGTGTTTGGGCAATTATCTGGCATATAAACACATCACAGCAGAAGTTTGAATGTTCTTTAGATGTGTAAATGGTTTGGATTCAGAGACTCATGTACTCTTAATATTATAAATATAACATTGATAACGTACATGATTGTATCATTTTCATGAGTTTGAAGAGTACCACCCCAGCCTTTATAAAAATAAAATTAGAGTACCTCAGACCTAGCCACTCTTTGACAATGATACTGCTTCATCATTCATATGATGCCATATTCATTGGCCATATTCATCAAAAATACATAAACATTAAACTGATGACTTTTAACCTTATAAAATATTCAGTGTTAAAGGAAGGGAAGAATATTTCCCTACTGCTGCAGTAGAATTAATAGAGAAGCTTATTTTTCTGATGTACATGCCTCTTGTGAATTTACTAAGAATAAATCAATTATACTTAAGTAAAAGATAAAATAGAAACTCTAGTTCTTTTCATTTGTTTTGTTTTGTTGCATTTGATCTTGTTTCCACCTGAACCTGTAAAGTATTCAATAAGACTAGAAGAGTACTTTTTGCTCTCTCAAGTTTGGGTGACACAAATGAAAGTATTGAGGTGATTACAGACATGTAGCTTTTCCTCTTGATATTTTTAATTGAGGTCTAATTGACATACAAATGTACAATTGACCTTCATATTACTTTTAGGTAAACAGCATAATGATTTGATATTTGTATGTATTGCAAAATGTTCACCACAATGTCTGTTTAGTATCTGTCACCATACATAATTATAGAATTTTTTCTTGTGATTAGAACTTTTAAGATCTACTCTCTTAGCAACTTTCAAATATGCAGTGCAGTTCTAAGTGTAGTCACCTTGCTGTTCATTACATTCCCATGATTTATTTATTGTATAACTGGAAATTTGTATTTTTGGCTCCCTTCGCCCATTTTACCTACCCCCCACCTGCACCCCCTTCCTGTGGCAACCACCAATCTGTTCTCTGTGTCTGTGAACTTCTTTTGTTTTGGTTTTGGTTTTTTCACATTTCCCATATAAGTGAGACCATACAGTATTTGTCTTCTTTGTCAGCACTTATTATTTCCTGTCATTTTGATTTTAGCCATTCTGACAGCTGTGATGTGATATCTCATTGTGGTTTTGATTTTCATTTCTCTGATGATGAATGATGTTGAGCATCTTTTCATGTGTCTGTTGGCCATGTGGATGTCTTCTCTGGAAACATGTTCAGATTCTCTCGCCATTGTAAATACCAGAATAGGGTGTTTTGCTGTTGAGTTCTATGAGTTCTTTATATATTTTGCATATTAATCCCTCATCCAATATTCGATTTGCAAATATTTCCTCTCATTCCATGGGTTGCCTTTTCAATTTGTTGATGGTTTGCTTTGCTCTGCAGAAGCTTTTGAGTTTGATGTGGTCCCAATAGATTATTTTTGCTTTTGTTGATTTTGCTTTTGGATCAGATCCAAAAACTCATTGCCAAGACTGATGTCAAGGATCTTACAATCTGTATTATCTTCTCGGAGTTTTATCATTTCAGGACTTATATTCAAGTCTTAGTGTAAGATCAGGGCCCAGTTTCGTTCTTTTCCATGTGGCTGTCAAGTTGTTCCCAACACCATTTATTGAAGAGACTGCTATTTCTCCATCCTCTATGCTTGGCTTCTTTGTTGTAAATTAATTGAGCATACATACGTGGGTTTATTTCTGGACTCTATTTTCTGTCCCGTTTATCTGTATGTCTGCTTTTATGCCAGCAATGCAGTTTTGATTACTATAGCTTTGTAATATAGCTTAAAATCAGGGAGTGTGATGCCTCTAGCTTTTTTGTACTTCTAAGAATTTTTTAATGTAAGTATTGAGGTGATTCTAGATATGTAGATACTTCCTTTCATCTTTAGTCTGCTTCAACTAATAAATAAACTGATGAAAGATGTGAAGTGACAGCAGTACTAAAAAGTTGATAGAACCTATTTTTAAGTTGGTTAGTATTTTAGTTATTATAGGACTTTGTTTATAAAGAGCCATCACATATTATTTATAATATATATGTGAATAGTGTTTAATGATACCAACATATATAACGGTTTCTTTCTTTTTCTTTTCTTTTCTTTTTGTGTGTGTGTCTGTATGTGTGATGGCTCCTTGATCTACTTCTTTTGTTTTGCTTTTGCTCATAATGATAAGTGTACTCTTAATCCCCACCACCTATTTCACCCATCCCCCTGCCCACCTCCCCTCTGGTGACCATCAGGGTGTTCTCTATAGTTAAGAGTCTGTTTCTTGGTTTATTTCTTTTTTTTCATTGTTCATTTTTTTTAATTCAATGTGAGTGAAATCATATAGTATTTATCTTTCTCTGCCTTATTTCACTCAGCATTATACCCTCTAGATCCATGCATGCTGTTGAAAATGGCAAGATTTCATTCTTTTATATGGCTGACTAATATTCCATGTGTGTATGTGTAATATATATATATATATATATATATATTTATACTATACATACATATGTCATTTGAGATACCCATAATGAGATATCTGATTGTGTTTCGATTTGTATTTCTCTGATGATGTTGAACATCTTTTCAAATGTCTATTGGCCATCTCTGTGTCTTTTCTGGAGAAATATCTCTTCATGTCTTCTGCCCATTTTTCAAATGGATTATTAGTTTTTTTGTGTGCTGAATTTTATAAATTCTTTATATATTTTGAATACTAACCATTTATCAAGTTATATCATTTGTAAATATCTTCTCCCATTCGGTAGATTGCCTTTTAGTTTTGTTGGTTGTTTCCCTTACTTCAAGAAATATATCTAGGAAAATGTTGCTACGGCCGATATCAGAAAAATTATTCCTGTGCTCTCTTCTAAGATTTTTATGGTTTCAGGTCTCACATTTAATCCATTTTGAGTTTATTTTTGTGTATGGTGTGAGAAAGTGGTCCAGTTTTTATCCTTTTGAATGAAGCTGTCCAGTGTTTCCAATACATTTGTTGAAGAGACTTTTTCTCATTGTATATTCTAGCCTCCTTTGTCAAAGATTAATTGACCATATAATTATGGATTTATTTCTATTTTGTTGATCTATGAGTCTGTTTTTGTGCCAGTACCATACTGTTTTGATTACTATAATTTCTAGTATATCTTGAAATCAGGGATGGTGATACCTCCAGTTTTGTTCTTCTTTTTCAAGATTGCTTTGACTATTCAGGGTCTTCCGTGATTCCATACAAATTTTAGGATCGTTTGTTATAGCACTGTGAAAAATGTTGGTATTTTTGATGGGGATAACATTAAATCTGTAGGTTGCTTTGGGTAGTGTGGGCATTTTAACAATACGTGTTCTTTCAGTGCATGAGCATGGAATGTCTTTCCACTTCTTTGTGTCTTCATTTTCTTATATCACTGCTTTACAGTTTTTCAGAGTACGGGTCTTTTGCCTCTTTGGTTGAATATATCCCTAGGTATTTTATTCTTTTTGGTACAATTTTAAATGGGACTTTTTTCTTATTTTTCTATTTCTGTTACTTCATTATTAGTGTATAGAATGCAGTGGAGTTCTGTATGTTGATTTTGTATGCTGTGATCTTACTCAATTAATTTCTCAGTTCTAGTATATTTTTGTTGGAGTCTTTAGGGTTTTTCTTTTTAGAATATCATGCCATCTGCAGTTAGTGAAAGATTTACTTCTTCCTTACCAATTTGGATGCCTTTTATTCATTTTTCTTCTGTGATTCCCGTGGCTAAAACTTTCACTCCTATGTTGAATAAAACTTGTGAGAGTGGACATCTTTGACTTATCCCTGACCTTAGGGGGAAAGCTCAGTTTTTCATCATTGAGTATAATGTCAGCTATGGGTTTTTCATATGTGGCCTTTATTATGTTGAGGTATGCTGAAAACCAACTTCGTTAAGAGTTTTTATCATGAATGGATGTTGTACTTTGATGAATGCTTTTTCTGCATCTATTGAAATGATCATATAGTTTTTATCCTTTCTCTTATTGATGTGATGTATTACATTAATTGATTTGTGTATATTGAAAAAGTTACATCCCAGGAATAAATTGCACTTGATTGTAGTAAATGATTTTTCAATTTTTTAATAAAATTAAATTTAATGTCTTGTTGGATTCAGTTTGCTAATATTTTGTTGAGGATTTTTTCATCTCTGTCCATCAGAGATATTGTCCTGTAGTTCTCTCTCTCTCTCTCTCTCTCTCTCTTTTTTTTTTTTTTGTAGTGTCTTTGTCTGATTTTAGTATCAGGGTAATGCTGGCCTCATAAAATGAGTTTGGAAGATTTCCTTCCTCTTCTGTTTTTTGGATTAGTTTGAAAATAATAAATAATTCTTCTTTAAATTTTTTGTAGAATTGTCCTGTTAAGCCATCTGGTCCTGGATTCTTGTTTGTTTGGATTTTTTTGGTTACTGATTCAATTCCATTGCTGATAATTGTTCTGTTCACGTTTTCTGTTTCTTCCTACTTCAGTTTTGGTTCATTATATTTTTCTAGGAATTTATCCATTTCTTCTAGGTTGTCCAATGTGTTCGCACATAATTTTCCATAATATTCTCTTAAAATTCTTTGTAGTTCTGTGGTGTTGGTTGTTTTTTCTCCTCTTTAATTTCTGATTTTGTTTATTTGAATCTTCTCTCGCTCTTTTTCTCTCTTTACCAGTCTTATTTTTATGAATCTAGCTGAAGTTTTATCAGTTTTGTTGATCTTTTCAAAGAACCAACTCCTGGTTTCATTGATGTATACTATTGGGTTGTTTGTTTGTTTTTAGTTTCTTTTTTGTTTATTTCTGCTCAAATCTTTATTATTTTCTTCCTTCTACTGGCTTCGGGTTTTGTTTGTTCTTTTTCTAGCTCCTTTATGTGTAAGGTTAGGTTGTTTATTTGAGATTTTTCTTGCTTCTTGAGATAGGCCTATATTGTTATAAACTTCCTTCCTAATGCTCTATCTCAACATTGTGGACTATTGTGTTTTCATTTTCATTTGTCTCCGTGTATTTTTTTTCTTTTTCTTTTCCTGGTTGACTCCCTCATTGTTTAGTAGCATGTTATTTAAACTCCATGTATTTGTACTCTGTCCAGATTTTTTCTTATGGTTGATTTCTAGTTTCATAGTGTTTTGGTCAGAAAAGGTACATGGCATGACTTTGATCTTTTTGAATTATGTTGAGATTTGTTTTGTGGTCTAATGTGTAGATCTATTCTGAGAATGTTCCATGTGCACTTGAAAAGAATGTGTATGCTACTGTTTTAGGTTGCAGTGTTCTGAATATATCTGTTAAATCCATCTGATCTAGTGTGTCATTCAAAGCCACTCCTTTCTTGTTGATTTTCTGTTTGGATGATCTGTCCATTAATGTAAGTGGTGTGTTAAAGTCCCCTACTATTATTGTATTATTATCGATTAGTTTTTTTGTTTGTTATTAACTGCTTTAAGTATTTAAATGCTCATATGAGGTGCATAGTTACATTTGTTATATCTTCTTGTTGGATTGTCCCCTTTATTATTAGATAGTGTTCTTCTTTGTCTCTTATTGCCTTCTTTGCTTTAAAGTCTATTTTGATGATGTTTGTCTTGTTCCTCTGACTTTCTTTTGACATCCATTTGCATGAAAAGTGTTTCTCCATCCCCTCATTTTCAGTCTGCAGGTGTCTTTGGTCTGATATGAGTCTCCTGTAGGCAGCATATAATGGATCTTACTTTTTCATCCATTCCGTCACCCTATTTCCTTTGGTTGGAGTGTTTAGTCCATTTACTTTCAAAGTAGTTATGGATAATATGCATTTACTGCCATTTTGTTATTTTGTTTTATGGATGTTTTTTTAGTTCATCTCTTCTTTTTTCTTGTTCTCTTCTCTCGTGGTTTTCTGGCTTTCTTTAGTGATATACTTGGATTCCTTCCTCTTTATTTTTTGCATATTTATTAAAGGTTTTTGATTTATGTTTCCTATTAGGTTTATAAATCACAACTTATGCATATAGCAGTCTATATTAAGTTGATGGTCATTTAAATTTGACCCCATTCTTTACTCTACTCTCCCCACATTTTAGGTACATTCTGTTATTTGTGAATCCCTTGACTGATGTTTATACATATACCTATTTTTCTTCCATACATTTAGCTGTGGAAGTCTGTTCTGCCAGTCTTTGGGTCATTATCTGGGTTATTTACACTGATATGGTTGTTATGTAGTTGTATCTGTGAGACAGGGTGAGCTTAGGATCCCCCTACTTGGCTATCTTTCTGATCTGTCTACTTTGTTAAGTCCAGGCAACTATAAAGAATGAAGTATCAAATGCATAAATATATTTTTCAAAATTTTAGAACTGGAGTATGCATAAGAATCATCTCAAGTTATATGTTAGAATACAAATTTTTGTTCCTACATGCAGTGAATTAACTTTTTTTGCTTATTACTTCTCTCCAAATGTATTGATCCAGTTGTATCAATAAAATAGAAAAGCCCTACTGCTGAGTAAAGGCAAATAATTAACAACCTGATGATTCCGTCAGTAAAAAGGGAGAGTGCCCTGTTGGTGTGGATCATCTTTGTATCTTTAGACTTACTTTTTTTAAATAGAATATTCTCATGCCTGTTTCTTATTAACATATTTAATCAAACCAGTTTTTGTCTGCTAGCTATTAAAATTATCTTTCTATTCACATGCCTTTACTGTAAATGGACATTTAGAATTTGTAATATAGTTGATTCCTATTATCAATATGCAGAACTGTTGAGAATTTTCTACTTTCATGTATTCAGGAGATAGAAGACAGAATAATGGTAAGAACATAGCCTTTTGAATCACAGAGACCTAAGTTAATATTTTCAGATCTTCCAGTTACCACCTATTCGGTTTTGGGCAATTCAAACTCCATAAGCTTTAGTTTAATCATGAGAAAGGGTTGTTATGAAAAGTAAGTAAGTAGTGTAGGTTAGGAATTTACCACAATACTCGGTACCTAGTAAGCATTTAAGAAATGAGAGCTGTTACCATTATTAATGTATATTTTAATGATAATACAGATAACTGTATTCCTGGAATGTTCTCTCATGATAATGACTTCCCAGAAGTCCCCAGTGATTGTGACTTTCTTAAAACTGAAATGTGGAAACGGCTCAGGTTCCACTAAGGAATAATCAGAATTTTTATGTATTCCCAGGTCACAATTCAGCAGAATAAATGTGTAATGTTTTAAAATAGCTTTAATTGTCTTAATGTAGCAGCCTCCTATATATCAGAGGGGAAATACGAGTTCATGCAGGCTAGTTCCGGTGCTCAGGGCAGGCACCCTGGGCAGGGTCAACTGCCAGTAAGGATTGGGCCAATTAGAGTTGTTGCTTACACTGCTACTATCCTGTTGCTGTTCCAAGGAGAAAGACTTTTGCCCTAGAACCTGGCAAATGAAGACTGCCAGATCAAGGGAAGCTTTGATTGAGTGGGGCCATGACTTTTTGCAAAGTTTAATCATTAATCACAAGAGAAATTTGACTCTTCTAGACCCGCCTGCTCTGCCTTTCTAACACAGTCTGTATATTACCTGGTGGCCTTTGCTGAAGTCATTCCTCGGCTGATAAGGGAATTCATTTGCATAGAGTGAGAATTTTGGTTTGGTTATTCAAATGTTATACCTATCTTTAATAATAAATCATGTGTGACCTCTTTTCTCTGTCATAGTTTTCTTAGATGCAAAAGCTGTCTGCCATTTTACCTGACTCCTGACATGTTTGGTTTTTATATATTATTTAATCACTAAAATATATACAGTGTTATATTTTTAATTATCTGGACTTCAGGAGAAATGAGTGTGACCTATTGTTCACAGATTTTAAAAAGTAACTCTGGCAGTTATTAGTAGAAACAAATCACCCAAAGTCAGTTGTATCCGTAATAATGACCATTATCTGAAGAGATTTGTCTTGATGAAATCTATTTTTGACATTGCTAATATATTTATCAACTGTAGGGGTGTCAAATTAAAGTTCTTGCCAGTATTTGATTATTTCCTTGCCACTTCTTGAATTCTCTATCCCTGACCATGTTACATGAGAGAAGGCCATGTATGTTGGTTAATATATTTGGTTTTGTAAGATTGATTAACTCAATTAAATTCCAACAACTCTGAGAGCCAACCAAAGGATGGTTTGATTAACTTAGGTAAGAATTTATTTTTAACTTCAATGCTATAATAGCCTAAAGCAGTGATTGTATAAATGGAACTATTCTAGACCACAGAAGCCTTGTAATTGGCACTTAAAAAAAAATAATTCTCCAGCACTGACACTCCATGGAATTTTAAACCCATAAATTCATAGGAATTTTCAAATTACTCTTTGTAGAAATAAAGTCATTAGTTTTTTCCCCTCACCTCAGATGGTGCCATCACCATGTGTTTAGTAACGAAGAAGCTCGAGAGTCAGACTCCTGCCTTCCTCATGGGGAAGAGGGATAAAAGCCATTCCTGTTTTAGGAGGTTGTTGTGATGGGGGAAAAAAGAAGGGAAAAAGCCATGATATGTTGCACATAAAAAGCTCTGCAGTGTACCTACCATATATATGGAGATGCCAATAAAAATTATTAATGATAAAGGTAATGATAACCTCTGGGGTTGTTACTTGTTTACTGTCTCCCTATTTTTAGAGGGTAAGGTCAAGGTAAGGTCCTTGACCAATTGGTACTTTAATTTGCAGCATCTCAAATAGTGTCCAACTTATATCAGTACTCAGTAAATACTTCTTGATTTAAATATAACCAATCATGGTCATCAGACATCTCTAACCATTTCCCGCAAGAACCATTGTTGTATCTGAACAGACTTCACTCCATGAGGCATCGGTGTCGGCCGAAGGATTTGCTAAAAATGCAGACACGGGGCCTCACCCAGACCTACTCACTTGGGCATCTCTTGAATGAGGGTCCACAGAGGTGCATATAAATAAGCTCCACACATGAACCTTATCTGCCCTTACGTTGAAAACCGGTGTCAACATTTTTCTTAATCTCCGAATTGTCTCCACTTTTGTGTGTTGGAAAAATTTCTTCAAAATGCTACTTAAGATATTTTGTATTCCCTCTACAAAACTTAAATACTTACCCAATTAACTATTAAGACAAAATACAGTTATTTATCTCAGCAGTCAAAATCAAGCGACCTATGAAATCTGGTAACAGTTTTACAGGGCAAACCGTGACTTCTCTAAACCGATCGACGATGATTCTCATCGTGATTTACCCGTTCCCGCCCAGACGCCTTGGCTCACACCCATCTCTCTTGGCCTCTAAAAGTTCTCCCCTCCCCTCTCTCACCCTCAGCCTCTCCTTTTGCTTTTTCCCTCCAGCCCAGTGATTCTTAACTTCAACAGACTGTTAGGATTATCTCAGAATCTTTAAAAAATGCTAATGTCTGAGCCCTTACTGAGACGAATGGAGTCAGAATCACTGGTAGATCTGACTCCGGGTGCAGTTTATATCCCACTTTATCTCAGCTAGAAAGAATCAACTCTTTGTCCTTTGAAGTCTTTGGAAGCACCTGTTAGCTGTTCTGGTGTCCCTATACCATTCCTTATCTTTTATCCTTGACTCCGTCTTGGAAGACGACCTATTCCCACATTGCTAATATTATTCCTTGGAAAGCAGATTCTTAGTAAATATATATTTTAGAACAACTAAGGAGTGGTCATATTTTTAGGAATGAGAAGAGATACTACTATAGGACTTTAGGGGCAAACATTATTTTTTAATATCTAGACCTAAAACTTCCTGGGGCACCTGGCTGGCTCAGTCGGTGGAACATGAAACTCTTGATCTTGGGGTTGTGAATTTGAGCCTCGTGTTGGGTGTAGAGAGTACTTAAAAATAAAATCTTTTTTTTTTTTTTGAGAGAGAGAGTAGGGGGAGGGACACCGAGAGAGTCTCAAGCAGACTCCCCACTGAGCACAGAGCCTGACTCAGGGCTCGATTCCACGACACCGAGATCAGGAACTGAGCCAAAACCAAGAGTCAGATACTTTAACTGACTGAGCCACCCAGGCACCCCAAAAAATAAAATCTTAAAAAAAAGTAACTGTTCCTTCAGTTTTCTCCATAAAGTGCAACGTTATTTAGGATTTTATGGAAAAAAGGACATTATGAAGAGATGTATATTTTTAAAATGTGAGGTGGCCATTGCCATTTTGGGATTTGTGTTTTTTCTCTTCCCTACCTGCTTCCCTTCTGTAAAAGCAATTAATCATAGATATTTCAGAACCAGTTTCGTCATAGCACATAGGAATAAGAATTTATATTTAGAACTGAAATTCTCAAGGATCTAAGTGTGACTGCCTTCATAAAGTCAAAATATTAAAATGAAAAGTGAAAAACATCAGACAGCTCTACGGGTCATTCCAAATACATGGGAGTTTAGTCTTACGTAGGAAAAATAGATCAGTCTTTGCATTTTTCTCTGTTACTAGAAATCACGATGCTTTGTACAGACAGCTTTTAATCTTCAGCCGGAAGAACCTGCTGAGGGTCACCTCTGTTATAGATTCTCTATATTAGGTGCTAAACTTGATTTTTGTCAATTTTATGGTATTCCATATGCTAAGAGGATTATGTTAATCTGCTTTAAAATTGTTACATTGGTCTAGAGCCAATTACTAACCATATTCATAAAATGAGAATGGGTTGGACAGGTATTGTTAGATACGTGTCAAATGACTCAAATTGACTAATTTCATAATTTTAGAAAATCAGTTTAAATTTGAATGCTTGTGGATTGACAGGATAGTTACTTTTTGGGACTGTGTTTATGGGGCCTTTGCTTGGCTCTCAGCTGCACTGGCTTGGGCATCTACAAGGTCATTAACCCAGGTGCCCTGAAAGTCATCATGGTCTTGATGTAATTTTGTTTTGTATGCTTAATGTTTAGTTAGGTAAAATCATCTCAAAGGGACAAAATAACTTCTTAGCACAAGGGAATCTTCCTAATGATGGGCTACATTGACAGTGAACATTTATGAACCCTATGTTTTTTTTTTAAGTTTATTTTTGGGGGCACCTGGGTGGCTCAGACAGTTAAGCATCTGTCTTCAGCTCAGACCATGATACTAGGGTCCTGGGATTGAGTCCTGCATCTGACCCCCCACTCAAGGGGGAGTCTGCTTCTCCCTCTGCCTGCCACTCCCCCTGCTTGTGCTCATGTGTGCGTGCTCTCTCTCTCTGACAAATAAAATCTTTAATAAATAAATAAATAAATAAATAAATAAATAAATAAATAAATAAATAGTAAAGTTTATTTTTGTTTCTGCTGCATTATGGAAGTTAGGGATGCCATGCCGGCTGCAATTCAAATACAGAAAGTGGTTAGAGGCTGGGATGTATGGTTCAGGAAACTGAAATGGATGCTTTCTGCTCATCTTCTGATACATTTTCCCTTTACTCTGAAAAAAAAAAAAATCCTTTCTCTTGTTCCAGTTTTCCCATTGTGTGAAGTTAAATTGTTCATGGTATTTGTGATAAAACTAGAATGATTTTTTGACCCTTGATGGGAGGGGTCCTTCTACTGGACCCCCTCGGAGCAGCCTAGCTCCAGAGGGAATGCCAGCGCCCTCCTGGCTGGAGTTCCCACCCTTGGGGAGGGGAGGGTGTGGGTAGGGGGCCCCACCTAGCACGCTGCCCCGCGGGGAGACGGCTGGACTGTGTCCCAGGGGAGAGGCTCTGCAAACACAGCACTGCAGTTGGTTAGCACCCTGGAGTTGAGTGGAGAGGGCTCCTCTTCAGCTCTAGGAAGGAGGGTATCCATGGGGTTGCCACCATTCCAACTGGTGCCAATGGGTGTGAGGGTCCAGGGGCACAGAAAAGAGAGGAAAGTGAGATGGCGGACATGCAGGAAGAAAAAGAGAGAGTAGTTCTTAGTTCCGGATAACCGCTGTCTTCTCCAGCCCCGTGTTCAGCGTCACGGTAGGGAAGAGTGCATTGCATTTGCATTTAATTAAACAGAGAACACACCTCCTTCACAGAAACAGAGAATGACCTCTGAAGACCAAAAATGGAGTGCCCTCTTCTGTGCTAAGACATGCACGTAGTTATATCTTTATTTCTCATAACAGTTCTGTGAGGGAGGAATTATACTTTTTTTAAGCCTATAGGAAAACTGAAGGTGCTAGAAGTGAAATAGTTTGCCCAGAATTATCAAGTTAAGGTTAGCAAAGCCAAGATGGAATAAAGATCCATTCAATTCCAAAATCTAGGACTTTTTTTTTTATTAGGATTCACTGTCTCTAGCTCTTTTCTCTTTCTTACAAATGATCGATTTTATACTAAACAAAGCATATTGACCAGCTCTACTGTTTATAGCTGACCCAGTTTATATAAAAGGGAGAACAGCACTGAAATGAGATCCATTGCAGTCATATCCTGGTGTAAAGCTAGAGGAAAGTCCTTTAGTGGACAATACAACGAAACGAGGTGTTTAAAACCTGTGTCTGAGCGGGATGAAAACAATTCCGCCTCCTCTGTCTGAATGGTAAGATTAGGGCCAAGTTCTTTTTGAAAATCATTTCTCTCTGGGCGCCGGGGTGGCTCAGTCAGTTAAGCATCTGCCTTCAGCTCAGGTCATGATCTCAGGGTCCTGGGATCGAGCCCCGCAGCGGGGTCCCTGCTCAGCAAGGAGTCTGCTTCTCCCTCTCTCTCTCTGTCAAATAAATACATAAAATCTTAAAAAAGAAAATAATTTCTCTCTCCTCAGCCTTTAAGTTTGAGAGTAAAGAAAAAATAGTAATGATCAGAGCTACTGGCTCTAACGTGATTACATCATAAGTTTTGTAAGCATCATTTTGTATAATTAGTGTATCATTGATTAAGCATATTGGGTCACTTTTGAGAAAGGAGGGAAGGGTATATTTCTAAACGAGGGCTGTCTGGAGCAAACCGGGACGTATGGTGACCCCATATCAAGTCAGCTGTCTTCGCGCGCTAGATTTATTCTGCGGCTCTGTTGTTTGTAGGATGCCAAGCATAATTCTGAGTGGCGTCTCATTCATGATTCTTGTCTCTCAGCAGCTCCTCTCCTCGAACTGTCTTTGCTTTTAGAAAGGCCTCTCGTCACATCCTAGGTGCCATTCAGAGAAGGCATTAGCTCACACTTGCATTTCTCCTTCTCTCGCTCTCTGTTTCAGATTAGGAAGCTGATGCATTTCCCATCAGAAGAAGGTTGTTGGGTTTTTCTTCCCGGAAACGCTAAAAATAGAAATCTAAGAATATCCTGGGCACACACTTTTTTTTTTTTTTTAGGAAGATCTGTAAATGGAACATTCCTGGATTATTTTGTAAGGGTAAAAAATGTTTCTTTTTCCAAATGTCTAACAGACTGTCCACCTTCCTCCTGGGAACAAATCTCAAGAGTGACTGTTGTTTTCCCTCACAGTTAATAATGTGGAGAGATCTGTCTCAGCTTCTTTGGAAGCAAGATAAGGGAGAGCTCATTCAGAAATGCACATTGATCTCTCATCAAAATGTGCCCTGACTGTGGCGATGATTTCTCTTTTTCTAATATATGTATTATTTAATGAAAAGGAATATCTTATCATGTTAATAGTGAAGCCCCTCACTGGGCTTGAATAGTTTTGTGCATATATCAGTTTGTTGATAAATATCATATTCAGTCGTGATTTACTTATGTATGTCACTAGGTTGCATCCCAGATTTATGAAGGAAATAAATGAGTCTCCAGCAACTCTCTGTAGTCACACTTCTGCATACAGACACTGAGTCCAGATTTCACTCCGTATTGTTACGAAAAGAAAATTATCACTTATTTCTACCCCTTTTTCTATACCCACCTGACAACTTAAGCTTCAGAATATTTGCAAGAAATCCAGAAACTGTATCATTTCGTGAAGCAGCTATAATATAAGTAAGATATATGACTGAAATGTGAAATTGCAGTTTAGAATTTAGTTCTGAATGCTGTCATCCCATTTTGAAATTGACAGATTACCTAGAAGGATTCTATTCATTTATGGGATTATAGCAAAAACTCCAAAGGAATCTTCTGGAAAGTGGGAAAATGCTGAATGGGTGGGTATAATTTGAAAAGACCTGCAGGGAGAAAAGCCATGAGCAGTGAGTGGGGGGGTCTGGGCCCAAAGCCCCCTCTGAAAGAAGAAAGGAAATGAAAGCCCAGCTTTTTCCCAGGCTGGAAGCGCCACCGGGCATGGCCTGTGGCAGCTTTGTTCCATAGTTTTTGAATGGGCGGAAACCCTGATGATTTGGAAATCAATAAGGGACATTAAAACTGGGGAAGGATTATCCGAAGTTGTAGAAAAACCTAGAGAATAGCACACCCATGTTGAGTCAGAAGAAGACATGGAGGGAGACTAGAAGCTTAGAAATAGATTTGACTGTCATCAGCCCGCTGCATCTGATCACATTGTCCCGATGCTGTCACCTCGCTCAGGTCTTAGCCTCCAGTACCTTGTGCTCCTCCTCCCTCCACCAACTCAGTCCACTTTCCTTGCTTCCTCTAGAATCGTTTTTCTGTGAATGGCACTTTTATAATCATCTCGTGGCATCTGATCTGATTTCATTCTTCCGCCTACTTGCTAAACACTGACTTTGACCCTGTAAGAGCCAGAGAGCGCGCTACGGCAGAAGACACAGCTGAAACCAAGACAAATCCAGCCCCTGCCCTCCAGGAGCTTACAATAGTCTCCCTCCAGTTTACTTGCTCACATTGCATTAAACCCTTTTCTGTGTGCGGTGGGCAGAATAACAGACCCTCAAGGGTACCCACCTTCTAATGTCTGAAACCTGTGAATATGTTGTCTTACAAGGCAAACGGACTTCAAGGTTGTCAACCTGAGATGCAGAGATCATACTGGGTTACTCAGCCGGGCAAGATCTAATCAAAAGACCTTAAAAATGGAGGAGTTTCCCTGGTGTTGTCAGAGAGCTGGTAGTATGAGAATTCGATGCCCTCCTGCTGCTTGTGAGCTGTCATGGCCCATGTGCACGAGAGAGATCGGCCCCAACGGATAGCGAGCAAAGAAATGCAGGCTCAGTCCTACAATGTCATGGAAGTACATTCTGCTTATTCTTGTTGAACGCATGAGCAAGGAAACAGATCTCCCCCCGAGAACCTGCAGGAAGGAACACAGCACGGTGACCTCTTGATTTTGCTCAGTGAGATCCATACTGGACTTTAGACCTACAAAACTATAAAATAATAAATTTAAGTTGTTTTAAGCATTTAAAATTAATAATTTGTCATGGCAGCAATGGAAAATGAATGCACTGCACGTATCTCTATTTTAACTCAAGGGTATATTGAAATCTGTGTAGTTGCCCGAATTCTGCACTAGCTACTCGAGGGCACGTGTTTATAACCTGTGTCCATATCCTCAGCACCTGGTACATTTCCTGGGATGTGGCAGGTGTGAAAAAAAAAAGTTTAAGGAAGGATTAAATTTTGAAAAAAAAAAAAAGGAAAATATTACTAAATGAATCTGTTGAAAAAGGTGAAACAGGATCAGAAATAAAACGGTAACATGAAACCAGGAAATGGAGTGACTAGATTACGAGCCACACTCAGAGTCTCGTTATTAAGGGAAACAACTCACACAGTGTGATGTAAATGAATTGGACAAATAAACATTGATGGGAAAGAATACCGTAACATCAGTCAGTGTGAGAAACTGGTAAGGAGCTTCAGGATGATAGATATAGCTTAATAAAATTTCTAAAGAGAAAATTTTGGTGAGGAATGTACACAAAGCATGAGTTAAAATAAGAGGAGAATTTCACGTCAGTGTTTAAATTCTGGACGAAACAGACCAAGTGAAATGGTGGTTAATAAGCGCTGTGGTGGTGGGAATTCTAAGTTTAAGGTCTACAGCAATAGACGGCCAGGAGAGGTTGGTGCAGAGCCACGCCTAGGGCAGCGCTAACCAGCTTGGGTTTCATGTCAGCAGTGTTGGGCTCTCTTATAGGGTAACTCTATCTTGGGAGTGCTGGAGAGTGTCGCATTAGGTGCCGAGGAGGAGGTAAGAGCCTGGAGCCTGTGACGATGAGAAGCCAGAAGGACAGAAGAGTACCAGGTAGTGTGTTCAAGGACAAGGGCAGTACGGCTGAGTCCAAGCCCCAGGGAGCTTGAGGTGGGTGCTGACGAGCTTCTGAAAGACTTGCCATCAGAGTGGCCCGTTTGATGGTTGGCTGTTGAGTTTTATCTTTGGTCCTAGATAAAAATTAAAAGAAGCGGCCTCTAAGAGTGAGGAAAAGCTGCCTAATTTTAAGGCAAAATCCTTCTGTACAAATAAGAAAAGGATTACAGAGAAACCACCAACCGAAGTAGTGAAAACTGCCTCCAAATAAATTCAAGTTTCTGAAAGCAGAGACAGATGTTCAAAATAAGTTGTCTGAATGGGGGCAGGACCAGGATCAATAAGGGCCATTACAAAAAGTGATTTTAGGGGCTCCTAGGTGGCTCAGTAGGTTAAGCATCTGCCTTCGGCTCAGGTCATGATCCTGGAGTCCTGGGATCGTGCCTCGCACCGGGCTCCCTGCCCAGCGGGGAGTCTGCTTCTCATTCTATCTCTGCCCCTGCTTGTGTTCCCTCTCTCACTGTGTCTCTCTCTGTCAAATAAACAAATAAAATCTTAAAAAACAGTGATTTTATAAGAGGAAAAAAATAAAATAACGGATCACTTTCAAAAAAGAAAGGCCGCATTTTGTGTGATTCCACTGATGGGAGTTGTCCAGAACTTGCAAACCACAGACAGCGAGAGGCTGTGAGAGGCGACTGCCCCTGGGCCTGCAGGTGCTTTTTTGGGTGAGAAAAACGTCCCATTAACCAGATAGTGGTGACGGCTGCATCAGTCTGTGAGTGCCCTAAAAACCACTGAATTGTATACTTGGAAAGAGTGAATTTTATCGTGTGTGAATGATATCTCGATAAAGCTGTTATTTAAAAATAAATTCCAAAATTATTTCAAATGTGTCCCTCTCCGCAATAAAAATTCTTTTAAGGTGTTGGGATGTAGTCCAGTCACCCATGTGACAGCCTGTCAGTTATAAGTCTTTCCGTGAAATAACACACAACGGCCTTTCCCTTCCCCACTGCTGCTATTAGTTTGGAAATCTATGAGAAGGAGGGTAGGCAAGTAAGCAGCGCAGATGAGCCACCCGGGGCGAGGCATGGAAGATGGTGGGGGGGGAGGGGGGGTAGGCATGACAGTGACCTGTCAAGGAGTCAGGTGAAGGGTGGATGGAGCATGAAAAACAGGGACAGAAAGAAGAGAAAAAGATCCATAACAGATGGATCAATCAACAGACAAATGGGTGACAGGATAAAATGCAGGACAAGCTGACAGCTTTGCTGGAGAATATATGTATATTTCAAGATCAGGATCATTCTACGTATTTTTCCCAATCAGCTAAAGTTAAAAACAATGTGTGAATCACTGGTGTACTGTGTCCTGCCTTTTGTATATTTCCCTATACATTCTGGAACACCCCAGGAGACAGCTATATTTGATAGGCCTAAACAGATTTTTTTTTTTTAAGAAAGAAAGGTACACAGTTACCTTGTTATGTACTCATTTTGGAATTATTCTTGTTTGAAAAAGCAACTTTTTTTATGTTCACCTTTGTTCAGAGACAGCGTTGTGGCATGAAAACCCTGTAAGACACTGTGCATTGTGCTCAAAGCCAAGAAGCTGAGGAAGAAAATTCACTCTAGGTCATTGCAATGTGATGTGCAGATCAGCAGTGATCTGGGTTGAAAATGGCAGAAATGAATCACATTCCCCTTAACCCGATGTGTCAGGATCGGTTATGCTTGTATTGTGTGTGCGGACTCACAAAACTAACATTTTTCTTGGTATTCTCATCTTGTACATGTGTCTCTTGACCTTCAGACCATCTGATTTTACACCAACCAGAAAGATACGAAGCTTCTTTGCATTCGTTATAGCCAGTGATTGCTTATTTGCATATTCATTTATTTTTTCCCCGTATATATATTTACTTTGTGCATGCGCCAATGGAAATATAATTTGAAGTGATTTATTCTTTTTTTTTTTTAAGATTTTATTTATTTGACAGAGAGAGAAACAGCGAGAGAGGGAACACAAGCAGGGGGAGTGGCAGAGAGAGAAGCAGGCTTCCTGCGGAGCAGGGAGCCCGATGCAGGGCTCAATCCCAGGACCCCGGGATCATGACCCGAGCCGAAGGCAGACGCTTAACGACTGAGCCACCCAGGCGCCCCTTGAAGTGATTTACTCTTACTAGGTGCTTATACGTGAGACAAAAAATTTGCAGCAATCTAGGTAGTGAGAAATATTTGAAAAGAGGAACCAAGAAATTAATTTTCCCGTAGAATCAAGAACATTCACGTAAATTAAAATAATACCATTTTTTGCGTGGCTACTCTGTGCAGACATTTCATGTATACATCTGTTTTTGCGAAAGTTTCTTCAACCATCTTCTCTAAAATGAGGATTTTGTAAGGAGAGTGTCGTAAATTGTTGTCTGCAGAGGTTCATTTTGGGAAAAAAAAAAAAAAAAAGACAGAAAATGACCAAAAGTCATACTTTGGTTTGTTGCTACCGTATTCAGTTTTGGTCCATACATTTTGCCAATGCATGACCACTTAAACATTGTGACTTGGTTTTTTATTCCCCAAACATTTTAGCACAGAATCTATACATCGAGAATGGTTGGTTACAACGTAACTGAAATATATTTTGCTGTAACAGAAAATAAGGCTCTCAAAGACTTGAAGGAATATACAACAAATACCCAGGAATTAGTTTTCCATGAAGAAATAGCCACGGGATAACCTATCATACAGTACTCAAAGCTACTTTCACTGAAACACATTAAAAAAACCAACTGAGGGGCACCTGGGTGGCTCAGTCTGTTCAGCTTCTGACCTGGTTTTGGCTCAGGTCATGATCTCAGGGTCTTGAGATCGAGCCCCCTGCTAGGGTCTATGCTAAGTACAGAGCCTGCTTCAGATTCTTTCCCCGTTCCTCGCCCTCCCCCCTGCTCAGGTTCTCTCTCTCCCGGAAGGAAGGAAGGAAGGAAGGAGGGAAGGAGGGAAGGAGGGAAGGAAGGAAGGGAGGAAAAGTCTTTACAAATAAATAAATAAAAATTCAAAAATGGAATGTTTCTCTTGAGTACGTAGGAACCACGATTCCATCCCACACTGCAGTGAAAACACAGCCCCCAAATTGTGCATGAATACTCAAAAAAGAGAGGTATCAGAACGCATCAAATCACCACACTTGTAATCATCAGATTTGTAAATGAAAACATCACGTTATCTATATAAACGCTTCTGCCTCTTTCCATGTTGTTTAAAAAATTAAGATTGACGACTTCCTTATTTATGATTAGCATGATGGGAAAGTCTGCAATGAAAAATTCCAGTCCTGTTCTTTACCACCATACTACATACTCTACGTTCTGAGAAGAATTACATATTATTTTTTATTTTGTTTCATCTCCACAGATGAGTTACTAAATAGGATCTTCCTCTCCCTGCAATAAACATACTTCATATCCCAATGAAAATAGGTTCCTCTGATATTTTAGTTAAAAAGAAAAAAGAGGAATGCTTTATGTTTAGATCTTGCTGTATCTGTCAAAGATGATTCATTGAAAGGATAAAAATTCTTGGAAACAGACTTTATTTTTGGTTTTGGTTTTGCTTTTTTTTTTTTTTAATGAAGTATTTATCTAAGATTTGACAAGAACCCTGGTGGAAAACATAACAAGAAATCAGTTAAAAATTAGCTCATGACAGTCTCTGTCTCCCTGTCTTTCCCTCTGCCTTTCTCGTTTCTTGCTCTTTCTCTCGCAAACAGGTCCCTTTAGTTCTCTCCACCTTGTTTTCTCCTTCGTTCAATTTCACTGATAGAATCATTGCACCTACGAAGTTCTCAAGCACTCACGGGACGTATCTGCTCCCATTTTCACCACTGTGCCCAATCATGGCGCAGGTTCACTTAGAGTCTGCTCTTCATTAGGAGAAACATGTATGAATATTCTTAAATTTCAACTCATTTCCTTGTGCTTGTCATCTCTGTAGCAATTGCACGGAGGCTGAAAGAGAATTTAAATCATTTAAAGCAGGGAAAATACTGAACCCCTGAAACTTGTATAGAGTAGGGTAGCCGACCTTAGCAACTCACCCAAGTCTAGTCATTCTACAATATTGTCTCTACTGAAAACATAAACATATGCATTTTCTGAAGCACACACACACACACACACACACACACACACAAACAATAGATAAGACATCTTGTGTGTGTGTGTGTCTGTGTGTCTGTGTGTGTTTATTCAGGGAAAAGAAGTACCTCCTGCAGCTTCTGGCCTCCCTTCTCCAGGGTCCTCACACAGATTCAGGCTCATTTCAAAGGATTTGACGTATGGGATCAACTGTATCTCAACCTGTCTTTTCTCCTGTGTTTGCTAGCTTTTAATTAGAAAGAAATATACTCTAGAAATAGAAAATCTGACTTTGATGAGCTGATCATGGAGGACTCCTACCCTTGTCACTTCCCTGTGTACCTTGCCCTGACCCGAGTTCGAGTTCACTGCACGGAGGCAACATGAGAGACAGTTAAGAGAGGGAAGAGAAACCAGAGTCTGAAGTCCTTGGCTTCCCCTCATGCTGTCTTGCAGGATAGAGTTTGTGTCGTGCCAGTTACCAAGTCTGGTCCTGATAAGCTTTTTGTGGCTCAGAAGCCACAGAGTCAGACAGTTAGGAAGTTGTGTTCATCGTCCTACAGCTCTAAATTCTCTGGAGGAAATAATATGCTGACATTTCATATCATTATTGGCATATAATCACATGAATTTTTAGATGGAAAGTTTTGCTACTCAAAGGGTGGTCTGCTGACCAGCCGCATTTGGCATAGGGGTGCCGGGTAAAATACAGGACATCCAGTTACATTCTAACTACTGATAAAAAAATGAAATCTGCTTTAGTATGTGTATGGCCATATGATATTGGGAACACACTTATACAAAATAAATATTTGTTATTTATGTAAAATCCAGATTTAACTGGGCCGCCTGTGTCTTTATTAACTAAATGTCATCCTACACTGGCACTGGTTGGAAAATTTTAAAAAATTCAGGATGAGGCCCCATCCCAAATCTGATAATTCAGAATATGAATATTAAGATGAAATCCAAATAATTTGTATACATGTTAAAGTTTGAAAAGTGCTAAAATGTGCTATTAGAACACTTGACTTATATTTCTGTGTTTCTCTCTGCTAAGCAAGGAGAGTTGAGTAGTAACTAGAATTAGCTTATGTTAGGTTGTTGACATTTTGCTAAAATAATTGCAATCAAGTGCATAATTTGTCTACAGGATCAGAAAAACCTGTTAATTTTCTATCCAAGTTCTGTTACTAATTAGAGTATACTAATACTGTGCCTTTGCAATCCTAGCTGACAATTTTGTTTTGCATTTGGCCACTCCCTAGTTACTGACCACATCCTTTGCTGTCTTGCTCTGTAGGAACATGATAATGTAATAGCAATCATCATTTACTAAGTAGTACAATGTATCAAGAGCTGTGCTTGATGCCACATATACATAAGTCATTTTCAAGTTCGTGATAACATTGCAAGTGAAGTGTCGATGTCTCATTTTTATGGTTGGCAAAGACTGAGGTGTGGGGAGGCTAGGTAATGAACTCACAGTGCCTGGGGAGGGAAGTGCACCAGGGCTGGGGAGAAATCTGATTCTTTAGAGTTCCTTCCACCACAAACCTGCCCTGGGCTACACTCTACTGATGAAGGCCTTAATCACTTCTTCCTTTTTCTCCCTGCCTCTTAATTTCTTTGCAGTGTTTCAATTAACAGAAAATTAAGTTAAAATGCTTCTTTCTTGAACTGAAGTCTTTGCAAATAGTGCTGACTTTTTTGAGGATTAAAGTATTTTGTAAGACAGATATGTTACAATGCAAATGAGTCTCCGTAGTTCTAATTAAAATAAGATTTTGAAGGTATCTGTGAGAAAATAAATTTCGAGTGGTAGGAGTGGTCTGTTGGCACTAAAATGCAATTTGTTTCGGTAGAAGATGTTTTCCTGCTTCATTTTCCTATTTTTATCAATAGCCTCTGCTTCCCTTTGAGCATAAACCCATCTGTGCATTGATATGCATCAGTGCAAGCGTGGAGAAAATTGTGCTATCCCTCCCTGGAATGATTGTGCAGAGGACAGCAAGAAGAGATAATGCTTATTCTAATGGTGGGATTTCAGACACTATGCTGGCTACATAGAGGAGGTAGTCCTAGTACCTCAAGTCATACCGTATGGTTGACAGTTTCCCCAATGCAAAATAAAAGTATCAGCCAGGCTTGAATTTGTCCATGTAATTTGCTGATAGCCTTTTGGTGTGTCTTAAAGATTAAATAACTCAGTGCAATAAGGTAATTGGCGCTGGAACACTGGTGTTCTCTTCCAAGCCCTCTCCCAGCATACAGAGCACCTTTGCTTTAGCCCTGTCGATGGTAACTCCATGGTGGGACCTAGGAGACGCCACTCATGTCTGTCTAACCCTCCTCACTTATGTCAGATGTTAAAAAGGAGCTTTTCTCCCCACTTCTACAAGGTTCTATTATTGTTTTTTTTTTAAGATTTTATTTATTTGACAGAGAGATAGAGAGCACAGGTAGGCAGAGAGGCAGGCAAAGGGAGAGGGAGAAGCAGGCTCCCCGCCGAGCAGGGAGCCTGATGCCGGGCTCGATCCCAGGACCCTGGGATCATGACCTGAGCCGAAGGCAGACACTTAACTGACTGAGCCACCCAGGCGCCCCTACAAGGTTCTATTGTATAGTGACTCCTGCTCAGTCATCACCTGACTCACCTTCTGTCCTCGCAACGCATAAATTCTACATCCTCCATCTGAAAGCAGTGTGCGGTTGTGGAGGAGAGAAAAATGAGCTGATTTGTAAACGTGAGGTTTTTGTGAAAGTGTAGGGAATAAAAAGAAGTTCTAGAAATGAGGAAAAATTCAGAGGTAGCCATCTATAGGATGCACTTCAAGGCGGGGATGATTCCAGTAGGACTTAACACTGAGTCAAACAACACTTATTTCAAAGCTCACCAACTGGAGATTCATTTGAATTAATAAAGATCCATTTAATTAAGGGGACTGTATGTCCATTCTGCTTGGAACAGTTCTGGGTCAGCCTGCTATCTTGGCATAGTTAGTTAGTAATAGTGTTCCTTTTCCCTACAAAATGGCTGTGGTTTGGACACATTATTATGTAGTAACTCTAAGTGTAAGGAATGCGACATCTGGATGTGTTAAAAAGCACCGTGACATATTTGTTCAATAACCCACTTTTACTACTTTTCTAAGAGCTCTTAGCTAAGATCAGGCACACCCACAGAAATGGCCTCTCTGGGGTTTGGCTGCGGGGCAAGCTGATGCCCGATGCAGGGCGTAACTGACTAGACCCGGGAGGATGCTGTAGTGCAGGCTTGGGGAAGTACCAAAACTTACTGACTGCTTACTGCAGATGAGCTGCAAGTCATAACTGCAGCTCCATGAGGAAAGCTTCCAGGCTCTGATGAGGAGAATTCTAGAATCCCATCTGTAAGTGGCCTACTGCGTGTACTGGCTTAATGCCAATTGTGTGTAACACAGGAAGAAAGCCTGGGATCATGATCACGTGTGCTTTCTTCATCATGATATTGATGCCATGATATTGGTGTATTGCTAATAACATCTTATGCCCCAATCAGATAATACCTGTTTCCTGAAGAGAGACCATTCCTCGAAAAAAAAAAATCCTTTTAAATCTGCCCTTATGGGGCGCCTGGGTGGCTCAGATGGTTAAGCGTCTGCCTTCGGCTCGGGTCATGATCTCAGGGTCCTGGGATCGAGCCCCGCATCGGGCTCCCTGCTTGGCGGGGAGCCTGCTTCTCCCTCTCCCTCTACTGTTCCCCCTGCTTGTGCTCTCACTCTCTCTGTCAAATAAATAAATAAAATCTTTAAAAAAAAATAAAAAAAAATAAATCTGCCCTTATAATTAAACATTGTTATATTCACTAGGCAGAGAGAACTGGTGAATCTGACAACTTTATATAGATTGAACCTTATGTTTATAAGGAAGGGTGATAAATGTATTGAAATGGGTTTAATTGTTTAATATCTCATAGTAGGTTGGAGCTCCAAATGGCATAGACTTTACAGATTTTGCTTATATCTTTAGACAGTGTTTGACTTTGTATATGACACATAGTAGGTCCTGAATAAATATTTATTAAATGAATACATGAATCATTTTCAAAGAATAATAGAGAAAGTGGAACTATATTAACAAAATCATTCTAATCCTACCAACTGAGAAAAAATCAGGAGACCAGAAAGGATGGATAGTGGTATTCTTTCTTCTCTCTCAAATAATAGAAAGTGATAGTTTCTCTGTGGAAAGTGTGTTAGGATAATTTTTTGTATTATTAGCTATTACTCCATCTATTGCATCCTTTGTATTTCTCTATAGTATCTAAGTTTTATTAGTATCTATTAACTTTAAACACCCAACAAAATTTTAAAAATCATAAAATAAGAGGTCTAGCATTTTATTTTATGAATAGCATCTGTCTTATGCATGGATTCAGTCCTTGGGTTAAACTCTATGTTCATAGTTCTAAAAATTGACGTCAAATAATCAGGATGTTTGTATTCAGATCCATAATATGCGCTTGTCTATTTACTAGGTTGAGTAAGTTACAATTACAGTTGGTTATGAACCAAGCAAAAACTCCAGAAATATTGCTTTAAGCAAAGTAAAAACTTCTCGATCATAGAAAAGAAGCAAAGAGGCAATAGTTGAATGGCTGTTGTCAGGGAAACGGGCTTCGTCGGCCATGTTACTCTATTTTTACGGTCTCCAAACAGTCCATGATAGATGCTAACATTTCAGACATATTCTAAAGAGCAAATAGAAGAAAGTTGTTTTTTTTTTTTTATCTCCTTGCTTTTAAGGAATCAATCTGGTTCTATCTTATAACTTTCTCTTAAATGTCTTCTTGGCCAATACTTAACCATATGGTCACCACTAGCTACAAGAAATGCTAAGAAATATTTTAGCCTAGAGGTAACACATCCAGCTAAAAATTGGGGCCTTCATTTACTGAGAAAAATACTTCCAGGATATTTAGAGCAGTTTCTTTTATGTAGAACATAGTGGAGAGAAATCAAAGAGGTAAAAGGTGAAGTTCCTACTCTTACAAAGAACTTCAAGTGTTTTGAGTAATAAAGGCTGAAGTGCAGGCTTCAACCAGGAAAAAAGGAATAAAAATTTCAAGAAAGGAAAAGGGCAACCCGGACAGAAGCGCAGAAGACATAACATAAGCACAAAATAAACATTTGCTGAGTGAAAGAATGAATCACTGAGAGAATAAATGAGTAATTCTTTTTACTTATTTTCTTATTTTTTCTTTTCACTTGAGAACAGCTCAAAGTCATACAATACTGTGAGGCAGTTACTTTACCATTTAGTTGCTTATAATGTTGTGGTGCCCTTTTGGGACTTTGTGCAATTAGATAGATGATGGTACCATAAATAGATGATAGATGATAGATAGATAGATAGATAGAATCAATTATGTAATTTGGATTAAGAAAGTTCATTTTGAAGTTTGTACTCTTATCTTTCTCAAAAGGGATAAAGATAGAATATTCTGAGTATCTTTGGGACATTGCGAGTCATCAGTTAATAAAAAAATGTCCCAAGGGCACAAAACCCTCCCTTCCCTAAATGCAACAATATTTACAAAGTTCATAGATAATTGCATAGAGACAAGGCCAACCTTCCACCATGCAGAAAGAAAATAATGAAAATATAACTTTAAAACAATACTCATTAATCTCTGTGATATATCTATGAGGGAGGTAACTACGGGCGTAAATTATAAATTACATGCAAGGTGGGAACTCAAAAGAAATAAATCAAAGGTAAGAAAAGCAGAATTGAGACCCAACAACCGCCTTGTATTTTAGTCTCTATCATTCTCTTCTGGAAGGGAAGAAGACAGTAAGTATTTCACTAGGTAGAAAGCAATGCAGGGATTGTAAAAATGGGATACTGCATCGAATTTTTTTTTTTTTTGATAATGTCTGCAATTGTTTATGAATCCCACAGATGCTTTTTTGTGTTGATGGCATTATCTTCATGGGTGACTGGTGATTACTGTTAATTGAAGTACCCATGATTTTCTCTGAATATTGGAATAATTTAATGGAAATATATTCTTTTAAGTCTTGAGAGAAAACTTACTTTTGCAGGAAGATGGAAACGAGAGGTCTGAGAAATCTATTTGGAATTGCCTTGTTGGAGGGCAAGCTTTGTCACTGGGAATTTATTCTCCATGGTTGGGGTTTGAAGGAGCACCATCAGAGATGCAGAAAGTTTCTCATTGTATGGTCCTTGAAGGTGCTGCTCTTGTAAAGAAGAAATGCTAACCTAAGGGAAGCAAAGAGAGGGATAATTAAATTCTCAGTTGTTAGAGCCTAAATGCTTTAAAATAAAAGAATGCCCTGCTTCTCTTTCAGAAACTTGAGCCTGCCCAAGTAAAGGGGCTCATCCAATCCCAAGAGGCTGGGGGAGAGCAGGGCCCGTGCTCACTCTCTTGTCTCCTTTGAAGAATGTCAAGGCCCAAATCTATTTATGTTAAAAAGGCACTGATGAGATAATCCATCCTCAGTAGGAGAGCTGTTGTACATTTCATAGAAGCAGATTGCCCTTTTCCTCCATCATTTGAATTTCTGAGTCTTGTCTTTGTTTTATCTTCACTCTGATTTCTAATTTTGCTTCTCCCTTCATTGGGTTCAAATGATCTAGAGCTATATTTAAGTCAGGTTTTGGGCTAGAAGGTCATCACACAGGAAATAACAGAGAATCATGAACTTTGGAAATGATGGCATCCACTGAGCATTCTGTTCTATTCTGTGCTATTCTATTCTATTTTTTTTGAACTGTCTTAATCCTTAAAATCGTATTCTGATTGCACAACACTATTCTAATCAGCCTCTTTCTGCTGCATCCTCAGACTGCATGGCTTCCCCTCCATCCTTGTTATATCTGCATTTATATTTGTGTTTGCTCTGAAAACCATTATGTTTCAGATGCTTTGTGAAACAAGTTATAAGATACATCTACCCTCCTAGAATGTAGAATTCTTAAGGGTAAGGCCATTTTTTAAATTCATCTTTTTTTTCTTTACTAATTCACCTAAATTGATTGTGATCAATAGGTGTTTAAATATTTGTGTATATGTATACACATATTATCCATAAACATGTATTTAATTATAAATGAATATATATTTCTTCAAATTATCCTAATGCATTTCGTACACCCAACTATAAAGACAAGTATAAAATAAACCTATTTTTATCATCACGGCATATGTTTCTTACAGTGGGAGGCACACAGTTCCATTGATGAAATAACTCAACTAGCTGTTAATAAATAATGACAGGTTAAATGTCCGTGTTCTAAAGATAGAAAGATCCATGAAAAGTCTTTTCACATGATTTCTTTGTTCGTTTTTAATTAATTTGCTCATTGTGCACACCTAAAAATATTCCATTAGAGAAATATAATGTAGTTCAAAAAGTACCAAAAGTATCATTCTTATGGAGTTTTAGAAAAACGCTTAATTTAAAACCCACTTTCCTTTTTAAATGTGTGTCTCTGTAGGAGTAACTGCGTGTACATATCACACATCCCGAATTTCCCTTTCCTTCTTCCCAGTTGGAAATGCATTGTTAAAAAGAAAAGGAGACAAAATAGAGGAAAAATAATGATGTAAATCCCGTCCACAGTATTAATACAAAAGCTCTTATTTTCCTGGATTTAAAAAAAAAATGTAATGCCTCTATATGCTTCAGTTCTCTGGACAAAGCATTAGGGTAAGCATTAAAATTATCTATAATAGGAGGGGCACCTGGGTGGCTCAGTCAGCTAGGCATCTGACTCTTGATTTCAGTTCAGGTCATGATCTCAGGGCCCTGAGATCAAGCCTCGCGTCAGGCTCTGCATTGGGTGTGGAGCCTGCTTAAGATTCTCTCTCTCCCTCTGCCCCTCCCCCCACTCACACTCTTTCTCAAAATAAATAAATAAAATCTCCAAAAAAAATTGTCTGTAACTGGAAACCAAATTATATTCCACAGGGGGAAAAAACACAAGAATAAGATATATTTTAGGGAAGGCAAAAATGATATAACCTGTTATCAAATAACTATGAAAGTGATATCTAGGTATCTGATTAGAAAATGATGAATAATTCAAAGCTATTTCATTATATTCTGTTTCAAAATGATAAAGTACAGACTTAAAGCCATTAGCAAGGATCATATTAACCATAGTTCAATAGCAATAATTACAATGAATCATTACCTGAGACTATCCATACCTATGAAAGTCTGCATATGGACTCCTGTCTCCCCATTTCAACAGGTTATGCACATATCTGTGCCCAGAAGGAAACATTGCAATACTGTTCTGTATAATTTGAAGAACATAATGTGAAAAAGAAATCTGAATTACTTGTTGTGTAAGTGGTATTAACAATGAAAGCCAATACTACGTACATGTGTTGTCTACTGTTAAAAAACATTACTTCATTTTATTCTCATAAGATTTTTTATCAAATGTTTATTAATTGAGAATATTCTATTTGTTAGTCTGTGTGACTAACTGACGTTTAGATAAGTTAAATAGCTTGCTTAAAGTCAACAGCCTAAGAAGAAGGAACCCAGAAGGATCTCCCAAGTTGTACATGTTGTACCCTGTACACAGGCTTTGTGCTAGGTTGACAGGGAGCTAAACCCAATTTATATATTTTGGGCACTAACCCTTTATTGGATATGTCATTTGCAGATCTCTTCTCCCATTCAGTATGTTGTCTTTCAGTTTTGTTGATGTCTCCCTTGCTGTGCAGAAGCTTTTTATTTTGATGTAGTTCAAATAGCTTATTTTTGCTTTTGTTTCCCTTGCCTCAGGAGATGTATCTAGAAAAGTGTCACTGGAGCTGATGTCAGAGAAATTACTACCTGTGCTCTTTTCTAGGATTTTAATAGTTTCAGGTCTCACATTTGGGTCCTTAGTCCATTTTGTGTCTGTTTTGTGTATGGTGTAAGAAAATGGTCTAGTTTCTTTCTTTTGCGTGTTGCTGTCCAGTTTTCCCAACAGCATTTGTTAAGAGATTGTCTTTTCCCATTGCATATTCTTGCCTCTTCTGTCAAAGATGAAATAACCATATAATTATGGGCTTATTGCTGGGCTTTCTATTGTATTCCATTGATCTATGTGTCTCCTTTTGTGCCAATTCCATTCTGTTTTGACCACTACAGATTTGTAAATATATCTTGAAATCTGGAATTGTGATACCTCCAGCTTTGTTTTTCAAAAGTGCTTTGACTATTCTGGGTCTTTTGTGGTTCGATAGAAATTTTAGGATTGTTTGTTCTAGCTCTGTGAAAAATGCTGTTTGTATTTGCTAGAGATTGCATTAAATCCGTAGATTGCTTTAGGTAGTAGAGACATTTTAACAATATGTGTTCTTATAATCCATGAGCATGGAATGTCTTTCCATGTGTTTGAGTTGTCTTCAATGTCTTTCATCACTGTTTTAGAGTTTTCAGAGTGTACCCCTTTCACCTGCTTGGTTAAGTTTATCCCTAGATATTTTATTATTTTTGGAGCAAATGTAAATGGGTTTGTTTTCTCAATTTCTCTTTCTGCTGCTTTATTATTAGTGTATAGAAATACAGTGTATTACTGTATTGTATCCTGCAACTTTACTGATTTCATTTATCAGTTCTAGTGTTTTTTTGGTGGAGTCTTAAGGGTTTTGTATAGAGTATCATGTCATCTGCAAACAGTGAACGTTTTACTTCTTCCTTACCAATTTGGATGCCTTTTATTTCTTTTTCTTATTTCTTTTCCTTATTCCATTCTTCTTAAGACAGCAAAATCTGGTTAGTTCAGATGCTCCCTGTCCAAATTGCATGGGTGTTAGAGGGAAGCGGGCCTTGTGTATGTCACAGTGGATCCACGTGGAAATAGCAAGCCATCACAAGCGTTACTTTGTGATCTACAATTTAAATACTAAACATGGAAAACATGAACAGACCTATAACCACTAAGGATATTGAAGCAGTCATCAAAAATCTCCCAGGAAACAAAACCCCAGGGCCAGATGTCTTCCCAGGGGAATTCTGTCAGACATTTAAAGAAAAATTAATACCTATTCTCCTGAAACTGTTCCAGAAAAGAGAAATGGAAGGAAAACTTCCAAACTCATTTTATGAGGCCACCATTACCTTGATCCCAAAACCAGACAAAGACCCCATCCAAAAGGAGAATTACAGACCAATATCCTTGATGAACCTGGATGCAAAAATTCTCACCGAAATACTAGCCAATAGGATCCAACAGTACATTAAAAGGATTATTCACCACGACCAAGTGGGATTTATCCCTGGGCTGCAAGGCTGGTTCAACATCCGCAAATCAATCAATGTGATACAATACATTAACAAAAGAAAGAACAAGAATCATATGATCCTCTCAATAGATGCAGAAAAAGCATTTGACAAAGTACAGCATCCTTTCTTGATCAAACTCTTCAGAGTATAGGGATAGAGGGTACATACTTCAATATCATAAAAGCCATCTATGAGAAACCTACAGCGAATATCATTCTCAATGGGGAAAAGCTCAGCTTTTCCCCTAAGGTCAGGAATGCGGCAGGGATGTCCAGTATCACCACTGCTATTCAACATAGTATTAGAAGTCCTAGCCACAGCAATCAGACAACAAAAAGAAATCAAAGGCATCCAAATCGGCAAAGAGGAAGTCAAACTCTCACTCTTTGCAGATGATATGATACTTTATGTGGAAAACCCAAAAGACTCCACCCCAAAAGTGCTAGAACTCATCCAGGAATTCAGTAAAGTAGCAGGATATAAAATCAATGCACAGAAATCAGTGGCATTCCTATGCACCAACAACAAGACAGAAGAGAGACAAATGAAGGAGTCGATCCCATTTACAATTGCACCCAAAACCATAAGATACCTAGGAATAAATTTAACCAAAGAGGCAAAGGATCTGTACTCAGAAAACTATAAAATACTCATGAAAGAAATTGAAGAAGACAGAAAGAAATGGAAAAACGTTCCATGCTCATGGATTGGAAGAACAAACTTTGTGAAGATGTCAGTGCTACCTAGAGCAATCTACACATTCAATGCAATCCTCATCAAAATACCATCCACTTTTTTCAAAGAAATGGAACAAATAATCCTAAAATTTGTATGGAACCAGAAAAGACCCCAGATAGCCAGAGGAATCTTGAAAAAGAAAAGCCAAGCTGGCGGCATCACAATTCCGGACTTCCAGCTCTATTACAAAGCTGTCATCATCAAGACAGTATGGTACTGGCACAAAAACAGACACATCGATCAATGGAACAGAATCGAGAGCCCAGAAATGGACCCTCAACTCTATGGTCAACTCATCTTTGATAAAGCAGGAAAGAATGTCCAATGGAAAAAAGACAGTCTCTTCAACAAATGTTGTTGGGAAAATTGGACAGCCACATGCAGAAGAAAGAAACTGGACCATTTCCTTACACCACACACAAAAATAGACTCCAAAACTTGGTTTTGGTTGAAAGACCTAAACGTGAGACAGGAGTCCATCAAAATTCTCAAGGAGAACACAGGCAGCAACCTCTTTGACCTCAGCCACAGCAACTTCTTCCTAGAAACATCGCCAAAGGCAAGGGAACCCAGGGCAAAAATGAACCATTGGGATTTCATCAAGATCAAAAGCTTTTGCACAGCAAAAGAAACAGTCCACAAAACCAAAAGACAACCGACAGAGTGGGAGAAAATATTTGCAAATGACATATCAGATAAAGGGCTAGTATCCAAAATCTATAAAGAACTTATCAAACTCAACACCCAAAGAACAAATAATCCAATGAAGAAATGGGCAGAAGACATCAACAGACATTTTTCCAAAGAAGACATCCAAATGGCCAACAGACACATGAAAAAGTGCTCAAAATGGCCAACAGACACATGAAAAAGTGCTCAACATCTCTCGGCATCAGGGAAATCCAAATCAAAACCTCCATGAGTTACCACCTCACCCCGTCAGAATGGCTCAAATTAACAAGTCAGGAAAGGACAGATGTTGGTGGCGATGTGGAGAAAGGGGAACCCTCCTACACTGTTGGTGGGAATGCAAGCTGGTGCCACACTCTGGAAAACAGTATGGAGGTTCCTCAAACAGTTGAAGATAGAGCTACCCTATGATCCAGCAATTGCCCTACTGGGTATTTCCCACAAAGATACAAATGTAGGGATCTGAAGGGGTACATGCACCCCAATGTTTATAGCAGCAATGTCCACAATAGCCAAACTGTGGAAAGAGCCGAGATGTCCATCGACAGATGAATGGATAAAAAAGAGGTGGTATATATACACAATGGAATATTATGCAGCCATCAAAAGGAATGAGATGTTGCCATTTGCAACGACGTGGATGGAACTGGAGGGTGTTATGCTGAGTGAAATAAGTCAATCAGAGAAAGACATGTATCATATGACCTCACTGATATGAGGAATTCTTAATCTCAGGAAACAAACTGAGGGTTGCTGGAGTGGTGGGGTGTGGGAGGGATGGGGTGGCTGGGTGATAGACATTGGGGAGGGTATGTGCTATGGTGAGCACTGTGAGTTGTAAAAGACTGATGAATCATGCATCTGTACTTCTGAAACAAATAATGCAATATATGTTAAAAAAAAAAAAAGAAGAAGAAGATAGCAGGAGGGGAAGAATGAAGGGGAGTAAGTCCTAGGGGGAGACGAACCATTAGAGACGAAGGACTCTGAAAAATGAACTGAGGGTTCTAGAGGGCGGGGGGTGGGGGGATGGGTTAGCCTGGTGATGGGTATTAAAGAGGGCACATTCTGTGTGGAGCACTGGGTATTATGCACAAACAATGAATCATGGAACACTACATCAAAAACTAATGATGTAATGTATGGTGATTAACAAACAATAAAAAATTATTAAAAAAATAAAATTAAATACTAAACATGGTATCTCTACATAGTATATACAGTCTTGTGATCTGAAAATTCCAGGTAAGCAGAGCAGTAACTGACACCAACCTCAAGTTCTGATTTAGAATTATAGTGCATAGGGAGCAGTAATAGATTTCAAAGCTAAATACTGGGCTTTTAGTATGGATATTTGATTTTTTTGTAATTTGTTTTGATGGAATATATTAAGATCTCAAATTGTAATTTTAGTTAACAATAAAAATGAAACTGAAGAACCAAAAGTTAAAAGCCACAAAATTACACTTAGCTTGAAAGCAGTTTTCAGATATGCATGATATTGGGAAACATATTTACTCTGTGTATTATGCTTTCAAACACATACTGAAGTCTTAACATAATAAACAGTTTTTGAAATAATTCTGTATCAAGTTAGGTTCTAGCTATGAACCCAAAATAAGTGTGACAGGAAGAGGGACTAAAATGTATCCACTGTGTGCCTAGATAGAGTTCAAGAGACTTTGAAAATATAGTTTACTTGATTCTTCTCAATAAACTGACTAATCTTCATGATTTCCATTTGATAAATTAGAGAATTATATTATGATTAAGTTGCCCAAGTTCATAATTCCAAAAGTCACATTCTTTGCCCTGGGCATGAAAGGTGACATAATATAAGTGACATTGCTCTCTGGGTCAAATCATTTTCTCTAAACCTCCCTCACTTAGACAAGGCCAATCTTTTATCACCAGAAATGCATTTCGTATTCTACCCTCTTTCAAAAACCTGCTCAAAAATTTTCTTTGGAAAATATAATGGATTTGAATAAAAAGAAAACAAGAACAAAAACAAGGCACACAAATATCCTTTATGTACTTGGTGTTTCGTATTGTAGATCTTCTAAATTACATGTTATGTAGTGCAGTGCATTGTGTTGTTTCCGAGTTAATACCCAGATTGAGGGAAGGGACTATGAATTAATGTAATTCTTTCCTATTTATTCTTTTCCTCTTCATGCCCTCTATAGTATGTACACATTCAGGAAATCATGGCGCAAGCCACCAAATAGTAAAACATTTGGCTCACCTTGAAGTATACACAATTGTGAGCTACTCAAGTGATATAGATTGAATACCCACCTGGAGCCAAATACCCCCTTAATGACAGGTGTTTCTGCCCGAGCCTCTCAAGGGTTCAGCTGACTGTAAATGCAAGGCAGACAGCGCACGGGGGAGAGACACTGCCACAATGCTGTGTGGGTTCAGGGATGACAGAGACAAAGGGGGGGGCGGTGAGAGGAAGAAGCAGAAGCAAAGGGAATTCAATTCAGATTTGTGCAATTTTATTTAAAGCCAAGGACAGTGACCGTTAGTGATTGCAAGAAGAGGTGTTTTACTTGCAGTAAAGACATTTTACTGCTGAAAATTTTCAGGGTAAAATAGAAAGAAGTTCAGTTGAAATATAGTTTTGGTACTTACGTGCTGACTTTGATTAAGTCACTTCACCTGCCTAAGCCTTAGGTTTTATTCTTTATTTCTGATATAAATTGGGTAGAATGTAGGCAACCTCACAGATTTTTCAGTAGCAACTAAATGAGAGAATGTATGTAAAAATATGGCATAGCCCTGGAAATGAATAAATAGTGATTTCTTCCCTCTAATAAAAATTTTATACAGATGTCTGGTTTAGGCCAAGATTGGTCTAGTTTTTATTATTTGAAAATATGCACATCTGTTTGAATTCACTCTCAGCTTTTTCAAAACACTAGCATGGTTTTCCCCTGGAAGTTTTCAAAGAGGGAGCAGATTTCCCTGCAGTTTCATGGAGGAAAAAGATCATTTAAATGTATGCCAGTTGATTTGTTAACTCTATCAGTCTGTTGGATCAACCACTGTTGATCCTTTCTCTTAGCTCTGTTTAATTGCCATAATCTGTTGGGCCTTTCCCTTTTTAACAAAGTGAGGGTGTCATATCACTCTGTTCCAATAAGGAAATTCTTTCTGGTAGTCAACCTCACCCATTGCCATGTGTACCCCTAAGAGATTCACCTGAAGAGAGAAAAGCTTACTAGCTCAGGAATCAGTCTCACCAGGATCCGAAACTGTGGACTCACGTTGATGGTTTTCTTAATGTCTGATGTAGTATTCTCTGAAAATGCACACAGCAGGGCGGGCTTCTAAGCATCACATTTTGGGGTGGGGGTGCTATCATCGGTGACTTCCAAATTCGAGCATTAAACTATTACTAATTCATATAGTTGTTTCAGTAATTAAATTGTTAGATCCTGATGACATTTAACCTTGGCATTCTGACGGAGGAAGGAGAAACGTGGGAATTCATCTTTCCTTTTTAATTTGGTAAAAAGTTAGATTGAGACATATTTTAAAGGAACCAAATTATTAGAGTAGTTTTTAATTTTGAAATAATCACATATGTCTTAACATTTTCCTGTATAATTATTAACTGGTAAATGCTAATAGGAAATTATAAAAAATACATTTTGAAAATGATTGCTTCATCTGTTTTGTATCTTTTTTTTTTCAATGTACAAATTAATGCAGACTGGCCTGGAAGCCTGTGATTTAATACCTCAAAATGGCATGACCCAGCATGACTATGTAGCCGTGGGTTTCAAGGAGTCATTGACATCTAATCCAATAGCATTAATTAGAGAGCATTTCCTTATAAACACAAAATTGCATTAAAAAATAGCAGTATCCTAGAATATCATCTCAGGGACTTAAGAATGTCGGATTCAGTTATAATGAAAAACTGCCTTTCTCCAAAACCAAAATAAAACAACAACACTATACTAAATAAAGTAAACCCATGGAATTTATCAGTGAATATCTGCAAATAGTACAAAAACTCAAAGATGAGAAATAATGACTCTACAGTGGGAACCCCTACCTGAAGCTTAGCAGAAGAGCAGTGCCAGAAAGAGTCCAGATTATGGGACAACGTCACTGGTTCCTAGGTCAGTGTCCATAAAGTTGATAGTAGAGACCATATTATTTCCCTAACTTGGTTAGGTATATTGTAATTAATATATTGTATAGGGAGAGGTTAGTGTTAATTTGTCCAAAACTTGTATCAGAGGCTGGATCCGCAGACTGGGAATTGGGAGGTAGATATATGTATATGTATATCCATCCATACATACATACATATATTTGTATTGTGCTTTAAACTTTCTAAAAAATCTTTTATTTACATTATTGTGTCATCATCTCCAAAAATACATTGATAGCGAATACTTAACTGCTTTTAAAGATATTAAAAATAGCTTTAGAAATGTTAAAAGACGACCTATCGTGATTTATTTTTCCAAGTTTTTAGACAACTGTAATGGATCAGATCTGTATCTTGGCAGTGGTGACAAGGTTTAAGTGTTGTATCTGGTGCATTTGATGTGAGGTATTCCGAGGCTCTTCTTGATGTAACAGTAGAGTATCTGGAAACGGAACCAACAAGAGATGGCCATTTCCACTCCACGCAAGAACGTTGTCACGGTGAATCAGGAAACACAGTGACTTCACATTGAAATAAATGTGACTTGATGGCTGAAGTGAGATGATGAAGGTGTTTTTGAAACAGTCTGGTTATTTACGTGACATTTCAAATACATGAAAAGCAATAAGCATCAAGGTAATGCTATTAAAGTAAAAGGTGATACAGTTGAGAAAATCTTTGTTCATCCGGAAAAAAATTTTTTTTAATTATAACTGCACAGTATTCTCTGGCATGAATATACCATACTTTATTCCACTGTTCTATTAGGTCTGTGCGTTTAGATTGTTTCCAGTATTACAAGTGGTGATGCAATAAGTAACCATATATATATATATATATATATATATATATATATATATGTATTTTAGTGTTTTGTGGGGTGAATTTTCAGAGGAGAGACCTAAAAGTGGGATTATTAGGTCAGAAATTAAGTTTGTATGTCTTGTTAGGTGTCAGCAAAACCTCTCCAGAAAGTTTGTATTTTCTGCCAGCAATGTAAAATTGCCCATTTCCCTACAGGCTCCCTAACAGAATGTGTTGTCACTCTTTTTAATCTCTGTCAATGTTATAGTAGGTGAAAAACAGCATCTGAACCTTGTCTTAATTGTATTAATAAATTATGAGCAAGTTTAAATATTTTATTTTGAAGGCCAGACTTATACATGTTTTGGAATTCTTTGTTCATGTCTTTTTCACATTTTTCTATTGGACTTTTGGTACTTAGTCCTTCCATTTCTACAAGTCTTTTATATGTCAAAGTTATTAGCCTTTTTTCTATGATGTGCATGGCATATACTTTCTCCCAGTGTGTGACTTGTAACTTGCCTTTTGACTTTATGGGGAATTTGCCAGGCCTTTTTATTTTTATTAGGAGTCAAATGTTATCAGTCTTTTCTTTTGCTGACTTTGGATAAGCATTATCTGGAAAACCTTCTCTTTATATTAATGAGAAATCTATCCGTATCTTTTTTCTGATACCTACACAATTTGTTTCAACATTTGGGTCTCCAACCCATTTGGAATTAGAACTTGTGTGTTGCATCAGGCCTGCAGAGCCAGGAGCCCGACACGGGGCTCCATCCCAGGATCCCAGGACCCCAGGATCATGACCTTGAGCCGAAGGCAGAGGCGTAACTGACAGAGCCACCCAGGCATCCCAGTTTTAAACAATTCTTTAGTTTATTTTTTGTTGCAGTTTTAAATAGGGGTTTCTCTAATATTGTATCTTTTAATTAATTACTGCTCTATATATGAAGGCTACTGATTTTTGCATGTTTCATTTATTTCTTTTTTTCTTCAATTTTTAATTTAAATTCCAGTTAGTTAACATACAGTGTAATATTAGTTTCAGGTGTACAAATACAGTGATTCAACAATTCCGTACATCACCCGGTGCTCACCACAAGTGCATGCCTTCTTCCCCATCACCCATTTCCCCCAACCCCCACCCCTTTGGTGACCATCAGTGTGTTCTCTATAGATGAGAGTCCATTTTCTGGTTTGCCTCTCTCTTTTTTCCCCCCCATGTTCATCTGTTTTGTTTCTTAAATTCCACTTATGAGTGAAATCATATTGTACTTGTCTTTCTCTGACTGACTTATTTCACTTAGCATAATACTCTAGCTCCATCCCCATTGTTGCAAATGGCAGGATTTCATTCTTTTTGATGGCTAATATTCCCATGTATATAAATGTACAGAGTGTACACTCTTGTACATCTCATATATATGTATATGGCACCTCTACGTTATCCATTCATCAGTTAATGGACGTGGGCTGTTTCCATAGTTTGGCTCTTATAGACAATGCTGCCGTACACATCGAGATGCACGTATCCCTTCAAATCAGTATGTTTATCCCCTTCGGCTAAACACCTAGGAGTGCAATTTGCATGTTAATTTTAAACAGAAATGCTGTTGGGACCTAAGGTAAGGAAGACAAGCACTGTAAGTCTGAGAAATTGTGGCTCAGGGAGAAGGAAGGTTCTCAGGTTTTCCAAAAGATGCTCCCATTTGGGCACCTGCCCTCTTTTTTGGGTAGTCATTGGAGTAACCAAGGAGGGCAGGGCTCCCAAATTCTAAGGAGAATCTGAATCCTGTTGGAAATGCTGACATTTCTAATCCAGGAGGCAAAGCAGTAAAATGTGTGTATCAGCTGTGACTACTGCCTGAATCCTTATTTCTTTACCCAGGACTAGGACCTCGACAAATTTTACTCCATTTAAAATGGTCCCATCACAATTTGAAGTAGAATAAGAGACGATATTAGGGGAATGGGTGCAAATATATTTGAATTGGGGGTAAATTTAAAGAAAACCATTTTATCCTATTCTGGGTAAGGGATGAATCTTAAACCAAACTTCTTCAGTAAATTTACATATAATAATTTGACTACTACAAATAAAACACATGTCCTCATTGAAGAGCTCCAGCCCACACACTGTTTGGCTTTACACCTGCTATTAAGGCAACATTTCCAACAATTAGATGAGCCAGAAGCTGTCATTAGTCCTATATTACAGATAAGGAAATTGAGTCCTGGAACGTTAAGTATCCTGTTTCTTCAATTCTGAGATGCATACATTTTTACATTTTGAAATCTTCTAAGTAAGAATGTTCCTCAGGGTCAAGGTCTTCCTCTCACACCAGTGAGCCAGGCTGTGGTCAGCATACTGTTATCAGGCCTGCCATGCTCAGACCTCGCTGTTACTCCCGGGGCCATAAAGGTTGCAGCTGCAACCCCTTGGGGTTTCCGTTAACAAAGCACATATGCTACATAGGGGGAAAGAAATATGAGTCCCTGTTGTCATCTCCAAGCTCTCCACATGTACGGATTTGGGGAGGTAACGAGGTGATAAGCCTGAGACGGAAATGCCTGTGCGGATGACTTACTGAGAGTGCCCTCGGGAGAAAACGGCAGTAGCAGGAGGGGCAGGCTGGGCCCTGGGAGCAGCCAGACCAGCAGGTGCTTGCAAGGGTAAGCACAGCCGTAGCCTGGATCGGGGGAGAACGGACGCAGGGTGTACGCTCTTGTACACCTCATAATGCACACCAATAACAACAGGGGCGTCCCATCGCGGAAGCCAGTCCTGAATGAAATAAGATACACAGGTTTCCCCCACTTTCTGAAAGTGGAGCATTCATTCCTGTGAAAACTTTTGTAAGTTGAAATGGCGTGAGTGAAGAGGTGATCATTTATATGGAAAAATTTTTGCGTGTTCCCAGACTTACAAAATAACTCTCTTAGGCATTTCTGATAGGCGAGGACACATCTGGCTAAGGGAGCCACACGATGAATCGAGGAAAGGAACACAGGCGGGCGCAGCTCAGAGCCCTGGTGGATGGATGCTTGTGTTGCAGGGTGTGCTTCTGGGGGTGGCGCTGAGGGGCCACTCCCGTGGCCTGGGGTACACGCTGCCCCAGAAGGGTTCCCCGCGGAACAAACGCTCAACGCTAGTTCTGTTTTGTTGCCCTTTTTTCCTAAAAGCAAAAAATCTTCAAATTTCTTTCAGTTCCTGAAAACAGGCACTACTGTAGGTCTTTCATAAAAGTGAAGGGGCGTAGCATGAACTTTGGAAGAGAGGGGGCCACCGGCATAGGAAAGCTGGAGCTCTTGGCGCCATGTTGGGGGGAAGCTCTCAGGGAATAGGGGATGCAGGCAGGATTAATGCAAACATGAATGTCAAGGAAATGGAGAAGTAAACAGACTGCAAATGTGAGAAACCAGTAATAACACCAATTCCTGGAAGTCAAGGAATTTTGAGATTTTTTTTTTGATATTTAAAAAACTTTTAGTTATTTCCTGTTATTAGCCATCAATATTCTGGGGGGAACCCAGAATATAAAAGTAAGATGATCAGGTAATTATCTTTAGAAGCATAGTAATAAGCAAAGTGCACTTTTATGTGAGCCTACATAAGAAGGCAAATCGGAAGGAGGGGACACAGGAGACCCTGAGGGGGGGACCTGGTTGCCGCGCTGTAGGAAACACTCTGGGACAAGCTCTCCCTCTCTCCTGGTCCCACTGATCCAGCTCCATCTTCATTTTACATCCTACCTGCCTTGACCCTGGACAAGATGTATATTTAACAAAATGATTTTGTACCTTGAAATTACATGCCCCAGTATACTCCATGAGGTGATATATTGCTACTAATTCCTTCAGTGTACCTGAAAGAGAGATACAGGTCAACCCCCTGCAGAGAAGATGCATCTTTGAATACTCTCCCAAAACAGAAATGCACATTGCTCCACATCCGGGGAGGGTCACACAGCAGCTTGGTAGCTGCCCACACATACTGATTTCAAGTAAATCCCGATTCTAAAGGAGTACCTTCCAGTGTTATGCATTGCTACCAGAGAGATCTTCTAGGGGCTGAATAGGTGATTTCTGGTTCTCACAACCAAGTCACTTTCCTTAGAAAATTTATATACCTGTGTGTACCTGTGCGCGCGCACACACACACACACACACACACACACACACACACACACACACCTCGTCTTAGCTGCCTAGCCAGAGTTGACTGCGATTTCTCCAAGCCCAAATTCAGTTGCTGTCATCCATGTCAGTTTTTATTTTTGCCGCCCATTTTCTGCTATTTTAGTCCTCAAATGTTGCCGGCAGTGAAAGATGGAGAAATGAGAATATATGTGGCCATTAGGTCTAATCCGATCACAGGCACTCCTGGGGACAGTGGTGCTAAAGCATCAGTATTCTTCCTCTTTTACTCAGCCCAGAGGTAGGAAATGGAACTCGAATTGTCTGTCAGTCAGCTGGATACTAGGGAAGAAAACCACTGAATCACCAAACTGCGTGCTGTGGGCAGAGGGTTGGGTGAAAAGCTCATAGAAACAGGCAGGACTGTGGCGGGTAAATGCACAGAGGGTCCCGCTAAGGTCCTGAAGAGGACATTCATCATTTCAGAACACTAGGGAATAGTTTAACTACATTTAACTTAACTAGGGAAATAGCATAAAAGTTCATTCTTAGGAAGTCTCTGAAAAAACTAAAATTTTCCTCTACTATCTCTCATCTCTCCTTTGCAGTCTTTTCTCTCTCAGGATGTGGGGTGCACTTGGCAGTTTCCCTTTCCCCCCGTGCCTCCCGCTGGTTGCCGATTCCTTAAAGCAGGTCTCACTCGGCCTGACTTCTCCCGACTCTGGCCTTTCATTTGGATTTCCCCTGGTTTTTTGTTGTATTTATTCAGTCCTAACTGTGCATCAGGTCCATGATGAAAGTCACGCTCAACACGTGCCCCTGCTTTGTACCCGGTCTGTTACTCAGAATGCCAGGGGAACAAGACTGCTTTATTGGACATGATTTAACTTGTTTGAGGGCTCAAAACGAGTGAAGTGATGGTGCCTGACATTAGAACCAAGCTCTTCCTATATCCTGAACGTACATGCTCAGCAGCCGTGCATTCTCTGTGCTGGGAACAGCAGCGCTGAGCCGTAATCATAGTAATTCTCGCCTCCCTCTTGATGCACCGGCCCCCCACCCTGGTCTTCTTTTGCTCCTCCTCTCACTTCTCCTTGTGCACTTTATCCTTCTCCCCCTCCAAAGACTCGATCCCCATGCTTCCAATCCAGTATTTTAAAAGATCTGCCTAACAGCATTAAAGGCTTGCACAGTTCCCAGATTCATATTACCCTCTGTTCCTGAGACCAGAGAGGTTGCCCAGGATCCTGGGAAGAGCACTTCACCGGTCAAAGACAGTAAACTCGTCTCGTAGGTGGTGTTCTATTTGTCTTCCCTTTGTCCCTTGGTGAGTGGAGCCTGTGATGTGACTTGTGTATCTTTTACCAGCTTCTCCTTCAAGCCATTTTCAACCGGGAAAATTTGCATAAGCTTACAGCATTGAGCCTCAACACAAAGGTTACTGTTGGTGCCCAAGCCCCACACCTGAGACCACACCCTCCTGGTCCATTGGGGTTCCCTTTGCTCTTCCCATCTGTGCACACCCCTGGGTGCCGCTGGTTCTGCCTGTCACAACCAGCAGTGAGTAGAGAATGGTCGAGGTGTAGTTCACAAGTCCTGCCTACAAATTCATACATATACAGCTTGTGGTCTCACACAGATCCGCCGACTTTGGAGGTCTGTAGTGGGCACTGGGAGCATCTGCCTCGGGTTATAGGTGTCAGCTGCCTCAACAGAAAAATGAAGGAATTCAGAAGTCCGAGGCTCCTTCCAGCTCTGCTTTCCATATGCAACACACAAGTCATAGGTGTTCTCCTAGGTCATTACCTGCTCTTTCCTCGATCCTGGGCCTGTTTTCGCTATTCCCAGCACTGATGGGAATATCTCAATTTCGGATGAGTAACTTTTCAACAAACTTTTCTATCAACAAGCTAAACAAAGAATCCATACTACAAAACATATCCGTGATGATGAGCATATATGGTAGAGTTGACAGTGAAGTTTCAGGATCAAATGCAGTTAATAAATAATTTACATGTTCTGTACCTACTGATCAGGCACAGAACACATAGGAAGCAGCCTCCCGTCTTATTTTTAGCCTCCATAATATTCCAGAGTCCTCTCTGGTTTCTTTTTGCATCCCTTCCTGGCTCTGTCTCTAAGATATAATCACTGGACTAAATTTCTCTCACATTTCTCAAAGCCTTCACAGAGAGCATTTATGCTCCACTGGAAGCAGACAGAAAAATCTCATCGGACTTTCGTGAACAGAATTCTTCTGTTGCTGCTTTGCGAGCCCTGGAAATCATGAGGGGGTCACTGGCTGCCTCTTCCTCACTCTCTCCGTGAAGCCAGAGCCTAAGGACTTCTGCGTGGTCCATGGGAAGAGCAAGAACCTTAGCTTTCTACCACGGATGGTGGCCACCTTTCCGATTTCTACAACCTCTCACAGAGCTCTGTTCTCTTTATTACTGACTCCCAAGGCCTGAGGTTAGAGTTGAAGGCAATCATATCATGAGGAATTTCCTTTCTTGCCTGAGGTTAGGACAATTTACTGAGGGATCATGATATTACTGTGTTCATTTTAAAATCATTCATTTATGTTTTGCATATGTAGGCCACAGAAATCCCTTCTTCATATAGGACAGAAGAGCATGGGTTTGACATCTGCTTTCTCTGGTCTAGTATGTTCTTTCTGACGTTCATGGTAAACAGCACTTGAAGAGGCTTTTGAACCAGCCTAGAAACTGTAGCACCAAGCCTCTAATCAGTTACCATCTGAGAAAACCAGACTAGGCTGCCAGTCCCTACCAGGACTTCAGAAAGCTATAAATAATAAACTGGAGGCAGGAATGGCATAAATACTCTAGAACAGTGAGATAAAGGAGGGGCGCCCGGGTGGCTCAGTCGGTTAAGTGACTGCCTTCAGCTCAGGTCGTGATCTCAGGGTCCTGGGATCAAGTCATGTATTGAGCTCCCTGCTCAGCGGGGAGTCTGCTTCGCCTTCTGCCTGCCACTCCCCCTCCTCATGCTCTCTCTGTCAAATAAAATCTTTCAAAAAAGTAAAAATTAAAAATTAAAAAAATGTATGTAAAGGGGTGCTTGGGTGGCTCAGTCAGTTGAAGATCTGACTCTTGATTTTAGCTCAGGTCGTGATCTCAGGGTTTAGATGAAGCCCCGTGTCACGCTCTATGTTCTGCATGGAGTCTGCTTGAGATTCTCTCTTACTCTCCTTCTGCCCCTCCCCACCCTTAGCACATGGGCACTTTCTCTCTCTCTCTCTCTCTAAAACAAATAAAGAAAATCTTTTTTAAAATGTATATAAAACTGCTCTGACCTTAGTTGTAGTTGTTTTTTCAGTTTTTCTTTCCACAATCCATCTCTGTGTCCTTTGGTTCTTTCTTTCCACATCTGAGGACCTGTATTATAACTGTTTCATGTTGGTTTGAGATTAATTTGTCAGATATACGTAAGAGCAAATAAATGAGGTAATAAGTATTACTTTGCTCCAAATTATGTGTAACCGTCAAAACGCTTTCATCTGAGGTTCAGGCACATGGTACCCACTGAAGACTGAGGGTTCATAAAAATAACAGAGTTCAGGCTCCAACGTTAACCCCACTCACCAGGGCAAAAAACAACATGGAGCGAGGAATATACATGCAGCAGGCTCTGTGCAAGGCACAGAGGAATCACAGAGAAGATGAGGCTGAGCATGGAATCATCATCAGAAAAAGAAAAAAAAGAAGAAAGAAAAATCTCTAGCTGAATCCCACCCTAAACACAAGAAAATGCTGGCTTAATTTTGACTGTACTGCAGGTAACCATAGCAACAATGAAACTTCAAATCCCGTAACACATAATTTGATTATTCAAAACCTGCACTGAGGGGGCAGCAGAAGGAACAGCAAGCCCATTTACCGTCATAAAAGCAATTTATCTCAGTCTTCACTGTTCCACATACGATGGCTGATATCTGCTAACAAATTGAGATATATAAAAATACAAGAAATGACAGTCTCAAGAGAAAAGACAGTCATCAGAAGCAGACACAGATATGACACAGCTGTTAGAACGGTCTAACAGAGAGTTTATGATTATGGTGATTAATATGTTCAAAGTAGTAAAATGGAAATGTGAACAGCATACAAGATCAGATTGGCGATTTTAGGAGAAAGAGGATTATAGAAAGAAGCGAATGGAAATACTAGAAGCAGAAAACACAGTAACAAAGATGAAGGATCCCTTCAACTGGCTCACTATTTGTCTCAACATAACTGAAGAGCTGATTGTTGAAATTAAAGATAGGTCAATGGAATTTACCAAAAGGAAATGCAAAGAGAATAAAAGGGTTAAAAATTAAATTTTGAGGAGAATGTATTTAGATAGTTTTATACATTTCCTTCTAGTCGTGATAAGCATAAGGACTCTGTCTTCTGGGGCGATTTATGCTCACAATGCTAAATTTGCTTAATGCTTTTGCAGGAATGGTGAATTGGGTGAATCTTACTGTAGGTCCTTAAAAAAAAAGTTTCTCTCCCAGGACTCCCAGTTCATACTCATGTAGGACTAGGTATATACATTTCACTGAGGCATTATATTGATTGCTCTTTATAAACTACCCCCCCAAGTGAAAGGGCAAGTAACTATAAAAGTCAAGAAAATTGTCAGTCCTGATATATTATAAAGAGTTTTTTATAACTGAAAATCCAAATTCTAGCTGCTTTCATAACTTGCTATATTCTTACTAAATCCTTTTTGAAATGAGTTTACATATATCTTTTCTGCCATCCTGCAGAATCTATATAACTTTTGTTTTATGTTATTTAGATCTAATACTTGCAATAGGCATGCATTGACATAGAGCACTAATGCGTGTGAAGTTAAAAAGGAGAGTTTCATTTTCATTCTCTGCCCAATCAGTAAATGAGCCCTTTCAGACCTCATAGGCTCTGGAGACAATTGGTATTCCAGACAATTGGAAAGCATTAATTTAATTAATTTATGCATCCTACTGATACATTTAGTTCTCCAAACACTACCAGTATAGGTGTTTCGGTACCAGGCTTGCATGAATCAACAAGCTATATTTGGTGTGAATATTCTCTTTTTAATTTTATTACAATGTGTAAAAACTTTAACTTCGGTGTATGACTGTTGACATACTGGAAAAACTATGACTTGTGATAGAGATCTTTAGGGACACGGAAATTGAATGCATTTCAAGTGCTGTCTTCACTCAAAAATATCCAGGTTAAATTGTCAAGTGTAATTTTACACATAAACAACTCAGGGAAAATGTTCTTTACCCCCTACTCCATAGAGACAACCCCCAACTGAATGAGTCAGTAATTATGTAAATCTGATTAATTATGTGCCTAAAAATGGTTTGATATGGAACAAGGAAAAGAAAAAAATATCATGGATCATGCTTTCAGAAGATAGTATTATTTGGAAAATGAGATTCTTAGATATAGAAAACTACAAAGAAACAAAAGACAGTATATGCTCATTGAAATATTTGTTTTGGTGAAAAGTATGGTGGAGACCCACAAAAAGGAATGAAAAATTTAAGTGGCAAATGGTTTAAGCAAGAAATGACTGATATATTTAAAATAATTGCCTCATTTATTCAAATTATGGATTTTTTTTTTGCAATTCTTTGGTACACTCACAAAATCCACTATCAAAGACTAAGCATACTAAATTTCTGTACAAATACAGTTATAATTGCAGGCATTCAATATTCACTCTTTCCAAATAGCTATAGGACAGTAATTTATGCTTCAGTTCCATATTTAGGGGAAGAATATTTATCTCCAGAGATAGGTATTTCCATAGCTTACATGTTTCCATGATTGTCCTGGCCAAATACCCTCTAAAATATTCATAATTTGAACTGATCTATTAAACAGAAGGTTGGGGTAATTTCTGCTTATTTTTTTCTATTTCACCACTAAGATACATTAAATGACTTTTGGCATCAAAGAAATGGCCTCTGAATTGACAGCTGTGATATTTATGAGGTTTTCATCCAAAAATATTTCTATTTTTGAAATACAGGGGAAAGTCAGTGAAAAAGCAATTTGATGGTTACTCCAATTAGCTTTAAAAGATAAGCTACTCCTTAGGTATTGGAGCATAGAGTACAATTTAGCTGCATGGAGGGTACTCATCAGGCTTCAGTTAGGGCAGATTCTGTCTTCAACCATCGGCCTTCCCGATCTCTGTATTTAGAACAGAACTGACACCAGTATCTTCACACTGGCAAAAAAAAAAAAAAAAAAGACTCAGTAAATGTTCATTGGATGTCATATTGTCAAAATTGTTTTCATTTTAGATTGGAGTGAGATGGGTAGAAACATTTATATAATCATCAAATTCTAGGATAGGGTAACAGTGGGTTAAGGAGCATCACATCTATAGTCTAAACATAAAACAACAAGTTGCGGAAACCTAAATGCTGGGACACGTGTGAATAGGAAGAAAACCAAGGTGGTAGATCCACTCGCCCTCCATGTATTTTAAGTCAGTTCTCTAGACTCTGGATGCACTCCTTGAGGCATCTGATTCTTCTTGTGGTTTAGATGTGCACTGTCCACTGTAATAGACGGTTGCCCCCTGGAGCTACCGAACACTAGAGATATGACCAGTGCAACTGAGAAGCAATATTTAATTTTAATTAATTTCAATTAAATAAAAATGGATACACAATTCAGTTATTGGAAATCTTTTAAGTATATTTAGCATGAGTTGGGTATGAGAATCTACTTTGGAAATGTAAATTTTATGAAATCAAAATACAGATCAAATATTTACAAAGAAAATTTAGTGTTTGAATTGAGATACACTGTTAGTGTAAAATACACACCAGATTTTTAAAAAAATAATGTGGGAAAAGAATGTAAAGTATAGCATTATGAATGTCTTATGTTGCATATGTATTAAAGTGATATTTTGGTAATATTGGGTTATATAAAAGATATTATTAAACTAAACTTTCTTTATCCTTACTTTTTAACAATGTGCTACTAAAAATTTATAATACATATGGGGCTCACACTATGATTCTATCAGCAGCTGTGGTTTATAGCTTGTGTAATTCTTCCCTAAACTGTCCACCAGGACTCCTGATACGTGAATCTGTTCTTGATGGTCCACCTCCCATTTCATGACCATTATCCAGTCCTGCTGAACAGGCTCTGCTCCTCTGTCAACAGCAGCTAAAAGAGCACTGCCATGAAACCCTGCACTCACCAGAGTGAAATCCACGGTCTAGTATTAAGGGAACTGTAGAGTTCCTTTATGTCATATTTTATTCTGTTGTAATCCTAGGGCCATGGATTAAAGATAATTTACTGCTTGTCTGAAGTTTATTGAACTTTCCCCAACTAAAGTTTGGTTTTATGTTAGTTGATGGAGAGAGATGGAAAGCAAAATCTTCCAATAATTTTAACAATAGTTATATTTTCTCCAAAGTAATAGCCCAGTTAACATTGAATAAACATGCCAGTGTCTGCTATTGTACCAGGCAGAGTGCAAAGTATTGAGTACATACACAGACCCTCCCACTCACTCGATGTGAGAAGTGGACAGCTGAATGGGCAGGTGGTCATGATCGGGTGTGAGTACTGTGATGGGAAGAAGTGTGAGTGCTGTGAGGTACACATGGGGACTTCAGTGTCAGGGAAGACTTCCCAGAACAGGTGTCAGTAGGGCTCCATCATGAACAACTGGATTTGCCAAATGGAGTTGCTGCAAACATTTATTGAATGCCTGTTATATGCCAAGACACAGTAACATGTCCCAAGGATGAAAAATGAAACATGAACAAGACAATATTCCTGCCTTTGCTGAGTTTATCCTTGGAGCTAGGGAAGGCAAATATGAATAAATGACTTAAACATTACATTATAAATATTACAACTATAAATACAAATTGCTGTTATTTTTAAGGGCTAAGGAACAGAAAGCTTTGATGGCACCAAGGAGAGACACTTTCTTGTTAGGCAGAAGGAGCATGGTCAGTGAGGTTTGCAAAGTGAGAAGTCCTGCTCATTTCAGGACTGCGGGTAGCCCAGGAGAGCTACAGACAGGGAGGATGAGGGAGGATTGGAGAACAGAGCTTTTGGAGGAAGCTATGTTTTTATCCTCATGGATATGAAGAGCCAGCCTCATTCTAGAAGCCATAAAAGTGACTGAAATGTAGTGATAGAAATTATAGGACCTCAGGATTCCTTCTTACTTGGTCAACAGACCACCTCAGGTACATTTATATACTGAAACTATCAGAAAAGTCAGATTATTGGTGAGTGCATTTTATGAGTTGTTGGCAGACGTCCTTTAGAAATCAGTACAAAATGCTTTCATTCTCCCAAGGTAAACACATCTCCCTAACTAATCATTGCTTATTATTGGAATTTACAATAATGACAGCAACTAAAGTGCTGAAATCCATTTAGTCAATTAGACATCATATTAAGGCAACATTCTGAAATAGAGCTTCCATTTTGATGCCTCTCCAAATGCTCTTAAAATTAGAACTCCAGGGCGCCTGGGTGGCTCAGTTGGTTAAGCAACTGCCTTTGGCTCAGGTCATGATCCTGGAGTCCAGGGATCGAGGCCCACATTGGGCTCCCTGCTCAGCAGGGAGTCTGCTTCTCCCTCTGACCCTCCCTCCTCTCATGTGCTCTCTCTCTCTCTCATTCTCTCTCTCAAATAAATAAATAAATAAAATCTTTAAAAAAAAAAAGAACTCTACACTGATGGTAATTATAAAAGTCTTCATATTATACCCTCTTAAATGATCTAGAAAGTTTCAGTGTCTTTATCATTCCTAGGGTGACAGTTGCCAATCAAACAGTCTGCATCCCCCTGGAAACCATGACCACCATCATCTGTGCCCACAGCTCTACCATCTTCATAATATATTAGCCACCAGAGGCTCATGAATTGACTTTTTGAAGACAGAAGTTGGGAAGCGTTTTCAGCAGTGCAAAATCACCAACTGTGTCCATGGAACATTCTACTTCTCAGGGTTTAGGAGACTAAAAATTGAAACTACAGCTCAGTCTATTAGGTGTCTCCCTTCAGCTCAGGTCATGATCTCAGGGTCCTGGGATCCAGTCCCGTGTTCGGGCTCCCTGCTCAGCGGGGAGTCTGCTTCTCCCTCTGCCTCTGCCCCTTCCTCCCTGCTTGTGCATTCTCTCTCTCTCTCTCTCTCTCTCTCTCTCTCTCTCTGACAAATAAATAAATAAAATCTTTTAAAAAAAGAAAAGATATAAAAACTTCATATCTAACAATATTTACGTTAATAATGACATTCTTACATATATCAGTCAATAGAGGGGTGGGCTGTGGTTTTTAAACAATACCTTACGACTTCCATATTTGTATTTAATCAAATATAAGAATATTGGGAGAGTACAGGAACTTAACATGGAGAGAATGTCTATTTGTAGGTACTTATATCACCTGTGGTAAAAACAACAGATTTTCTTAATTCTCGGACTCAGACATCTGAAACCATCTTTAATTTGGTCAAAGACTGATCACTCATAATGTAGGAAGACATCTCTTATTCTCCCGCCACTCCTTACTTCACCCCCAACTTAGGAATTTCTAGGTGCTAATTCACTAACAAAATTCCACTTTTGTGGTTGTGGTGGTAGAGGCTCTGGTCTGAGAAGGAATGGTTAGGGAAGGGTGAACATCAAGATGACAATAGCAAAAATACACTGATTTTTATGTATGATTAGATCCTCAAATTTAATCTCATTAAAAGGAATCTCGGGTAAATTTACATATGTTTGCATAGGTAAATGTTGCAGAAAGTGCCTGAATTAAAATATATTTTTGACTCTTCTCTTAAACTTTTATAGATCCGCATATAACCAGTTCCAAATTAACAAGGGGATCTCTCTCTATTTAAAGCCTCTTTATGAATTCTGATGTGTTCTGGAAGACATATTATTATGATGATTAATTAGTCATCACATCTGTAAAGTTAGATAAAACTATTTAATGCTGACTTTTAGACTTCAAAACTACTTCCTCGGGCGCCTGGGTGGCTCAGTTGGTTAAGCAACTGCCTTCGGCTCAGGTCATGATCCCGGAGTCCCGGGATCGAGTCCCGCATCGGGCTCCCTGCTCAGCAGGGAGTCTGCTTCTCCCTTTGACCCTCCCCCCTCTCATGCTCTCTCTCTCTCTCTCTCTCTCTCATTCTCGCTCTCAAATAAATAAAATCTTTAAAAAAAAAAAAAAACCTACTTCCTCTGAGTACCCAAAATGGATAATACTCACTCACATATGTTCTAAATTGAGTGCCCATTGCTCTCTTTACAATTTAGTTTCTTTTATTTTATGTCATGTTTACTTTTTTAGGAAGAAAGATCCATTTCAATCATGAAAAGACCTGGAAGCATTTTAACTCTTGTCACGGCACTGATCACTGGCTTTTAATTTGTCTTGCCATTCACTTCTGATGAAATTATTTGAAATCTGGGTCATTTTGAAGCTTGGTTTCAGGAGCAGCTCTCCCATTTAGGCTTCTTGGAATTCAAAGCCATTTTCTGTTTGAGTTCTTGTCTTAGTGAGACAATGTCAGGGATTTCTGAAGAAGATGGTGAAACTGTCTTTGTTTGTTCTTAAATTGAAGTCTGCTGAAGCCTACCTAGTATTTTCTTCATGCAAGTGTCTGGGCCACCAGGGTGAAGGGAAGAAAAGACAATCGTAAAGAAAACCTAAAAACAAAAGTATCACTAATTGTCATGCTACACTTTGTTCTCACAAGAAGCATGTACCTGTGGCAGGAAGCCTACATAAGAATTGTCCTCTTCTAGCGAAACTTCCAAATGCTTTTATCTCTGGTTTCTACTTGTGTGCTCTTTACTCCCAGTGTTACACTTTTCTTTTTACTCATATTATCAGTCAGTCATCATGTCTGTCCATCCCACTACAATATTGTGCCTTTTGAAGGAAAACACAGGTCCAACTTTTCTCACACTGAGTTGGAGCCCTGGTAATTTCCTTAATGATGCTTGGTCTGACTGGTACATAGATCAAATAAACATGTTCATTTTCCTGTGCCTTTTATGAACATTGGAAGGTTTTTATTTATTTACTTTCCTTTATATTTTTTGGAGGGGGGGAGAGTATGTGAGTTGTGGGGGGAGATGGAGAGGGAGAGAGAAAATCTTAAGCAGGCTCTGTGCCCAGCACAGAGCCCAACGTAGGTCTGGATCTCATGACCCTGAGATGAAGACCTGAGCCAAAATCAAGAGTTGGATGCTTAACCAACTAAGTCACCCAGATGGCCCCTATTTATTTACTTTCTTTAAGATTTTATTTTATTTTATTTTATTTTTTTTTAATTTTTTTTTAAAGATTTTATTTATTTATTTGAGAGAGAATGAGAGCATGAGAGGGACGAGGGTCAGAGGGAGAAGCAGACTCCCTGCCGAGCAGGGAGCCCAACATGGGACTCGATCCCGGGACTCCAGGATCATGACCTGAGCTGAAGGCAGTCGCTTAACCAACAGAGCCACCCAGGCGCCCAAGATTTTATTTTTAAGTAATCTCTCCACCCAACGTGGGTCTCAAACAAACAACCCTGAGATCCACAGTCACACACTCTACTGACTGAGCCAGCCAGGCATCCCTGAATGTTTTTAAATAGATTTTAAGCACTGTATTTCTCTTCATGGGATGATTCTTTGCAATTCATGAGACAATAGTCTAAAAATGTGATTGACGCAAGAAAGCCACATAAAAATAACTAATATGATTATCTCTCTAACAAATCAAATAATCCTTAGGTTATAAGTGCCTTAGAAAAATTAAAGCAAATTTATTTTATCTTTTTATTTTATTTTATTTTATTTAAAGATTTATTTATTTGACAGAGAGAGACAGCGAGAGTAGGAACACAAGCAGGGGGAGCGGGAGAGGGAGAAGCAGGCTTCCCGCTGAGCAGGGAGCCCGATGCGGGACTCGATCCCAGGACCCTGGGATCATGACCTGAGCCGAAGGCAGACGCTTAATGACTGAGCCACCCAGGCGCCCTATTTTATCTTTTTAAATGTAAATGATAGTTTGTAGTTTTTTACACATGAATGAAATAGAGTTTGATGCATGTAAGTTTACTGTAAAATGGTCAGTTAAAATAGTTATCATTGCTAATTTTGAAGTGGCCTATTATTTGTATTATTATTATTTGCATTGGTAGGGATTAATGTAACTCTTTACACAGAAGTTCATTCATTTAAGTCGGGGTATATCTCAATGATCTGAGCAAGCAACATAAAAAAAAAGTGATGTGTGGTAGTTAGAATACTAGGATAGCCCTTGAAATTTCCTGCTTCCTCGGTATAATTCCCTCATTTTGAGTGTGGGCAGAACCTGTGACTTGTTTCTGAACAATGGAAAATGACAAAGATGAAGGAACTTTGTAGATGTAATTAAGATCCCTTGTCATTTGACCTTGAGTTGATAATGAGGAAATGTAGGTGGGACTGACCTAATCAGTGTGAGCTGTAATGAGGAGGGTTCTGACGTGTCAAGGGGTGCCAGTAAAGGCAAAGATTCTCTTACTCTACTTCTGGCTCTGAGAAGCAAAAATATGCCCATTTTCAAGAGTAAAAATGATATATCTCAATATCTACTCTATAACAAAATATTCAAAAAAGCTGTATGAAGTATACAGTGAAGAAAGAAAAGCAAAAATTTTTCAAAAAATAAATCAGTCAAGAGAACCAGACACAGAAATGAAGATGTTGGAATGGTCATGCAGGAAACTCAGAAGAACACTAATTAATGTCTTCAGTCTGTAGAGAAAAGGAGGAACATATGTACAATTAAAGTGATAATTTCCAGCAGAAAAATAGTGTAAAGAAAAATCAAATGGAAAAACTAATTTGAAGAAGATAGTAAATGGTTAGGTATGTCTTGGGTGGGTCAATTTGTAGACTTGATGCAAAGGAGGGAATAAAAGCATTGAACTTGAATGGTCAGTATACATTTACCAGAATGAAATGAAAAATAAAAAGGAGCGTGAGAGAGCAAAAAAGGAAGAAAAAGCAGAACAGAGCACCCACGAGCTGCAGGACAATATCAAATTGTCAAACATACGTGTGTTAGGAATTCAAGAAAGAGAAGAGAGATGGATGGAATAGAATTGGTATTTGAAGGCATAATGGTTTTGGACTGTGTGAAAATACTCGGTATGATATTGCAGAGATGGGTCTGTCTTTATGCGTTTGTTACAAGCCACAGAATGTACAACACCAAAAGGGAACCCGAAGGCAAAGTATGAAAATTTGGGTGGTTGTGATGTGTCAATGTAGGTTCAGCCTTGGTACAAACTGTCCCCTCTGGTGAGTGATGTTGATGACGGAGGAGGCTGTGCATGTGTGCGGTCAGGATATATGGGAAAACCTTGTATCTCCCTCTCGATTTTGTTGTAAAACTAAAACTGCTCTTTAAAAAAAAAAGTCTAAAAAAAGAAAAGAATGGCTGATAAGTTTTTTTTTTTTAAATTCCAGTTTAGTTCACATACAGTGTTCCATTAGTTTCACGTGCACAATATAGTGATTCACAATTCTCTACGTGACTCAGTGTTTGTCATGATATGTGTACTCTCGATCCCCATCACCTATTTCCCCAATCCCCCCCCCCCTCCCCCCTTGTGACCACCCCGGTTTTTTTTTGTATAGAAGAGTCTTTTTTGGGGGTTTTATTCTTTTTTTTTTTTTTTCTGGGCTCATTTGTTTTGTGTCTTAAATTCCACATATGAGTGAAATCATATGGTATTTGTCTTTCATTGACATTTTACATAGCATTATACTCTCTAGCTCCATCTATGTTGTTGCAAAGTGCAGGATTTCATTCTTTTTTATGGCTGAGTAATATTCCATTGTATATGTCTACGACATCTTCTTTATCCATTCACTTATGGATGGATGCTTGGGCTGCTTCCATTATTTCGCTATTGTAAATAATGATGCAGTAAACATAGGTGTGCATGTATCTTTTTGCATTAGTGTTTTCATATTCTTGGGGTAAAAACCCAGTTGTAGAATAACTGGGTCATAGCTTAGTTCTATTTTTAATTTTTGAGGAAACTCCATACTGTCTTACAGAATGGCTGCACCAGTTTGCAGTCCCACCAACAGTGCAAAAGGGTTCTTTTTCACTCACATCCTTGCCAACAGTTGTTGTTCCTTGTGTTTTTTATTTTAGCCATTCTGACAGGTGTAAGGTAATAACTTACTATAATTTTGATTTCCCTTTCCCTGATGATGAGTGATACTGATCATCTTTCATGGGTCTGTTGGCCATCCGGATGTCTTCTTTGGAGAAATGTCTATTCATGTCTTCAGCCCATTTTTAAATTGGATCATTTGGGGGTTTTGGTATTGAGTTGTATCAGTTCTTTATATATTTTGGGCACTAACCCTTTACTGTATATGTTGTTTGCAAAATATCTTTTCCCATTTGGTAGGTTGTCTTTTAGTTTTGCTGGTTGTTTCCCTTCCTGTGTAGAAGCTTTTCATTTTGATGTAGTCCCCATAGTTTATTTTTGCTTTTGTTTCCTTTGCCACAAGGACATTTCTAGAAAAATGTTGATACAGCCAATGTCTGAGAAGTTATTGTCTGTGCTCTTTTCTAGGACTTTTATGGTTTCAGGTCTCACATTTAGGTTCTTAAACCATTTTGAGCTTTTTGTGTATGGTGTAGGAAAGTGGTCCAGTTTCATTCTTTTGCTTATAACTGTCCAGTTTTCCCAACACCATTTGTCAAAGAGACAATCTTTTTTCAATTGCATTTTTTGCCTTTTTTATTAATTAACCATATAACTGTGGGTTTGTTTCTGGACTATCTATCCTGATAGTTCCATTGATCTGTGTGTCTGTTTTATGCCTGTACCGTACTGTTTTGATCACTACAGCTTAGTAGTATAATGAAATCTGGAATTGTGATACCTCCAGCTTTTTGTTTTTCAAGATTACTTTGGCTTTTCAGGGTATTATGTGACTCTGTACAAGTTTTAGGATTCTTTGTTCTAGTTCTGTGAAAAATAATGTTGGTATTTTTACATGGATAGCATTAAGTCTGTAGATTGCTTTGGGTAGTATGGACATTTTAACAATATGTGTTCTTCCAACCCATGAATTATTATTATTTATATATTATTTTTGGTGCAATTGTAAATGTGTTTGTTTTCTTAATTTCTCTTTCTGCTTCATTATTAGTGTATAGGAATGCAGTGGATTTCTGTACAATGATTTTGTATCCTACAACCTTACTGAATTCACTTATCAGTTCTAGTAGTTCCTTGGTAGAGTTTTTAGGGTTTTCTCTATAGAGTATCATGCCATCTGCAAATAAGGGAAGTTTTTTACTTCTTCCTTATCAATTTGGATGCTGTTTATTCCTTTTTCTTGTGTGGTTGCTGTAGCTAGGATTTCCAGTACTGTGTTGATCAACAGTGGTGAGAATAAGCATCTTTGTCTTGTTCTTGACCCTAGGGGAAAAGCTCTCAGACTTTTCCATCATTGAGTATGATGTTAGCTGTAGGTTTTTCATTGATGGTCTTTGTTATGTTGAGGTATGTTCCCTCTAAACCTACTTTGTTGATGATCTTTATCATGAATGAATGTTGTACTTTGTCATATGCTTTTTCTAAATCTATTGAAATGATGATATGGTCCTTCCCCTTCCTCTTCTTGATATGATGTATCATGATGATTGATTTGCAAATATTGAATCACCCTTACAACCCAGGAATAAATCCCACTGGATTGTGGTGAATTATTTTTTTAATGTATTGTTGGATTCAGTTTCCTAATATTTTGTTGAAGATTTTTACATATATGTTCATCAGGGATATTGGCCTGTAGTTCCCTTTTTTGTAATGTCTTCATCAGGTTTTGGTATCAGGGTAATGGTGTCTTCATAGAATGAATTTGAAAGTTTTCTTTCCTCTTCTATATTTTCGAATAGTTTGAGAGGGATAGGTATTAACTTTTCTTTAAATATTTGGTAGAATTCGGGCACCTGGGTGGCTCAGTTGGTTAAGCGACTGCCTTTGGCTCAGGTCATGATCCTGGAGTCCCAGGATCGAGTCCCGCATCAGGCTCCCTGCTGAGCAGAGAGTCTGCTTCTCCCTCTGACCTTCCCCTCTCTTGTGCTTTCTCTCTCTCAAATAAATAAAAAATAAAATCTTTAAATATTTGGTAGAATTCACCTGTGAAGCTGTCTGTCCTGGAGTTTTGTTTGTTGGGAGTTTTTTGAGGACTGAGTCAATCCCTTTGATGGTAATTAGTTTGTTCGAGTTTTCTATTTCTTCTTGCTTCAGTTTTGTGTGGTTATATGTTTCTAGGAATTTATCCATTTCTTCTATATTGTCCAATTTGTCGGCATATAATTTTTCATAATATTCTTTTACAATCCTTTATATTTTTGTGCTGTTGATTGTTATTTCTCATGTTTCATTTCTGTTTATTGAGTTCTCTCTCTTTCTCTCTCTCTCTCTCTCTCTCTCTCTCTCTCTCCTTCATTTTTGAAGACTCTGGCTGAAAGTGTATCAACTTATTGATCTTGTCAAAGAACCGACTCTTGGTTTCATTGATCTGTTCTCTTGATTTTTTAGTTTCTATTTTGTTTATTTCTGTGCCAATCCTTATTATTTCCTTCCTTCTGCTGGTTTAGGGTTTTGTTTGTTCTTTGTTTTTATCTTCTTTAGGTGTAAAGTTAGACTGTTTATTTGAGATTTTTCTTACTCCTTAAGGTAGGCCTATATTGCTATAAACTTCTCTCTTAGAAGCACTTTTGCTGCATCTGAAAGATTTTTGACCATTGTGATTTTATTTTCATTTGTCTCCATGTATTTTTTGATTTGCTCTTTGATTTCTTGGTTGCCCCATTCATTGTTTAGTAACATGTTATTTAACCACCATGTAGTTGTGCTCTGTCCAGATTTTTTTGTTGGGGTTGATTTTTATTTTCATAGTATTTTGGTCAGAAATGAGGCATGGTATGATTTCGATCTATTTGAATTACTGAGGCTTGTTTTGTGGCCTAATATGTGATCTCTTCTGGAGAACATTCCATGTGCACTTGAACATTCCACGTGCACTTGAACATTCCATGTGCACTTGAAAAGAATGTGTATTCTGTTGTTTTAGGATGGAATGTTCTAAACATATCTGTTAAATTCATACGGTCCAATGTGTCATTGAAATCCACCATTTTCTTGTTGAAACTGTTTTTAAATTACTGTCAGTTTTTAAATTACTGTCAATTACTTCCTTTATGTTTGTTATTAACTGCCTTAAATATGTGGGTATTCCCATGTTGGATACATAAATATTTACAATTGTTATATCTTGTTTTTGAATTGTTCCCTTTATGATTATATAATGTCGTTCTTTGTCTTTTTTGTTTTTCTTGTCTCTTGTTACCTTCTTTGTTTTAAAGTCTATTTTTCCAATATTAAGTATGATTATCCAGGCTTTCTTTGACATCCATTTGCATGATAAATGTTTCTCCATTCCTTCACTTTCAATGTGCAGTGTCTTTAGGTCTGAAATGAGTCTCATTTATGTGGCATATAGGTGGTTCTCATATTTTTTATCCATTCCATCACTCTGTGTCTTTTGATTAGAGCATTTATTCCATTTACATTCAAAGTAATTGGTGATAGATATGTATTTATTGCCATTTTCTTATTTGTTTTGTGGTTGTTTTGTAGTTTTTCTCTGATCCTTTCTTCTCTTGATCTTTTCTCTCATGATTAGTTGGCTTTCTCTAGTGATGTACTTGTATTCCTTCTCTTTATGTTTTGCATATCTATTACTGGTTTTTGATTTGTGGTTACCATTAGGTTTGTATCTAACATCTTTTGCATATAGCCATGTATATTAAGTTGATGGTTGCTTAAGTTTGAACCCATTCTTCACTCCTTTTACCCCACAGTTTAGATCCATGGTGTCATATTTTATATCCATTTATTTTGTGAGTTCCTCAACTGATTTTTGTAGATATCCTTTGCTTTTATGCTTCCTAGTCTCCTTACTCTTGCTTATAATCTTTCCTTTTCACTCACAGAGTCCCCATTATCATTTCTTGTAAAGTTGGTTTCAGTGGTCTTGAATTCCTTTAACCTTTTGTTTGTATGGAAACCATCTCTCCTTTTATTATGGATGATAGCCTTGCTGGATAGAGTATTCTTGGCTGCAGATTTTCCCTTTCAGCACTGTGAATGTATGCCACCCCCTCTGGCCTGCAAAGTTTCTACTGAAAAATCAGCTAATAGCCTCCAGGGGTTTCCCTTGTATGTAATTATTTTCTCTTACTGCTTTTCAGTTCTCTCTTTATTACTACTTTTTGGCATTTTAATTACTATATGTTTCGGCATGTACCTCCTTGGGTTGATTTTGTTAGGGGATCTCTGTGCCTCCTGGATCTGAATTTCTGTTTCTTTACCTAGATTTTGGAATTTTTCAGCTAGTATTTCTTCAAATATATTTTCTGTCCCCCTTTCTCTCTTCTCCTTCTGGGATTCCTATAATGTGAATGTTATTATGCTTGATGGTTCCAGGTGTATTCTTGTTTTGCACATTTTTTTCTCTCATCTGCTCAGTTCGATTACTTTCCATTAGTCCTCCACATCACTCATTCATTCTTCTACTCTTAGTCCACTGTTTATTCCATCTAGTGTATTTTTAATTTCACTTATTGTGTTCTTCATCTCTGATTGGTTCTTTTTTGTTTGTTTGTTTTCTATCTCTTTGTTAAGGGTCTCACTGAGCTCCCCCATTCTTTTCTCAAGTCCAGTGAGGGTCTTTATGACCATTACTTTAAATTTTCTATTAGGCATATCCCTTATCTTCATTTGATAGCAAGGTCTCTTACTGTGATTTTGTCCTGTTCTTTCATTTGGAACATATTTCTCTGTCTCCTCATTTTTTCTAAGTCCCTGTGTCTGTTTCTGTGTGTTAGGAAAGTCAGCTATGCCTCCTGCTCTTGCAGGTAGTGACCTTATGAAAAAGAGGTCCTGTAGTGCTCTGCAGTGCAAGGTCCCCTGTTTACCAGAACTTGGCACTTTAGGGGTGTCTCCTGTGTGTGTGTTGGATATGCCCTGCTATGGTGGCTCAGCCACTTTTGCCTTCAGTCCAGTCATCTGGAGTGCTGTCTTTGTCTGTTGTGGGTAGTGTCTGGTCCCTGTGGTATTAGTGGACCAGTCTGGGGCTGCCTTGGGCTTGCATTAAGTCACACCTGGTGTTTGCCAGAGATGCAGCAGCAGCAAACTGCAGGGCACTCTTCCTGTGTTGTCCACTGAGAAGCTTTTGTCGGGGGCAGGGCTTGCAGTCAGACCAGATGTCTGCTCCCAGACACTATGACCACCCCCCCCCCAGTCTGACTGGTGGTCATAGTCTGACTGGTATGTGTGGTGATCTTTTCCTTTCCCTAGTGCAGGAGTCACTTTGGAGCGGTGCTGGCCCCTGTCCGTGCACTTCCTGGGTGGGCTCTGGCCAAAGGCATATTGGAGGAGGCAGATCCTCGGTGTGCTCCAGACTGTGGGGCTGTGGTGCTGTGGTGGTACCAAGCTTTGTGCACCTGCAGTGCTGGGACTAAGATGAGCCTGGCTGGAGGGGGCAGATATGCCAAAACAGTGGTGGGTGGGGAATGGGGTGGGAGTGTTAGCAACTTAGGTAGTGCTGCCTGTGTTTATGCTTGGGGGTAGGGGAGGGAAATGGTGCCTACTAGCTTCTTTGTCCCTGGAGGAGTCCTGCAATGATCTCTGTCCCTCCAGGACATCCTCTGAGATAAGTAAACTACTCTCCCTTCTGTCGGCCACAAGTGTTTTTCAAACTGCTGCTTCTATGCTATATAGCCATGGGTTCTTTGTTGTGCTGTCTCTTTAAGGGCAGGAACTTAGTTTCCTCTGTCTTTTCTGGCTTTCCCAGAGCCAAGTCCACTGATTTGTAAATTTCCAGGTTTTTATATCATACTTGTTATAAGAATTCAGGAAATCTAGCTCCTCTGATTTTCAAAGCCAGATGCTATGTCGATTTATGTTCCTTGTGCTTGTGTGGGCTTCCTGGTGTGAGAATCTGTTTCTTTCCCCTCTGCCTGCCCACAGCTCTCTTCCCCCACCCCAGTCCCACTGGTCTGTTTAGGTCCCCAGTACATCACCATGCTTCCTACCCTACTCAGTGTGGCCTGTTCTCGACATTTAGTTATGAAGTTTGTTCTGTAGTCTTCAGATCATTTTCTGGGTTATTTACACTGGTGTGAGTATTATCTAATTGTATCCATGGGACAAAGTGAGCTTAGGGTTCTCCTACTCTGCCATCTTCACTAGGGGTCCTGGCTGATAAGTTTTCAAAATTACCAACAGGCACCAAACCACAGATCCAAGAAACCCAAAGAGGAATCTTAAACAGGAGAAATACTATAAACAATAGCAAAATTAGGCATGCTGTATATATTCAAAAGGCTATAAACCTAACACTAGAGAAAATTTTGATGGCAGCCAGAGGGCGGGGAAAGACACCTTCTACTTTCCACATAGGAACAGATAAATATTATAGCTGATTTTTTATTGTTATTAGAACTGATGTAACAGAAGACAATGGAGTATTATCTTTTTTCAAATTTTTATTTCATAATAGCTCTATTGAGATATAATTCATATACCACACAATTTACCTACTTATGTTGTACAGTTCAACAATTTTTACTGTATTCACAGAGTTGTGCAACCATCACCACAGTCAATTTTAGAACATTTCCATGACTTCAAAAAGACTCCCCACTCCCTTATCATCATCCCTCAAATCCCTCTACCACCTCTTCTGCAGCCCCACATAATCATTAATGTACTAAAGTGAGGTAAAAAGAGTTAGATGAAGAGTGATTAAGTTTCCCTCTTACATTGTTAAGACCAGTAACTGTGGCGTGCGGCACTGTTGTCTAAGACAGGGAGATGAAAAGACACAGCGTAATGAGGGAATTACCAAGAATTTCATTTTGGCCTTAATAAAAGCCTTGATAATCATGGGAAGATTATAAATTATCCAAGTAAAATTGCTAAATAGCCACCTTGGTATGAGAGTCTGGAATCCAACAGAATGGTTAGGGTTTAGAGGTCTAAATTTAGAAGCATCAGAATATAGATTTAAAGACACAGGACTGTCTTCATGTGTTACTGTCATAGAAACAGGAAAGACCAGAAGACCCTGTACCCACCTAGAATAATGCCACATTTCCAAGTTAAGTGGAAAAGAAGAAATAAAAGGAGGAGAGAAGAGTCATCGAGAAGCAACAACAGAGAGGACCGAGAAAGAGAGAAGGATTACGTGGGAGGCAAAGTGTGTGTTGGCCAGCTGGCAGTCCATTCCAGCTAACTGTCAACTTACCGAGATGCGTGAGCTCAGCCAGACTCAATGCAGACCATCAGAGACGTCCAGTTGACTGTAGAGCAATAGTATATGGTTTGTTTCAAGCCACTAAATTCTGGAATACCTTGGTGTGCAGTAAAACATGACTAATCTAAATGAGTATCAGCATCCTTAGGATCATATTGGGGTTATATTCCACCTACCATGCTGTGTCACTTCTCACTCACTGGGATGTGAGGCAATGTTAGGATGCCCACTTTGTTTGCCTTCCGCCATTCCTCTTTCTCCACATATTATAGAACCATTATTAGGGGTATGCAGCTGCTAAGTGCATCCATCCAAATTATGCCCTTGGGGGCCAGGGAAATGACCATAAGGCAGGGCTGCAGACCTCTTGCATTCAACGTGATTTGAAATAGGACCAGAACTCCATTAATTATCTGGTCTCCATATGCCACTGGTTGAGGGCTGCTCCCAGAGCCATGAATTTCCCACAACATCCACCCAGAGCATGTTCCCTTAGCCAGAGAATATAGCCATGCAGAGAATATCCATAAAAAGCTGCAGCAAAAAATTGTTTGACATACATGGGAAGAGTGAATTCTGAAAGCTTAATGTTAGGCCACTGACATTGTCTTCTTTAATGACATTCTTCAAGAATTCGTGAAAATTGACATGGAAAGGATATTTAATTTTATTTAAAATATAACTGAAAAGAAAACATCATTATTGTATAGTAATTATCTAGGGAAATACCTAAATACCATTAAATCCACTGTTAGGCTGAATTAGCCACCATCAGAAAGACTGTTTCTCTGCCTAAGCTCATAGAGTGCGTAACCAGCCAACCAGAGATTTTAATCCAGGTTTGTATGACTCTACATGCCAGGCTATCTCAGGCGAAAAGCATGTCTAACCACTTCTACTACATTAAATGTCATAAAATATGTGTCATAAAATACTAGGAAATAGTTTTTGCCTTGGTTTCAATGATAAATTAATTTCAGACAATTTGCTTAAGCTGGTGGCTGAGAATTCAAGAAAAATTGTGTATCGAGGTAAAAGATACAGACATTCCAACTCAGATTCCCATCCATTTATCACTTAAACTACATTATTTTGCCAAAGAACAAACCCTTAGGAAATGTCTAATATAAATAGAGCTGAGTGGGTGTGTTTGAAATATTTTGTTGAGAGAGAATAAAAGTAAACAAAATTCTCTTCTTCAGACAACATTGCTATAAATTATGGACAATGAGTCTCCAGAATATAGAAAGGTACATGATGATAGATACGTAGGTAGCAAGATAGATGGATGATGGGGGGGGAGGGAGAAAGAGGAAGAGATAGAAGGACAGAGGGAAAGAGAGGGAGGGAGAGAGACAGGGGCAGAGACGGGGGACGGGGAGGGAGAGAAGGAGAGGTGGAAAGGCACGTACACATACGTACACAGAACCCACCCGTGGCTCTCAGAAGAACACTTAATCAAGTGATAAGAAAAGGAGGTCAGCAAAACTGATGCATTCTGCAGTTGAACAGTTTCTGTGCTCTTCCAAACTCAGTTCCTTATATCTTCAGTTTGCTTCTTCAAAGTTGGTGAAAATTTCTATGACTACTTGGCTAAGAAGGGGCAAGAAATAGACAAAGGCAATCATGCTAAAGAAAAGAAAATTTAGGGGCACCTGGGTGGCTCATTCAGCTGAGCATCTGACTTTGGCTCAGCTTGGGATCTCAGAGGATCTCAGGGAGGAGTCTGCTTCCCCTCCCCGCCCCGCCACTCCTGCTTGTGCACCCAATCTCTCTCTCTCTCTCAAATAAGTAAATAAAATCTTTAAAAAAAAAAAAAGAAAACAAAATTTAATAATCAAGGACCAGTCTTTATAATGTGAACGAATGAAACATATCCTTAAGTTTCTACTTGTGATTTCCTTAAATTTATGACAGATGCAAATAATTGATTAATATAATTCTTTTAGTGCCTAAAACGTGCCAGCCACTCTTCTAGCTGTTGAGGTTCCAGAAGCAAAACAAACTAAGTTCTCACTCTTAGTAGACTTACATTCTAATGGGAGAGACATGACAGCGAAGAAAAATACCTAGAATATATTTTTGGGGGCAGTATAAGGGGCAAAAGCAGGCTAGGATCGAAGTCATATGACGCTGGTGACCGAGGACGGCAATGATGACAGTGTAGCAGTTGACCAAAACCTTGGGTAAAGGAAAGCAGAAAACCAAGAGGATGTGTGCGAGCGTCACGTTCTGGAAAGATGAGCTGGTAAGGACCAAGACTGCAGAAATGGAGGAATTCTTGGGATTTCTGTGAAATGGTTAGATTTGCTGAGAGCAGAGAGAGTCAGGGGAGAGAAGTATGGAATATATCGGAAAGGAAGTCGGGACCGAGATCATGCAGGGCTCCATCCCACGGTGAGAAGTTGGGATTCTATTCTGAGTGTGACAGGAGCCACACGAGTATTTTGAGCAAAAGAGTGAAATGACCTGACTCATATTCTATAAAGATCACTCTAGTCTCTGTGCAGAGAGTAAATGGATGAGAGCGAGAGTAGAAACAGGAAAAGTAGTTAGGAACCTATTGCAGTACCAAGGTGGAAGATAATGGAGCCTTAGAGTAGGGTGGGACAGTTATGGGCTGTGAAATGGTCTAATTATGGATGTATTTTTTTAAATAGTGCAGACTATGTATATATATATTCTCAGATTCCTGTCATGTGCACAGCCATATTGCCATTTTCTGGGAAACTGATAGCCTCCCATGGCCCTGACTGATTTGACAGATATATGATTACTGTCTTCATACACCTTGAATACATTTTTATGGTACCAGGTGGTATATCCTAAATAATAAACAACGTATAAAAGAGCTGTCAGGAAGAACTGGAAACAAAACATTCCCTGACTTGAACATTTTGAAAGAGCAGACATGGGTGAGATGACAGAACCAGGGAGAATGTTGTGCGGACGTGGTCTGTTTCCCTCTCTCAACCTGTGGTGGTCACCCGCTTGTCTTTCCAGGCGGGTAGATGGGCTCCTGGCAGTAGAACCTGATGGGTCTGTGATCAGGAGCAGACTTCCCTGAACTTGATATGCAGTGCTTGCTGAGGGGACTAGGGGGAAGTGCAAATTGACAGTCATTTAGATAGGCCCCCACTGGGGACAGAAAACACTCCCTCCCGCAGCTACATGTATCAGTCTGGTGACACCTGCTTTCCCATGCATCAAGGGATGTCTGGATCTGATGAAAGGCACTTCCAATTTGCATTATCCCAGAATCCCAGAAGGTATGTGATAGATGTTGCCTCAGGGATCATTATATCTATGAAAAAGGAAAAAAAAAAGCGAAAGAAGATGGAATTGCTCGTTTCAGAGTTGAATGGAGGCAGAGCCATAGCATTAGTGGGATTTCCTTTGAAAAGTGAATTTTAATGCATAAAAATTTAACTGGACAGCAGTTGGGGATGGTGGGTCATTGGGAATGATTTCTCTCTATAAGTGAAAAAAATTTTCTAGAAAATTAGTAGTTAACACTTACTAATCATAACAAGTACCTACTTTTATGGAAAATGGGAAGGGGAGCTGGATCATTGGGTAGCATAATGTAGCTAGCTAAACTTCTTGCAAGTCAAAATCATGCAGGTGAAAGAAATAATTACATCTGTGTCATGTGAACAGTCATTTTCCTGTGGAGGCCAGGATGCTCATGACTATGGGAAATTGCACAGAGGATAGGTTTTCAAGTATTTTTTTGTGTCATTCTCTCTATCAATTCATGTTCAGCCATGTTTGTCAGAGCCACTAGGTACCTTCAAGATATTTCCTCTCACAGGAGTATCAAAATGGCCTGTAAGGTATATTAATTTTTCCCTGCCTCACATTGTTGTAAATGATTGCTTTGTTTTGTAAGCTTATAAATATTTTAATATTATGATTTTTCCTCTGAATAAGCTTGCTAGATTTAGCAGAAAAAAAATCCAGAATGATATATAAAATCTGAATTTCAGATTAAAAAAATGAGTAACTTACTAGGAGTATGTCCCAAATACCGCATGGGGCATACTTAGACTAAAATAATTGTGTTTATCTCAAATTCTAATATAACTAGACATATTCATCTTAGACAAGGCAATTGTAGTCCTGGGGCAAAGTAATTGTGGAGAAATCATTCTTGCAAATCAGATAAATAACACACATTTGTTACTGAAAGGTGGTGGCCATAGGTTATCTTGGTCATGGGGAAGAATAAGGACTAAGTAAGTTCACTTCTATTGGTATTATTTTTAATTATTGTATACATCTTCTTTACCTTCTCCTCCGAAGCCTCAAGACTGAACTATTTTACTCTCCATGATTCAAAATACAAGAAGTCTGGACATAATTTTATAGTATCCTTATGTAAATGAAGTCATCCGGTATTGTTGCCAATATTCACGACATCGGAACCTACAATTTGACAACATATTAATATTAACTAATTCATGATAGTAGCTAATTATTCATTGTCTACTTCTACATGTCAAGAACTACATTAAGTACATATTATAGCACCATGCACTTCAGCATTTAATGTGTACAGTCTATTCTCCATATTAAGATAATGAGCTCCATAAGGATTCAACAGTCTGTCCAGGATCTGAGTGAGTGGGAGTGTGGAATTCACACTGAACATTCTTTGATACTCATATCCAAACTGATCCTCCTACACTGTGGTTCCACTGGCATCTAATACAGAAGGGAGAATGCAAATGCATAGAGGTCCCTTTTGGAAGGTGTATTTTGAAAGGCCTAATGTTCGATAATTGTTCAAAAACTTCAGTTGGGTTGCTAAGAGAAAATAAATTACTTTCCTAACACTTTCCATGAAACCTGTTTCTGTGAAGGAGAGTATATTTTTTGGTTGCATGAAAACTAAATTCACTTATCTCCTTCATTGCTGGGAGAAGAACCCAAGTGTTTGCTCTCAGATTTTCCTTCTGGAATTTCCCCCCTGCCGTGGCGGGGGGGGTTGTTGGGGAGGGGGGAATCATTTGGATTTTTTTAAAACCATTGAAAATGAGTAAATTGGCTAAATGAGGGTTTACTCTTTGGTATACTATTCTGGGGTTGATTATAAAATTTCAGGTCTATCATACTAGTTTTCTCTTGCTGCATAACACATGACCAAACGTAATGGCTTGAAACAACACCTACTTTCTGTAGGTCAGAAGTCAGGGTGCAGCTATGCTGGGTTCTGTGCCCAAGGTCTCACATTCAGGGTTCCTTACACCAGAGATTCAGAGGTCATTCCGGTAATTGGCAGACCCTAGTCTCTTTGCAGCTGTAGGACTGAAAGCCCCATGTGCTTGCTATCAGCTGGGGACTGCCCTCAGCACTTAGGCAATCTGTAACAGTTCAAGTGAGATGGAACGAAAACCAATGAGAAGGACAAATGGGAAATTTGCCAAGGGCATGTTGGTGTGTACATTCTTGAACACATTAGTTAGAACTTCCCGTGTTTCCTCTCTCCCACTTGGAAGATGGGCATAGTAATACTGTTTCCACGGGTTGTGAGGATTCATATGGGTAAAGCAGATCGAGCAACGCCTGGCACATAAGTAGTGTTATCTAAGTGCTTGCTGTTACGAGGCCCAGGTACATCATTAATTCTAGTTACATAAGCGCAGTAAATGACAAAGGAGTAGCAGGGTATACCAGAATAAATGATATGAAGTTAAGGAAGGAACCATTCTGTGTGTGCTAAATATACATATGCTTTCATTGAGTGTAGATAAATGAGACAAAATACATGTAAAGATGCACTAATTACTGTTCCTGTAGTAACTGCATCGTGGGACACTTCCAATTATTTAAAACTATAACAATTTAACACTAATCCCAACCAAGAACAGGGAGTAGTTTTGTTCACTAGCTACATGGGTCTTAACAGGTGATATTGATGTAAACGCAGCTTACAAAGTACTCATCCAGGCTTCTTTGTAATTGTAAGGTACACAGTCATTATATTTTGGGGTGTGGTGTCAGTGGAAATTTTAATTCATATCAAAATTGGTACATAAAGTAAAATTGTATCAATATATTCCATCAGGCCATTTCAAAATAACGGATTTCCTAGGCATGAAGGGCAGCCATTCTGATGAACTGGTTCAATTCAAATGGCTTTTATTCTAGGCCAACCTTATTATAGATAGTATTTACTAAGTACAGGTATTATGTATAGAGTAATTAGAAGCCTTGGTAAATTAAGCAATGACACATTATTCTTAATACAGTCCTAGAGTCAATATAATCCTATGAGTTATTGCTTAATTCTGGAACTCACTTGCTAAAGTCCTAATTCATCCAGCTATCAAAAGATCTGACAATGGTAACATTAGGCATTTGGTTTGATTATTTTTAAACACATACACATTTAGATGTAATTAGTATTTCATTTCCCACTTGCAACCACCCCCTGACAGTTAGCTTAGACACTCAAGGAAGCGTAAGAGAGCTGTCCTCAGGCATTTACTCCCCAAATCTCTGCTGTCACTAACTTAGAAAGGGGAAAACGATCCAGCACTAGGTAACAATGCTCTCTGACAGTCATCCTTGGCAGGAACATGGAAAAGACTCAAGAGTATCTTCCTTTACCTCACAATGCAGACCTTTTGGGGACTGATTCTAAAAGAAGTCTGAGGTTTACCACAAGCCCAGTCATAGACCAACCCAGAAGGTTGGATGTTATTGCTTTCCTGAACTTTATTGGGATGAGCTTTTCTCAAGATTCAATTTCAGACACCTGCAGAAGACTGGCAAGTTGACGTGTACCAGACACTGAAAATATTAGTAGAGGGTGAAATATTCTACCTTCTTTCTGGAATTGAAACTTAAGGGAGGTTGATTAGCAATGGAGAAACTAAGGCAAAGCATGTAGGTGGAAGACTTAAGAGAATACTCAGGTTGGCTTACATAGGGTGGGGCAAAATTTCAGTGTAGTGGAACACCAGGCTATCAGGTATGATTGCTGTGTCAACACTAAGGGAAACCCCAAAGTGCAAGCCACACTGTTAAAATCCAGGTTTACTAGAATATACATACTGAGTTGATCGAATAGGTCAGGAGTAGGAGGGGAAACCAAGTGAAATCAGAGCTGAAGAGAATACTGAAATGTGAGGTTAGATTATTTGTGGAAGCAATCTCAGTTAACCCCAAAGTCCAGAGGGCTGTTTAAAGCTGAGATTGGTCTAGAAAAAGGATAGTATCCATCCATAGTCTATAACAGTGGGGATGATGATGTTAGTATTAATAGCAACTATCCTTAAATAAGTGTTCAGTATATGGTGAGGCATTTTGATAATGCCTTTGGCTCAGATCAGGAACACTGTGATAAGTGCTTACCTTTAGTTCAGATCTGTTATTGTTCCCACTGAGGGAAGAGTAAAAGAGCTATGGGACCAACTTGCCTACATGCACTGAGCCAGTAGATGGGATCCTCATAAATAGAGCATGCTAGAAGCCAGCCGAGAACCATGAAAGCAATCCCAGTTAGTCATGGTGTCTGATGAAAATGGTTAAATCTTATTTTCCCTGTCTATTTTTATCATGTACACACTGAAGAGTTTCCACTGTGATTTTTCTTGAAGAAATTTAAGGAACAAGAAAGAACAATGGATATTTCATGAGTTTATTTTAAGAGTCATGAGTTTATTTTTATGTTCTGTCACTACTGGTACAATATTGGGCAAGAAACAAATTCTGAGCCCCAGTTTTATCATGTGTCAAAGGATGTAATAATACCTACATCACACATTTGTTGGCATCATTCATGTAAATATCTAATATGGCCACCACCACCACCATCATCATCATCATTTCTTCCTGACCTTTATTGCATTTCCTCTTACTTTCATTGCATCATGTTGTCTTTCAAGCATTATAACTTTAGCTTAAATCCTGTGGTCTCTGTTAAACTCTTCTGAGTATTTAGCTCCTCACTGATCATGGACAAAAAAGGGTCTCAGTTTTTCACATTATCACTCACTGAGCATATGACTTGATTTATCCATAATAAGAGTTTCCTGAGAACAAAAATACTGACAATCTGACACCCAAATTGAATATTTATTACTTTTAAATTGTTACAGTGGGATTAACGTATTATTAAATATAACAACTGAGAGGCTGTGAGGATCTTACAGCTTTCTTCTTTTCCATGCTCTTCAACCACTGATGATCTGCCTTCCAGCATCTAGGGCAGAGTGGAGAAAGCATTATTGCTCTGATGATGAGGTGAGGGGTCATATGAGCTCATGATTTCTAGAGGTTTTGTGGTTTGGGAAATTTTTGTGGCTTTGGCAGAGCAGGAAGGCATCTACTGAAAATGTCAGCTGGCTGTTTATCTATGAGTCATTCTAAAACTCTAACACAATGGCGGGTGAGTGAGAAAGAAGGTACCATCAGTCAGTTGGCTGGACTTCATGGAGCAGGGAATGTTCTGGAATAACGGGCCCTGGCAGCTTTGATGCACATCACTAGCAGCATGATGAGAAATTGGGAGATGACATTAGAGTGTCATCTGTGAGACAGAGAAAGTCTAGAACAATCCGTGGACTCCTGTGCTTTCTATCATTTGTTGAGGCCTCGCCTATATTTCTCTATTTTCTGTGTGAGAACGTATTTTAAAGACCTAATTTTTAGGCTATCATAGAGAAACTTTGCCTTTTCTTAAATTCAGAACCCAGCATGTAATCTTCACTACAAATTTTTTTCTTCTATTATGCGTCATTGTTGCAGTTGAAAGAATAGTGGTACTCCCAAAATGCCCACATCTTACTCCCCCAGAACCTGTGAATATGTTACTTTATATAGGAAAAGGGACTTTGCCAATGTGATTCAATTAAGGATCTTTTTTTTTAAAGATTTATTTATTTATTTGAGAGAGCGAGAATGAGAGAGAGAGAGAGAGTACATGAGATGCGGGAGGGTTAGAGAGAGAAGCAGACTCCCTGCTGAGCAGGGAGCCCAATGCGGGACTCGATCCCGGGACTCCAGGATCATGACCTGAGCCAAAGGCAGTCGCTTAACCAACTGAGCCACCCAGGCGCCCTAAATTAAGGATCTTAAGATGAGGAGATAATCCCGATCTGCCCAACATAATCTCACGGTCCCTTATAAGGGAAAAAAGGGAGATAAGGAAGTCAGCCAAGAAGATAGGATGATGGAACAGAAGTCAGAGTGATGAAGGGCTGTGAGTCCAGGAACTGATGCACCGTCTGGGAGCCAGAAACAAGGAAAAGAATTTTCCTCTAGAGTCTCCAGAAGGAAAAAGCAACCCTTTTTAGACTTCTGATCCCTGGAACTGATTGATGGTAGATTTTTTTTTTTTTAAGGTTTTATTTACTGATCGATGGATGGTAGGTTTATGATGTGTTAAAACACTAAGGGTTGGGATGCCTGGGTGGCTCAGTCAGTTAAGTGTCTGCCTTCGGCTCAGGTCATGATCTTGGGATCCTGGGATCGAGTCCCGCATCGGGCTCCCTGCTCCACGGGGAGTCTGCTTCTTCCTCTGACCCTACTCGTGCTCTTTCTCCCTCTCTCTCAAATAAATAAAATCTTTAAAAATTAAAAAAAAAAGAGAAACACGAAGCATTGATCATCTTGCTACTGCAGTAATAGAAAAGTAAAGCAGATCCAGTACCTTAGAGTAGGATGCTACTGCAACAAGTACCCAAAAATGTGGATGTAATCTTGGAACTGGCAGTCGACAGACACTGGGAGAATTTTGAAGATGCTGATAGGAAAAGCCTAAAATGATTTATGTACAATTCTGTATAAAAGAACACATAAATGTGTATATTTATATGTATATATGCATATATAATAATTATGTGGTCATTATTACAGCCTATTCAGACTATCAGAGTTTCTAGACTCTCTTTTCTATTTTCCCTAAAATTTTTTAATGAAATTGCATATTGTGAACATATGTATATATGTATATATAGACATACACACATATTTATATATATTAGCAACAATCGGAGTGCCAAATGTGTGCCAGGAAGATTTCTAAGGACTTCATATATGTACAAATAAAAATAATATATAATATATAATATAATAATATAATATAATATAATATAATATAATATAATATAATATAATATAATTAATATAATATACAGTTGACCCTTGAACAACATGGGTTTGAACCTCATGGGTCCACTTATAGGCAGATTTTTTTACAGTACTGTAAATGTATTATTTCTTATGATTTTCTTTTTTAATTTCTTTATTGTTATGTTAATCACCGTATATTACATCATTAGTTTTTGGTGCAGTGTTCCATGATTCATTGTTTGTTCATAACACCCAGTGCTCCGTGCAGAACGTGCCCTCCTCGATACCCATCACCAGGCTAACCCATCCCCCTCCACCCCTCCCCTCTAGAACCCTCAGTTTGTTTTTCAGAGTCCATCATCTCTCATGGTTCGTCTCCCCCTCTGACATACTCCCCTTTTCTTCCTCTCCTGTTATCTTCTTCTTTTTCTTTTTTCTTAAAATATGTTGCATTATTTGTTTCAGAAGTACAGATCTGTGATTCAACAGTCTTGCACAATTCACAGCGCTCACCGTAGCACATACCCTCCCCAATGTCTATCACCCAGCCACCCCATCCCTCCCACCCCCAACCACTCCAGTAACCCTCAGTTTGTTTCCTGAGATTAAGAGTTCCTCATATCAGTGATGTCATGTGATACATGTCTTTCTCTGATTGACTTATTTCACTCAGCATAACACCCTCCAGTTCCATCCACGTCGTTGCAAATGGCAAGATCTCATTCCTTTTGATGGCTGCATAATATTCCATTGTGTATATATACCACATCTTCTTTATCCATTCATCTGTCGATGGGCATCTTGGCTCTTTCCACAGTTTGGCTATTGTGGACATTGCTGCTATAAACATTGGGGTACACGTACCCCTTCGGGTCCCTACATTTGTATCTTTGTGGTAAATACCCAGTAGTGCAATTGCTGGATCGAACGGTAGCTCTAATTTCAACTGTTTGAGGAACCTCCATACTGTTTTCCAGAGTGGTTGCACCAGCTTGCATTCCCACCAACAGTGTAGGAGGGTTCCCCTTTCTCCACATCCCCGCCAACATCTGTCGTTCCCTGACTTGTTAATTTTAGCCATTCTGACTGGTGGGAGGTGGTATCTCATGGAGGTTTTGATTTGGATTTCCCTGCTGCCGAGCGATGTTGAGCACTTTTTCATTTGCCTGTTGGCCATGTGGATGTCTTCTTTGGAGAAATGTCTGTTCATGTCTTCTGCCCATTTCTTGATTGGATTATTTGTTCTTTGGGTGTTGAGTTTGATAAGTTCTTTATAGATTTTGGATACTAGCCCTTTATCTGATATGTCGTTTGCAAATATTTTCTCCCATTCTGTCGGTTGTCTTATGATTTTCTTAATACTGTTTTCTCTACTTTATTGTAAGAATATAGTATATAATACATATAACATAAAATATGTGTCAGTCAACTGTTTATGCTCAGTAAGGCTTCCAGTCAACAGTAGGCTATTAGTAAATTTGGGGGGAATCAAACGTTAGACACAGATTTTCAACCATGCAGGGTTGGCTTCCCTCACCCCTGCTTTGTTGAAGGGTCAACTGTATATGCTTTATATATACTTTATATGAGTTTCTATATAGTTATACATGTAAATTTATTTTATATATATTATTTATATAGGGGCACCTGGGTGGGTCAGTCAGTTAAGCCTCTGCCTTCGGCTCAGGTCATGATCTCAGGGTCCTGGGATCGAGCCCCACATCGGGCTCCCTGCTCAGCCGGAAGCCTGCTTCTCCCTCTCCCACTCCCCCTGCTTGTGTTCCCTCTCTCGCTGTGTCTCTCTCTCTCAAATAAATAAATAAAACCTTTAAAAAAATCATTTTATATAAATATATAATATATATTATATATAATAAACATATACAAGTATAAATATAAAATATATATAAAGTTTGCATATAAAGTTATATGTATAACTTATTCTTCCCTCAACCTTATGATGTCATGACTATCATGAGGAAACTGGAGACTTACAGATGTTAACTAATACCTTTTACGTTATGTAGCCAGATAGTCATGATGCCGGCAGTGAACTCTTATCTATTTGATTGCAGAACCCATGCTGGTAACTTCTCTGCTGTTCATCATTCCACTTAATATATATTAATTTTAGTTGATTATTACGAAGTAATATTTGACCTATGAAAATGTGAAAACTCCACTTTTTTACCACTTATTTCAAGGATGTACAAGCATATCACATCACCTTGTACTGATTTTTATTTCAAGTGTATTGAACACCCGAGTGATGCACTTAGAAACATCCCTTTAACTACTTCTCTTACACACATTTTAAGTTTTTACTTAAAAATTCTGGAAAATCGATAGTTGAAGTAGCAACACATTTGATGTTGTCTCGTGGCAACCTCAGTCCTCTAGACCATAACCGTGGACCCTGGAAAGTGGTTGTGAGCACGCAAACTCATTTCCACAGTTTTAACTTTTCCACCATTGATTTTTAAGTGTGAGCCGGAGAGCCAGTCTTATGCAGTTATTTGCTCTCTGGATGAAGCATAAAATGTATCCACAGGGCAAGGCTAACCTGTGAAAGGGAGCAGCGAGATCTGGGAAGCTAGCTGCTGCCACATTCCGAAGCTCACAGTGCTTTTCTTGAATTATATATAGAAATAATGCTGTGTAAATTGCTTATTCTATTTAAGATAGTAATTATTTATCAGAGAGAAAACACAAAGGAGGATTGGTAGCATTACTAATATATATTCACTGAGAACATCAAGGCTCTACCATAATGTATTTTCAGTGAAAAAAGTTTAATAAAATAGTTAATAGTTTTAACACAATATCACATCAGTGGAATAAATTCTTATCTAGAGAATGTTGAGAGTCAATGGAGTATATGTTTAGATAGTTATTTGACAAATGGGGTATATCTTTGGATAGTCATTTATATACAGTATAATTATAAGTGCACTACCATTTTTTTAACTGACCCAAGAAGTGATGGATTAGAATATTTGAATTTTAGGTTTGCCTGGGTGGCTTCGTCGGTTAAGCATCTGCCTTCAGCTCAGGTCATGATCTCAGGGTCCTGGGATTGAGCCCCACATCGGGCTGCTTGCTCAGCAGGGAGTCTGCTTCTTCCTCTCCCTCTCCTTCTGCCCCCCCACCCCCACTTAAGCTCCTCTCTCTCTCTCTCAAATAAATAAATAAAGTCTTAAAAAAAAGAAAATTTGAGTTTCAAATCTTATGAACCAAAATTTGGAGGTAGAAGAAGACCTTACAAGCTTGAAATAAACATATGTACAGTAGAAGTCATTTTACAATGAAATTAGATTTTTCCTAGAAGGGTTGCTGGGATGTCTGTGAATGCCGTAAGACATCTGGGCCCAGGGGTGTCTCTGGGGTCCAGGGGCATGCTTCTTACTGTTAAGTGAGAAACTCCCCTTGGTGGCAGCTGGCCGCAAAGGATCCCAGAAAGCTGATAATGGCGATGAGTTAACTTAGTATGGAAATCTCATGACAGCCAGCCACTTTTCCTGCTCCTAGCATCGTCTGTCACCCCCTGGGTTCTAAACAGAACAGAAAAAATTACTTCAGGGAGAGTCCTTTCTCCTGAACTCAAACTAAATATCATATAAACAGACAGACTTTCCCATGAGGACATCAGTCTTTCAGCCAGGTGATGTGTTGAAATTTATCTCTGAGAAGAAACCAACTGGTTGCCCTGAACACCCGAGCCCATTTTGATCTCTTCCTTCTGTGAACAGTAGCACTGTCTGACATCTTAGAGTGTAGAGTCTCATTGTGCTTCTTCTTGAGCTGTTTCTTGTTCAAATCTCAATGTTACCCTATTTAATGACCCAAGAAATAGTGCCTGTGTGCATGTGTGTGTGTGTGTGTGTGTGTGTGTGTGTGTGTGTGTGTGAGTTACGTGCCTGTGAGGTAGGTTTGTGAGGCTTCCAGGCCCTCTGAAAATGTCTTTTTATCAGCTCAAGCCGGAGAGGCAGTGTGACAAAGGAGGAGTGCAGACAAGGGAGTGAGAAGACCTGAGTTCTAGGCAAAGCTCAGCGTACAGCACGTCGTCCTCCATCTTCCCCTGCATGCGCCCCACTCCCTATCAACCAGAGACTTTGGTGTCACATCTGTAAAGATTCTCAACCAGATGCAGTGGAGGTCCATTCTAGATGCACGTGTGAGTTACATCAACAAAGGCACCTGGAGGACAAGGACGTTGTGTGTTCCCTTCGTGTTTCCTCTAGCACACGAGTACCTGCTGTGCGTGTCCTCTGGGGGGGGTGGTATATGCTGGGATATGTAGTGTCAGTTACCCTGTGGGTAAAGAGGCACTATTTAAACTAGTCTGTGTCTTTTATCATGTTGCATCTCCTATAAAAGAAGCTGAACCCTGTCACTTCTCCTCCATGCTGTGGCTCAAAGCAAGAGCAAATCGTTAACAAAGAAAATTGCTCGTGGATATAAATACATCTTCCTTAGTTTAAGGAGCTCCTTGATCTTAGCCGCTGATTATAAGAATTGCAAGTTATTACAAAGCTGAGTCTCTCTTTTCTACTTCTATCTTTCCCCATTGCCCTGGAAAGTACTTTGCACATAAATGTCACTCAGTAAGTTTTTGCTGACTTGGTTTTTTCAATTGATTGGTTGATAATGTTAGTACTGATAATGGAGAAAAATGATAAAGTAATGCTTACTAGTGGGAGGGTTCTAAATCTTCCAGTAGAAACCATTTGGAATTTGTTTTATTTTTTTAAGATTTTATTTATTTATTTGAGAGAGAGACAGAAAGAACATAAGCAGGGAGACAGGCAGAGGGAGAAGCAGGCTCCCTGCTGAGCCAAAGGCAGATGCTTAACAAGTGAGCCACCCAAGCCCGCAACCATTTGGAATTTAGATAGAGGGCTGATCTACGAGTATAAAGCAAGCAAAATGGATCTTGGCATTTGTTGGGTCTGCCAGTTTCTATATTCTTATAGTACGCTGGGTGCAGCACAGTTAGAACAAAAGGTTGGAAATTCCAGCAAAATGTACATTTACCATAAAACACAACAGCCAACTTCCCTACATAGTGTTGAAGCACCAACTTCCATCTTTCAAGCCTAGTAACAGACCAAACAATTTCACACCAGTGAAACAAGTGCAGTTGCTTATAAGGATGTTAGAACGTAGGATAGAAGAATATATAAACTATTTTCTAAATGACCTAGTCTAGAATGCTTTATAGGCATGTAAAATACCTGAAGTACATGGAACACCAATTATTGGAAATCTAAAATATAACAAATCTTATGTAAACTGACTTTTTTTTCTTTCATGAGCTAGGCAGTTAAGAATTCTATCTCTGCAGTGATTCTCCAGAGGTCTGCAAGATCTTGAAGTACACTGGGAAATCATAAATGTAAAATATACCTGTTTTTTTCCTCAAATGAAGTGAATTTCATTGAATGCTGAAGTTTTTGTGACTATCAAATCATAGATTATGTTTAATCAGATATTGATTATCTTCCATGAAAAAAAGCAAAATGCAAGTTGTTCGGAGAATACAAAAATAAAGATAATTTCCCTTTTCAAGTTAGTTTAAGTAAGACAATGAAGTGAATGCATAAATATTCCATAATATCATTCTCAAATAAAATTAACATGTCAGGTCATAATAAATCTCATAATGTGCTATGAAAGGGATCTGTAAATATTCTTCCTAAAGGAAAACTCTTAAAATGTCTTAAGTAGATTAAAAAGAATCTTAAAAGAATTAAGTATTTTCAATGATACCTATTGTTTTCTGAATTAGAGTCATCTGCATTTGCTCTGAATGGGCCCTCACACCACAATCCCAACCTACTCACTTTTCTTCCATTATGTCCCAAGACTTTGTATTTATACCACAACAAATGTAATTTTTTAAAAATTTTCTGAACACATTCTGTGCTTTCCAAACTCAGTGCCTTTGTTTGTGTTGTTTACTCCACCTGGGACATCACGACTTATCAATCAGTCAAAATCTCAAAATCCCATTGATCTTTAAATGTTCATATCCATGTTTACTACCTTCATAAACATTTCTGAATCTCTTTGCGATTCCTTTTCCAGAATTATAATGGGTCTTAGTTCTAATCTTTCTTTCAAGACGTATTTTTCAGAGTAAAAACACTTTGTATATACAGCACTACCTAAATACTAATTTATGGCTAATGAGTGAAACATCTTGAAGTGCATTGGGAAAGAAAAAGAATTTTATATATATATATATCCACATATATATAAATGTGTGTGGATATATATATATATACATTATATATACTCGAGTTTTATAGATAGAGTTATATATATAAAGACTTGAGTGTAGGGGCACGTGGGTGCCTCAGTCGGTTGAGCATCCAACTCTTGGTTTTGACTCAGGTCATGATCTCAGAGTTGTAAGATCGATCCCCAAGTCAGGCTCTGCAATTAGTAGGGGGTCTGCTTGAGATTCTCTCTCCCTTTCCCTCTGCCTCTACCCCCCCCAATAAATAACTAAATCTTAAAAAAGAAAAAAAGACGACTCAAGAGTTCTTTTCTACTTGAGGTCACATAGTGTTTTCCTACAACTTCTCATCAGTCCGTATCTGTCTTCTTTAAGCAGAACAGGAGATGTCTTTCAATATTTGATGACACGGCATGCAAACGTACTGCTCAGTATTCTCTTCTCAAGTTGAACCTTTTCAATTTCTTCAACATCCTAGCTATTTCATGGTGTCCAGATCATAGACCATCCTGTTTTCATTTCCTCATTTGTTTATCGCCTTCAAAATACAGAAGCCAGAGGGCGCCTGGGTGGCTCAGTTCTTAAGCGTCTGCCTTTGGCTCAGGTCATGATCCCAGGGTCCTGGGATTGGATCGAGCCCCACATCGGGCTCCCTCCTCAGCGGGGAGCCTGCTTCTCCCTCTCCCACTCCCTGTGCTTGTGTTCCCTCTCTCGCTGTGTCTCTCTGTCAAATAAATAAGTAAATAAATAAAAATCTTTAAAAAAAAATACAGGAGCCAGAAAAGAAGGTCCCCTTCAGCCATGATTTGACCAGTGTAGGGTTGAGAAAGATGCTGAGCCTCCCTTGGTTAGGAGAATGTACTTCTATTAGTGCTGTCTGTGGTGAAAATTATTGGCTTGGTGGGGTGGGGGCGGGATTCAGCTGTGGGACTCGAATTGAACTTGCAGGCAACCAGAATCCTCAAGGCCTTTTAAAACGTGATGCTTTTAAAAATATTTTTGGTACTATTTGTATATCATCATATATATACTCCTGTATATGATCGTTTTTCATCTTACAGTCTCACAAAAATTCTGATGCAAATGTTAAGATAACAAAACAAACCCAAAAAAGAAGCATGCACTGTGATAATAAATTTAATGCTCATGTTCAAGTCAGGGAGCTTTGCTCTGAGAGCTCTGCCAAAGCATCCAGAGGCCCAGGCCATCTGGGGTTATTTTGACTCCAGAGCAATGGGGGGTTCACTTTGGTACCAGAAGACAATGCATGTCATTATTAAGTAAAGCATGTATAGACAGGAGCTACTCCCTCAGAGACCCACCTCGCTGTCTGTCATCACCATTCTAAGAGATCATGAATCTATGCATCTGCTGTTTGTATGACACTTCATTGGTTATACAAATATTCAGTACACCATTTCATTTGATCATTGCGATGAATAAGCCTATGAATTTGACAGTGAAAGAATTATTATCCTACTTTGTCAAAAAAGAAATTGAGGTTCAGAAAGATTGACTAAATTACCCAGGAGTAGACGGTGAATAACAGCCAGAACCACATATTGGCTTCTTCCTAAATCATTTCTGTAGTTAGTAGAAAAATGTACCTATTTACTTACCATGAAGAGGGAAGTAATTTCAATTAATACATTCAGTTCCATTGGTGGGCAGGACATGTAGAATATTGAGTCTTGACAAGGTAAATGTTAAAATGTTGATTGTATCAGAAAATGAGAAGAAGAGAAATTCTATGTTCTATTCCTATGATCATGACTTCAGATCAACGTGCTCTAACTCGACAAGGGTAACCTAACGTTAGCAACTTTAATATAAGCAAATGTTGTTCAATAAATTCAATATATATTGACTTCCCTACTAGCTTTTCCAAAACCAAAGGTAGCTTTGAAAAACCACATCTGGAACTGTTTGACATGCTAAGCTCATTGACCTTGGGGAATTTTGAGCAGTATATAATTGACTTCATAATTGTGTTAAATGTATTGTTGAAGTTTTTGGAAGGTTTTTGTACTCGTTTTATGGAAATAGAGTTTGATTTAATTTTTTTCCCAATTACTTTGAATCCACAACAGCAGTGATTCATTTTGGAATCACAAGACAATATAGGTCATTCATAAGAAAAGCATATGTGGCCAAGGCAGACAAATTTCTATCTACCTACTTTTACATCCCCAGGGAGACCCTTTGTTTTATTATTGAAAGGACAAGGGAACTTGAGAGTTTCTTCTCAAAAGAAATACTAAAGCAGGGTAGTCCTGAGAAGGCAAAATGGAACCAGCAGCAGGACCACCTAAGACAAACGGTCTGGTTCACATATTTTCATGAGGCCTGGGTGTGTGTGTGTGTGTGTGTGTGTTTTAAGTTATTTTGAATTTAGGCTTTGGTTTTGTTTCTTAGTGTTTTTTTCTCTTACACTGAGTCGACAAAACATAAGGGATGCTCCCTTTTTATCTAGAGGAAATATGCTTTCTCTTTTCACTAAAGTTAAAAGAAGGGAAAAGGAAAAAAATCCATATCCCTGTGCTGCTGGACAGCTGGCATTCATCCTAGGGGTCCATCCTCAGGCTACGGTTGGCATTTTAATTGGAGGCATTCTGCTCTAAGCAATAAAAGGCAATTCTACTAGATTACCCAGAGACTCTCTCACTTATGACATTTTAATTAACTCAGAGATCCTGGAGAAAAGGTAGAACTTGATAATCAACTGATTTATTTTCCAAATAAAATTTATTTTGGAGAAATTATATCTTCCGTTTTTAGTTTTTCCCTGCTGCACAGGGAATTTTAGATATTCATATTGAAAGTGAAGTGAATTTCTTTGGCTTAAGTAATCTTCCAAAATCTTTTTTGTTTGTTTGTTTGTTTGTTTTATTATTTATTTATTCATGAGAGTCAGAGAGACAGAGAGAGAGAGTGGCAGAGGCAGAGGGAGAAGTGGGCTCCCTGTGGGACTCGATCCCAGGACCCTGGGATCATGACCTGAGCCGAAGGCAGACGCTTAACCATCTGAGCTGCCCAGGTGCCCCAAAAATCTTTTTAAATTTAAATTTAATTTAAAATTTACATTATTGATGATTACAGTCTTTAATGTGCTCTAGTATTTTAGCAGTTGTTTAGCAATTGTGGGCAGAAGTAAGAATGCTGGGTTTTTTTGTGACGTTGGTGGGAATTGGCACCAATCACATTGACGTAGGGTAGGAAAAATAATTTTCCCTCCACCCTTCTAGGTTCTTAGCTGAGACCACTTTGTAAATAAAAAGGAAGATTCTTAAGAGAAAAACAAACAGAAGTTTATTAAAAAGAAATTTAATGACGTGTACATGAGACATACCCAGGAGAGCTGAATGACTCCCAGAAATGGCTCAAGCCACCACCTTAAATATCATCTCCAGCTAAAGACAACAGATGTGTGTGGGGGTCAAGTCGGGGGAGTTAGGGGAAGTGACCAGGCAAAGCAGAGTGAGCAAGGTATGGCAGATTTGGTCAGCTGATTTCACCATTGATAAGAGTTCTGAGATTTACCCATCTTCCTCTTCCGTACAAATGGTGATTTCTTTTATAAGCATAACTGCCCCTTACAAAAGGATACCTTCTTCTCAGATGTCAGAGCCTCTCCTACCTCTGATGTTTCTTAAAAATAACTGGCTCAAGATAATCTTTATGCTAAAGAGACATATTTTGGGATGGCAAATTCTGCTCCCCTTCAGTAATGACAACAGACTCTAAAATACAATTCTATATTCAAATAAATCTAAATTTAATGTAAATGGGGGATGACCTTGGGGATGGGAATTAGTATTTCAAGAACTATTATAAGTTACTGCCTGTGTCATATGTCTCTGATGGTGGATGACGCGGGAGTGGGAATTTGTATTAGTGTATTTTTTAATTTTGACCAAGGGATTATCTCCTCTATTTTAGGAAAATCTGTTTCCATGGAACACAGTTTGAAATCTTTTCCATGAGGAGGTGATGTGCTGTAGTAAGGGGAATGTGGACATTAGCATCAGAATAAGGTGGTTCCCAACATACATCCCTTCCCAGTCATGAATACAGATCTTCCTCCAGTGATGGGCTAACATCCCTGTAAATGCATTATAAGTTGAAAATATCGTGAATGCATTTAATACCTTATCCCACTGAACATAGTATCATAGCCAAGCTGATCTTAAACATGTTCAAAACACATACATGAGCCTACAATTGGGCAAAATCATCTAACACAAAGCCTATTTGATAAAAAAGTGGTGAATATCTCATGTAGCTTCTTGAATACTGCATTGATGTGAAAAACAGGACAGTTGTATTGGTACGGGATGGTGGGAAGTATACTGGTTGCTTACGGTCCCGATGGTGTGGCTGTCTGGGAGCTGTGGCTCCAGCATCACGAGAGAGGTGAGAGTGTCGTATTATATAGCGTATCACTAACTCAGGGGGTGAGGGGATCAAAACTCAAAAGTCAAAGTACGGTTTCTACTGAATGAGTATTGCTTTTGCACCATCGTGAGGATGAAGAATCGTAAGTCAAACCATGGTTAAGTTGGAGACTGTAGATGGAAGCTGGGACTGTGAGGCTCTTATCATGTCTGTAAAACATGTGCTTGTGAAGGCATTTGAGTCAAAACCTTCTGGCACTTAGTACAGGGGTATGGATGTTTACAGGGGAATTTATGAAACAACTTTTAAGTAAAAACTTCTAAAGTAATCAGTATTACCTCTGTTGATAATGCTATTTGTCAATGTAATTTTTGACTTAAAAAGAAACAGCAGGCCCCAGATGGAGTCACTTATGTTAAGATCAGCGAGACTTAATGCCCAACTTCGTGTTAGAGGCAGAGAGTGAGGTTCTAACAGGAGGCCTGGCTCCATCATTGAGGAAGTCGGGGCCAGCTGACAGGAAGGTCAGCGGCCTGAACTTGTGGCGCTCCAAAACAAAGCCACAAGAAGCCAGATCAAACCAGACAGACCCTAGGTGGCAGGTGCCATGACAGGAAACCCCAGAGCAAAGAAGGAAGAAAAAAAATCTTCCAAGGAATCCCCATTCCAAGGAATGAATATTCCACCCGCTAGTTAATAACCGTCCATAGAAGAAACCCAACCCCCAGGGAGTACAGCTGGAGAGCTCCCGCCATCTCTCTCTCTGTCTTCCCCCCCCCCCTTTCTCGCGCTCTCCCTCGTCCCCTCTCTCCATCCCTCTTCCCCCCTCCCCCTCCCTCTCCTTCCCACTCCATCTCAAAGTGTACTTCCACTTTCCTAAACTTCCCTGCTTGTGTTACCTGCCCAGTGTGCTGTGCAGCTATACGTGAATTCTTTCTCAAGGCAAGGCCAAGAGCCTTGGGCACCATCTTTAGGACAAGCTGTGTGGAGGCCCCAGGGGACACAGTCTCCCCAGTCTTCCTACAGCACTAATAGCAGTTTCAGCCTCTCCCAGGAGCGGAATTTTAAACCAGTAATTGTGGAAGTGCCTGATCGGCACCCGTGAGGTAATCTGCCTGACAGACCCTTTTGTCTCTCTTTTCCGTGGTGTCTTCCGAGTCTCACTCCTGTCTCTGCCCTTAAAAACCTTCCGTTTTGTGCAGTTCCATGGAGCTTTCTTCTGTTTGCTTGATGGGATGCTGCCTGATTCATGAATAGTTGAATCAAGCCACTTAGATCTTTAAATGTACTCAGTTGGATTTTTTTTTACCATGTAAAATGAGATAACATTGATTATTCATAAACTTGAATAAATAATACCAAACTGTTGTATAAAAATGATTTTCCTTTTAAGGAAAGTCTTCTAGAAAAATCTTTGTAGCTTTGATGCCATCATAGCGCAGATATATCATGATCTTGGTCATGAGTAAGAAAGCAACGAATATTATTAATTGTAGTAATGCCAATTTAATTTAATGTAATTCTAATATTCATAGTACGTTTATGAAGTGTGTGATTTGTTTCTGATTAATCTTTTATTCTTAAAGTTACTTTTTCTAAGAAAGAGACTTAGCTTTAAGTTCATAAATAGGGAAAGAGTTTTCAGAGCTGAAGTGTTTGGATTTTTTGTTGTGTGATACACAGCCAGAAACAGATTCTTCCCCAGGTTACCCATTTTAATCATTGCTGTGAAATTTGCTTAGCCACGGGTCTAGAAGGTGAAATGGAAAAGCAAGCTTTAAGTCCTTTTATCATATCCCTACTCTCAGACAAAATGAGTTTTCCTCATAAGTATTTTCTTCCATCATTAAACATTTCTAAGCATCTTCTTCGACTCGAGATGTGTCCTACTGTTCTTGCCTATAAAGGGAAAATGCGAAGCTCTAATTCCAGTGAAAGTTGAAGTTTTCCTAAAGCCCAGTGTGCATTTTGCCCTTTGTTTTTGTTGAATCTGTGATTCAGGGGAATCTTCTAGCAGATGATGTAGATGAGAGAAACAGGGTTGTTTCCTTTTTGGAATGGAAAAATAATTTTGCTGTAATCATTTGGTTTGTTGTTTCACATGATAAAATATTGTAATGTCTTTCTAAGATCATGAATATATAGTCCCCAGACAGATGCAGTAGTGAAACTACTCAATCAGTCCACCACGAAAAAAGATATCCCTTCACCTGTTTATTTATTTTTTTTATTTTTTTTAAAAGATTTTATTTATTTATTTGAGAGAGAGAGAGAGAGCATGAGAGGGGGTAGGGTCAGAGGGAGAAGCAGACTCCTCGCCGAGCAGGGAGCCCAATGTGGGACTCGATCCCGGGACTCCGGGATCATGACCTGAGCCAAAGGCAGTCGCTTAACCAACTGAGCCACCCAGGCGCCCCCCTTCACCTGTTTAAATCTAAACATAGCAACAAAGTCTCAGGAAAATAATCAGCTTCTTGGTAAAATTTTAATATCTAAAGTTAATAAACTTTAATATCTATAAACCTAATAGCTGTTTTAAAATATAGATGCACACATTATTTTCCTAATTCTTGTTCTCACAATATTGTCATTTATAAGAAAAATATGTATTTGGTCATTCAGATGACCAGAATATATTTCCCATATACATTTGGTCTTCCTCCACAGTTCCTGGCTCACAGCTCCCAGAACCCCTGGAATTTACAAAGTGTGAAGAGTGATTAAGATGTCTTATGTTAATGAGATGACTTTTGGAAAGCCTCTAGGGATGGGAGTGGTTGCCAGTGGGGCCAGCCCTATGATTAGAGGTTTGGGAATTTCAGCCGCTCACCTTGACCTTCAAGGAGGGGAGAGGGACTAAAGATGAAGTTTAGTCACCAATGACCAACGATTTAATTAAACATGCCTATGTAATGAAGCCTCCGTAAAATCCCGAAGGGCAAGTTCAAAGAGCCTGTGGGTTGGTGAACTCATGGAGGTGCTGGGATAGGGGTGAGGCTTAAGAGGGCTTGGAAGGTCCCCTACCTTCCCCCATATTTTGCCTGGTGCATCTCTTCCATCTGGCTGTTCCTGAGTTATATCCTTTTATAACAAACTGGTGATCTAGTAAGTCAAATGTTCTCAGAGTCCTGTGAGCCACTCTAGCAATTCACTGAACCCATAGAAGGGGTTGTGGGGACCTCTGCTTTCTAGCCAGTTGGTCAGAGGTACAGGTAACTACTTGAGCATGCATCTCGCATCGGAAGGGGGAGGGTGGTCTTCTAGGACTGAACCGGTAACCTGAGGAGTCTGACACTGCCTCAGGATAAATAGTGTCAGAACGGAGTTGAATTGTAGGATACCCAGAGAATTGCTTGGTGGTGGGGGGGGAACCCCTCCCCCACATACCACCACCACCACATTGGAACTGGGTGCAGAACCAAAAGAGTTCTAAAAATAAGGCGTCTAAAAAAGTAAGGCAGATGATGGGTATGCATCAAAATATTTTATTCAGGTTATACATTTATTAAGAATAACTCAAACTGAACTAGGATAATAATGATTTTTTAGTATACTCATATATTATTATTTCCTTTATACAGTTTTATAGACTTTATCAGAGCAGTGGAATAGCAGTGGTGTGTGCAGGTAGAAACGGAAACAAAAAATGTATACCTTTCTGGAATTGAACTACTTTTGATTGAATACATACATATTTTTATGGCATGATAGCAAGATAGTACTTGAGAACATTTTGTTAATTAAATAAAGCAGTTGAGTAATTTATGACTTCCTAAATACTCATCACAAGGTTGATTTTTATAAAAATACTCTGGGGCTTCCCATCCCAACTGCCACACTGACCTTTCAGGGAACTTAAGGTCCCAAATCCTATCCCAAGTACCTCCCTCTACCAGCACTGTCATTCCTCTGGGATGAAGACCTAAAGAGAGAAAGAACCATAAATTCTGGTTGCTCGTGGAATGGCTACTCCAGGAGATGACAGTGATGATGTTGCCCATCATGTGCCATGTACTGAGCTCTATACCAGGCTCTCCGAGTTCTAGACCAGCCGTTCCCAGTGCTAACATGTGTCAGAACCACCTTGAAAGTTTCAGCTTCAGGTTGCTGAACTCCATTCCAGAGAGGTCTGGGCTCATTTCCAACAGGTTTCTGGGTGATGCTCAGGTGCCAAATCAGGAATTAGGCTTTGAAGGCTGTTAACCCCCATGCACATGCAAAGTTATGAGGCAATTAGAATTACTCCCACTTTCCAGATGAAGAATCTGCACCCCAGGGTCATCAGTGAACAGGGCTCCATGGCTCTGTGATTCATGTAGGTGAGCCTGTTACTGTCATCTCTGAAACTACACCCTTGAATTCAAAGTGAGGCCAAAGATGTCAAAGTAGTTTAAAGTCAGGGGCACCTGGGTGGCTCAGTTGGTTAAGCGTCTGCCTTCGGCTCAGATCATGATCCCAGGGTCCTGGGATCGAGCCCCGAATCGGGCTCCCTGTGCTCGGTGGGGAGTCTGCTTCTCCCTCTCCTTCTACCGCTCCCCCTGCTTGTGCTCTCACTCTCTCTCTGTAAAATAAATAAATAAAACCTTAAAAAAAAAAGGTAGTTTAAAGTCAGTAGAAATCTTTGTCTAGAGAGAATCGGGGCCATTTGATACATCTTGTTCCTTCTGTTCTGTAATGAAATCTCATTATCTATTTAATTTGACCAGTGTGGATAATTCCTTGGCCCTTTAAGTGGAAAATGACCTCATTTTTAATAGCTTATGGATGTGAATTAGCCAAGTGATTTCATTTTGTAATTTCACTGTGAGCAATACTTTGCAGAAAGGTTGGGAGTAAGCATTGGTTCTAAAAGGAAGGTACCTCTGGCAGGACTTTGAATAGTTGGATTGCTGGAGTTCGCTCCCAGGTTGGGAAACTTAGTGATCATATCAATCAGGGTCACGATTGTTCAGCACACCTTTGGGCAAGCTAATCCAGGGGATACGAAAGATACTATGTCTGAGTTAAGAGAAAGATATACTTTGGTTACATTTAAATATCTTGCATTTTAACTCCCACATGGAAAGTGAATTCTTATCAATCATATAGATTCTGATTGAAAAAAATAATAATTTCAGTGCAATTACAGTTAGATTTGTGCAGTTAACAATCATCTGTGTGATTATGGTTGAGTTGAATTTAGTAATTCACTTACTTGATAAAGAACTTCTTTTTTCCCTACATAACCTGGCCTCTGAAATATCACAATTTAGCTCTTAACAAAAGCCTTTATAAAATAAATTAAGTAGAAACAAATTTATTGAAATTACAACAATCCACTTGTTCTCAGAATCGTTCAAGCACAAAACTTTTTACCAAGTTAATGATGGCCTTTAACAAACTAAAACCACGGTTCTTCACTTCCTACGCAAAAGTATGTATATAAAGAATACCCCTGGGGCGCCTGGGTGGCTCAGTCGGTTAAGCGTCTGCCTTCGGCTCAGGTCATGATCCCAGGGTCCTGGGATCGAGCCCCACATCGGGCTCCCTGCTCAGTGGGGAGCCTGTTCTCCCTCCCCTCTGATGCTCCCCCTCCTTGTGCTCTCACTCTCTCTCTGTCAAATAAATAAATAAAATCTTTAATAAAAAAAAGAATATCCCTGTACACTTAAACATTCAGTGCAAAGCGGAGCTAGGCATGACACGTCCATGAAAAGTTCAAACCTTCATTCTGTAGACAGGTGATAATGTGATAATCTGTTCTTCAGTTTTCATAGATTGAAAACTTTTAATGTCACAGACCTAGTGAGTTTTTTTTAAAAGATTTTATTTATTTGAGAGAGAGAGACAGAGAGAGCAGGAGCAGTGGGGAGGGGCAGAGGGAGAGGGAGAAGCAGACTCCCCAGTGAGCAGGGAGCCCGATACGGGGCTCGATCCCAGGACCCTGGGATCATAACCTTAGCTGAAGGCAGACGCTTAACTGACTAAGCCACCCAGGCACCCCCCTAAGTAGTGAGTCTTAATCACATAATTGCACAAAGTTTAGCATTGGGTTCCTCAGCTATCAGTTCACGGTTTATCAGTGAATCACAAAGTCTGAGCTGTTTTGTAGCCAACCTGGTTATTGTTGCCTTGTAGTCATCCCTGAAATCTGTAAATTCCTAAATAGGTATATGTTGGACCTGAGCTCCATGCTACCCAGACCTCTTGTTAGAGGTATGCATTCTTTGCTCCTTTCGAAGACAGAGGATGTCGTATTTGCCAACATATTGGCATTAGTAAAGGTTGAATTATTTGCTGGAAGGTGAATAAATGCCCTTCAGGAAACGTACTCAGGTGTGTTCTTGGTTCCATATTGCATATAATGCTTCAGTGAATGGTGAGAAAAATTTCGTCACAGAACAGCTCAGGAGAAAAATGGTGGTGTGGGCAGCTTCGAATTCCCATCCCTCCACAGAAGCATCAGAAAGCAAGCAGAAACTCTCAGAATCAGTTTGTCAGAACTCTGGAAATAGGCAAAGGTTTACAGCAACCAAGTGAACAATAAATTAAGAAAGAGGCACTAAAAATTCGTGGGAAAGCTTTGTGGCGTTTTTGCTTACCCCATGTCAGCCCTCCTGGCACAGCGGTGGTGCTGAACACAGCAGACCCCTGCTCCCTGGTTCTGGAGGGAGCAGAGCAGACTTGATTTGTAGTTATTTGTGTCTCTTCTAAACTTTCTGGAGGACCGCCTGAGGACTGACACAAGCTGATTGTCTCTGTCTTACCTGCCTTGGAACTCGTGCAGGGAGGAAAGGCTGTGGGCATTGCCAGAAAACATCATTAAGGCAAATGAAAAAACCCAGCTGCCAGGGTGAAAGACTATAGTCGAAACCTACAGTAGGCAGCCTAGAGCTCGGGAGGAAAAGGTAAGGACAGAGTTTCTTTGGGAAATTAGGTCACTCAAAAGCACCTGTATCCTGAGGCATTTAAAAAGCTAACACATGTCCAAGGCAGAGTAGATGGCTAGAAAAGAAGGAAGAAGCCCCTAAGCTTTCACAAAAATAAAGTTAAAATACAGATTTACTTCTGTGTTTTCTCTAAAAGTTATATGTTTTAAAATCTTATAGTTAAGTCTGTGATTAATTTAAGTAGGCGCCACACCGAGTGTGGAGCCCAATACGGTGCTTGAACTCACGGTCCTAAGATCCACCCCTGAGCTGAGATCAAGAGTCGGATGCTTCACCGACTGAGCCACCCAGGCGCCCCAAGTCTGTGATTAATTTAAACTTTATTTTTGTGTATGCTCTGAGGTGTAGGGGTCCAGTATTGAATTTAGAATTTTCTTAACCTTTCCAACCTCGAGGTATGTGCATCGTATCTTAAAATCAGAGTCTGCACCATCAAAATCACGTCTGTATTACCCTCCAGTTATATTATTATCCAATGTGCATCTTCCTTATCATGTATGTCAGCCATCCTCATCGTGCCAGATTACGTGGTGGAGTGGCGATGGTCTCCTTTCCCATTACTCTAATTCAGTTTATTGCCAAATTATATGGAATCTGTTTGTAGTATCATAGAGACTTTTCTTTCCTCTGAATTCATGCCATTCTTCCAACTCACAACTCCAAAGTCCTGCCATGAACCACTGCCATGATTCTGTTCCTGCCAAATTCACTGCAACCATTCAGATTCTGAGCTTAAAGCTTTACACTGTCTATAGGATAAAAGCACGTTTCCCTGGCATTCAGAAGTGCTCTCTTTTTTCTAATTTCAGTTCACTTTTCCTTCTTTCTCTCTCCTGTGTGCTAAGCTAAATACTCCCCAGTTTTCAGATGTTTTAACTGATCTACCACTAGAACTTAGATTTTTTTATTTACATGGATTACTTCCTGTTATGACGAACTCCTTTTTGTTAACCTACTCTTTCCCAGTATTTCCAACACAGATGACACCTCATCTTTGAAAATTTTCCAGATCAATTTGGCTGAAAATTCTCAATATTGTTATTGTTCCTAATTTTTATTTATTTATTTAGTCCATTTCTCTGTCCTTCATTATCTGGACATTATGTGGCCTTATCTGTGGGCATCGGTTTGTGCTTTGCCATATAGAGTAACCGTTTGTATGTGTTTTGTGCCGACAACACCACAAAGTCCTTCAGAGGTAAATCTATATACAAGTTACCATTTCCACCCCTATTTCCAAAGATAGTATTTTAAAATGATATGCCAATCGCACGTGATGCATTGAGCAAAGAACAATTCTGTGCTCAGCAAATGGATTGTTCCTCAAAGAGGTGAGAGGACCAGAGACATGATGAAGGCATCATTTCAATGGCTTCAGAAAAACAGCCCAGTGGAAAGGGCTGTCCTGTGATCATTATTGCTGTTCAGACAGTAAAAGTCCCCTTCAATCACTTGTCCACTCTGGTCACATTTATCAGATGTCACATCTGCATGTGGGAGGGGCGGGGAGCTGTCTTTAAGCTCATGTTGATTTTCAGCTATGGAAAATGCAGAGTCTCAGCTGGATATCCAAGAGGAGACAAATGTATACTTTCAGGTTACAAGCCAGTCACAGGAATGGCTTTATTGCTGTAACACTAGAGTCAACTTCCTTTAGCTCAAAACCTAAGTCTCTGACTTAGTCCTACAAGACGGCACAGGGTCTGTCTCTGCCTGACTTTCCCCCTCTGTGTCTTGTCGGTCTCGTCTAGTGCCAGTCATGCTGGCCTCCACGCAGGTTCTCCAGGACGCCTAGAAAGCACCTGCCTCGGGGGCTTTGCCCTCCATTCATGCCTACGGGTGGGTTCTTCCTCCAGATACTCTTATGAGCTTACTTGCTCAGTTCTTCTGTGTCTGAAATCAGAAACCGGATGCATTTACCTAGACAGGACCCTCCTTCATCCTCTTCTCTCTTATGTTTTCTTCAGAGTTCTTGTATTTAACTGGCATTCCATTGCTTGATTGTTTATTTTAAATTTTGTATTGTTTTAACTGAGGTGTAATTGACATCTAACATTATAGCAGTTTCGAGTGTACAACATGATCCTGTATTTGTATCTGCTGTGAAATGATGACCACAGAAAGTCTCGTCAGTACCCATCACCACACACAGTTAACAACAGTTTTTCTTTTTCTCTCCGTGAGGATCCTCAGGATCCACCCTCTCAACAACTTTCAAATACGCAGTATGATACCATTAACTGTATCCCAGTGACTGGTGTATTATAACTGGAGGTCTGCACCCTGGACCCCCTTCACCTGTTGCACCCACGCAAACCCGCCTCTGTCAACCACCAACCTGTTCTCTGTATCTATGACCATGGGGTTTTGTTTTTTGTCATTCAGCCTCTACTCTGTTATATTTTCTTCGTGTTCTTATATTAACTGGCATCAAATTGCACTTTGCTTTTAAGTTGTCGCCTCTCTCTCTACAACAGAAGCTCCATGAAGGAAAGGATGTTTCCCATGCCCAGAACAGTACCTGTCACATGACTGTGTTCAATGTATTTGTTTGCTAAAGGGATGGATGCCTGATGACTTTCCTGGAATTGGTCCTGTCACTGTGGGCTAGAGTGATTTTAGTTCATGCCAACCCAGCAGAGCATCAGTTGAGGAAATCAACGATTACTGAAGGATCCCTTACAATGCTTTCTACATAACAAGATACCAACATGGGAAACTGTTCAAGGCACAAGCCCCCTGGAGAGAAATAACCATAAAACTTTTTCAAAGATGATAAAATATCCAGAAACCTAGTACTGTGGCTCTTGTTAAGAGAAGTTAAACAAAAATTTAGGTTAAAAAATATCCTCTTACCGTAGTCTTCAGAAGGCAAAATAAGGGGAGCCACGTTAAGTCACCAGCACCATTGCTGTCACTCCTCAGCAGGCAGCAGTAACGTGAAGGGACAATGCGGGGAAAGACTTGGGTGGACCTTGCCACATTACCGCTCACAGCTATCAGATCCTTCCCATATCCTGAGGTCACTTATCTTCTTTCCTTGAAATCTGAGTCTCAGTTTTCGACAATACCTTGAGACTGAATTTTGTATTTTTTTTATTTTCTATTTAGCCACGTCCGTAGTGTTCAAAGGAAGAGGCAGATTTGGGGCTTAGCAGAGCCATGCAAACCCTGCCTCCCTTCAGGTCACCCCTAGCCCCCTGGGAGGGACCCTCCCTCTCCGGAATCCAAGGATTAAGTCCGGCCCAGAGGGTGGGGTCCAGCCCTGGCTCCAGATGGGCAGTTGGGGCTCGGTCCCAGGGAATGAGCTGCCAGTTCCAACCGGGGAGTTGGACGCACTGTCCAGCAGCAGCCTGGGGAAAAAAAGCCAATGAGCAAAATGAGCACTGGGGGAGTGAGCAAGGAGTAATTGGGTGGATGGAACTGGCAGTGAAGGACACCTTATCCATCAGCCAGTACTCTGCATAAGCCCCGGTGCAGATCGCATGGCTAGGAGCCCGGGTATAATGACTATTCCAGACCTCCGATAATAAGCTGTAATCAACCACTTGGGATGGGGCTTAAACACTAACCTGCCCATTAGCGTGGGTTCCCGAGCACACTAGGTGAGGTAAAATGGAACTGGTAAAAATCCATAGTAATGCAGGAGATGCAGTGGCTGCACATTTCTCCGATGTGCAACCCATTTCCAAATACTCTACCGATAGCATGTGCCAGATTTCTGCTTGTGTTATATGGGGGAATGTGTACTAGTGGAAGATTTTAAATTCATGAGACATGTTTTCTGTACAGCCTCGAGGACCTTATTATTGTTTAAAATGAATATTTGAATAATCTTTGTGAAGAGTTACTTAGAAACGGTTGGAAATTTCCAGAGGAAGAAATAGCCATACCTCTTTACTTCAGTACAAAAGCAGGGGAAAAGCAAATGTCTAAATAATGAAAAGCTGTTTAGCAAATACCAAGGCTCCATAAAAATGTGGAATAATGAATTAGAGTTGTACGTTTCTTTTCTCTTTAGCTTTTTGAGTTCATCCTTCTCTTTCAGTATCTGACACTGACAACATTTATGTCCTTAAAACTTTTTCACCGAATAAGTGGGTGAGGGTCAAAATATAATATAAATAAGTCTGTTTGATATATAAATTGAAAGTATAAGTATTCATTTTAAAAATAAACTTAAGATACCAGATGAGCCTGACCAATAACTTAACAATATAAGATCTAAAATACAATAACAAGGATAAGGGATGTCAGCTGGAAACAGCTTTGCCATCTCAACAAGTCAGGTTTATGTGACTGTCACTAACTTTTTTTCTTTTAAGATTTTATTTATTTATTTGACAGAGAGAGACACAGCGAGAGACGGAACACAAGCAGGGGGAGTGGGAGAGGGAGAAGCAGGCTTCCCGCGGAGCAGGGAGCCCGATGTGGGGCTTGATGCCAGGACCCTGGGATCATGACCTGAGCTGAAGGCAGACGCTTAATGACTGAGCCACCCAGGCGCCTCTGTCACTAACTTTTTAAAAGTAGGTCTTGGAAAAGTACACAAGATATACTAAAATGACTTATAACATGAAAATATGATTTTATTTTAAAAATGCAGAATATCATGGGAATAAAAGAAAAGAGGCAAATCTCCAGAGTAGCACCCCACCAGCCCAGTGGAGGTGAACTCTTAATTTCAGGAACATAGAAGCAACCGAGGGAGTTCATGTCTACGTATCATGATCACATGGAGATAAATCAAATGTGATCAAATGGCACTTAACCAAATGGTAAATTAGTGTTTCATCCGGGGCACTTTTGCGAGAGAAGAAACAAAGGATGGCATAATTGAAAAAGGTAGTGCAAAAATTAATTCCAAAATCAGGCTAAAATAATGCTATTTCAAAAAGTGTACTTTCTGTTTTTGTCACGACTGCTTGAGGGTTTGAGAACCAATGGGTGATATAGTACAGGGGGTATACAATAATGTAAGCAAAGTTCATTTTAGGGCAAATATACACATTCGATCCAGAAAACAGAACCGTTAACCTCCTGACCCAAGTCACATAAAGCGGCTTTTAATTGTGCTAATTTAGCTAAAACTAGAGAAGACAAAATGGTTTTGAAACTGTTGTGCACAGGGATGTGCGGGGACTGATTGTTGTCAGGATTTGGTCAGGGAGGAGCCTGGACTAGCAATACCACGTTGTCCAGGTGATGAAACGCGATGGTCAACATCCATGGCACGCACTGTCCCAAAGGGGTGGGGGTTGAGGGGCACTGGAATTCCAGACAAAAACAAAAGTAGAGCACATCTATTGGGTAGCTGCGTAATTTACTTGATAATTTAAGCCATTAAAATCCAGGTGGTAGCCCAGGGAGGGGGTGCGCAGAACCACCAGTGATATCAAGTGGAGGAAGATTCAGAAATTTAAGGAGACAAAGGAAGGAAAATCTGTACAAAGTACCCAGAAACTAGATAAGAGGAAAGGCAATAAAAGTATTTTTATGGAAGTAAAGAAAGGATATGCAGAGTACCAGGAAGGTCCAGGTGTGTGCAACTGACACAAATACATCAA
>NW_027397094.1:3847005-3857604 GCF_003265705.2 Callorhinus ursinus | reverse complement strand
TTGTTTTTCAGAGTCCATCGTCTCTCATGGTTCGTCTCCCCCTCCGATTTCCCCCCTTCATTCTTCCACTCCTGCTATCTTCTTTTTTTTTAACATATAATGTATTATTTGTTTCCGAAGTACAGATCTGTGATTCAACAGTTTTACACAATTCACAGCGCTCACCGTAGCACATACCCTCCCCGATGTCCATCACCCAGCCACCCCATCCCTCCCACCCCCCACCACTCCAGCAACCCTCAGTTTGTTTCCTGAGATTAAGCTTACTCTTTCATCCTCTGTGCATAAATGACAGAGAGACAGGACACTGGTCCACAATCACACATCTTGTGACTATGTGTTAATTCCCATTGTGTAATATGTCATCATGACCGAATATTTTGACAAGTCATATCTACCACCATCAGGCTAGACACAATTTAAATAATTAAGAATGATTGGCAAGAGGCCTGATTTTTCTAGCATCAGCCAGATGAAGCTGGGGACAATGATTCCTAGAACTACTTTCTCTTTGCAGTTCCAGGTTAGAGCTGTCCAAACAGCAACTTTTCCCAAAGATTTGGAAGGTAGAATTCAAACAGAAATCATTGATCTCTGAAAGTTGTCATGCGTAGATTTCATGACCGAGAGAAGCAGCATTGTCTATAGGCTCCAGTTTGTTCTCATTCTTTCAAGCTACCTCTGTGCCTAACTCTTTGACCCTGACGGAAGCCCAAGACCCACCAACAGGTGCTTGACTGCAGCCCCAAAGGCTTCCCTGCCCAGCTCCCTGGGGTACAGCAGGCCAGGAATGCTCGCCTTGTCAGTTGATTGGCTGGGATGCCTCTCTTATTCAGCTTCTCCTTTCAGATCCTTACTTCTCCAGCTCTTCCCATAATTGAATAGGACCTAATAGCTATAATAAATTTCTTATCCTATTATTCATAGTGGTTATGTTTCTCTGATTTCACTCCGAGTAATATACCTGTTAACATATATTTATCCAAGAAAAACTGAAGGTGTTAATCCTGTCCTCAAAGAAAATATTTTTCATCTTGAAAACATATGTATTAAGTGAAGCAATCATTTTGGGGAAAAATCAAAATGCAGAAAAATACATTTCTATATCTACATCATGGCTGCCACTCGGGGAGTTTATCAGATGTTTTTTGAAAGAGCCAAGTTAGTAAACAACGTGTCTGCATCATCATTTAGGTTTACATATATTTACTACTGGGAGGACTTCATCAAGAGCTACTATGCAATACTATCTATAGCAATATAAAAATCATAAAACCAAATATGTCACTGATGATGCTTTAAATTCCTTCCTTACAGATGCAAAATAATACAGATTGGAATCACAATAGTAACTAATTAATAATTGTGAATAACTATAGTAAGTATACACAGATACAGGCCAGTGCTATGTATATGTATATACGTGTGTTTATATGTATGTTATATATTTATAAGCCTTTATTTTAAATATTTATGGTGGAAATTATTTTGCATTTGTGTTATTTTCATGTTATTGGCTGTAGAGGCAAGAAGAGGACATATACCCAAACCGAGGAACAAAAATATGTCAGTATATGGTTGTTTGGATAAGTGTAAGCAGAGTTCTCAAGTTGGGTTCTTTGAACATGGGAAATGTCAACAGTCTGTGGCTTGTAGTTGAATACACTTGGAAAAGCCAGGCAAGGGAAGCTCAGCAGGTGTCTTTACAAACGTAGGGCTGCCCTGCATTTGGGTTTCCAGGGTGGAGAAGTAGGAACACAGCACTTCCCAAATTCTCGGATGACAGTTTTCCTTTCATACTCATGTTCCACAAAATGTGAGTTGGTTCATCTTGGAATAAAAAGTAAATAATTTGTCCTCTGCTATAGTACTCTCCCTTGCCAACTCAGGAGGATATTTTCATCTTCTGCCAATAAGAATAACTAAACTAAAATTACATCTTCTTATTTTTTAACAACTGTAAAAATAGGTTCCATTCTGCAGTTTGGTTTTTGTTTTTGATCTGAAAGCGATGGTTTGGCACAGCGGGAAAAAACTCCAAAGGTGTTTTCTAAATGTTTGGGTAATTAACATTAGGCCCTAGACTGAGTTGGAGACACTCACTCAAGTCAGTAAAAGCCTCAAGCTCAGTTTGCTTCTGTAAAATAGGACAGCATAGCTGTGACCACGGCCCTGTCCTCCTGTGCATTTACAGAACATTCACCACGGTGCCCTGCTCTCCAGGGCCCTGCTCTCCTCTTGTGCATGACAGTCAGCTCAGAAAAGTAGCAGCAGACTGAGATGCAGACTCTGCTCCTAAGGTAACATTCTCTTTTCTAGAACTGAATCTTTTTTTCTTTTTAAAAGACTTATTTATTTATTTATTTATTTTAAGAGATTGAGAGTTGGGGGGGAGCAGAGGGAGAGAGAGAGAGAGAGAAGCAGATTCCCCCCTGAGCGCAGAGCCCCAAGTGGGGCTCAATCGCTGAGCCGAAATCAAGAGCCTGCCTCTTAAATGACTGAGCCACCTGGGCACCCCATGTGGATTTTTGAAATTGCTGACCAGGAAGCTTTCTCCTTGTGAGTATGCAATTCAGTTTTACTGAAGCACAGAGAAGTATTCTAGCGGCCTAGTACCACTATTTCCAACTATAGTCCTTGCTTCACAGAAACATGAATCAGCCATCCCTAAACCATTATTTATGTAACCTTTCTAAACCAAGACCGGCCATGCTTAAATCTAGCAGAGAATGCCCCAGGACCAGGCTGTTTTGTTTTCCATGGGGAAAAAAAAAAAAAAAAATCCGGGCAGAGCCCATTTTGCAGCATTAACTCTTTCCCATTTTCTCTGAGCCTCGATATACTCATGTTCAATTTTTTAAAATAGAAATGCCTCCTTCTATGACATGGCATCCCGATACGTCTGTGTCATGTGAAATAAACAAATTGGCTTTTCTCACTCCTCATCTTCCGTATAAAAAAGATACCAAGGGGCGCCTGGGTGGCTCAGTCATTAAGCGTCTGCCTTCGGCTCAGGTCATGATCCCAGGGTCCTGGGATCAAGCCCCACATTGGGCTCCTTGCTCAGTGGGGAGCCTGCTTCTCCCTCTGCCTCTGCTGCTCCCCCTGCTTGTGCTCTCTCTCTCTCTCTGTCAGGTAAATAAATAAAATCTTTAAAAAAAAAAAAAAAAGATACCAATACTCCTTCGATAAAATAGTTCTATAAGGCATTGTCATGCAAAGTATCTTACCCCATATATACTTCTTAGGGTGCATTTGCAAGTCAACAAATGGGTATGGGGTTTGTAACAAATAAAATGTTCTGTCTTGCTTGCACATTAGTTCCTCTCTTCTCTGTGATTTTGTATTTAGTTGCAACCCTCTGGAGCCTTTCATTTGCTTTGAGAGGTGGTGAAGTCGATTCCATAAATCTTAATCAAGTTAAAATTGCCCAAAAATGTAATTAAAGCCGTCTGAAAATGGCTGCCTCCAAAAGGCGTCTTTGTATAATGAGAACAGTAGTAAGTGGTCCATTCTCCCCAAAAGATAAATTACAATATTTTGTGGAAGCCATCTTTTAATTACAGGGCCTTCATCAATCACCTAGCAAACAATAGCTACTGACAACTTAATGAAAATGCCTAATAGAAATTATTAAATCACCCGTATGCTCCTTTGTTATGTGAACTGTCATAGTTTCCCAAGACAGCTGACTGTCCATAAAAAAAAAAGCTTACTATTTGAAATTCCTGTTAACTCTATTAATTATGACCCTCTTATCGGTGACCCGTATATGTACATTACCAGGATCATTGCTTTTCCAGACTCTAAGACCACTGAGTGTCATATAGCATCTGTCACAAAAAAGTGTGTCTTTACTACCTCTTGCCTGCACTTTTCTATTTACTTCTGAAAAGCATGCCAACCCACTCAGCAGCACACAAAATTACGATACAAGATCTCCTGTAGGATCTTTGTGTGCTTAATCCTCTACTGGGAAAATTGTTTTCATTTCTGTCTCCTTAAGTCAAATTTGAGGTGACTGATGGCACTTATGTTACTTTATTTATCTTTGTGTCTGTTCAGTGTGATTTGAGGCTAGGGGTTTAGGTCCCACAGTGGAGACAGGAGGCATCAGCCACGCTTCGGTGATGGCTGGTGGACACAAGGGCGCCCCCGAACTTCCCACAGCAGTGCCCACGGAGAAACGCCAGCCCGACTCCACAGGGACAAGACCGCTGGACTGCGCTCTGCCCTGTGAGGCTCCTCGAGGATTTTACTCTGTCCTGAGAACCTGAAACTGCGGGTAGAAAGCCTTCAGGGAGTTCTAGGAGCCCTTCTCGTGTGTTGACCCTGAGGACAGGTTTATGAACTTGCCAAACTTGGAATTGGTGTCCAAAGTGAAGGTGGTCGTGTGGGGATGCTCCTCTAACTTTCAGCTGGCTAACTCACAGTGAATCTCACATTTTACTGCATTGTTGCACTCCTTCACGCTTTAACAGAGGCATGCGGTGATGATGCTCCACTCACCACGTAGCAGCCGTTTTCCTGACCTTGGCCGCTTCCTGCGAAAAGGACCGACGTGGGTAGGCAGCACGTTCGGGAACTGTGCGGCCGCTGTGCTGCCCGCTGAGCACTGAAGGCGGGGCAGAGAGACGAAGGAGGCTAGCGAGGCGTTTTTCACAAACTAGATTAGAAAAAAAAAAAAAAAATCAGGGAATACGTAATGCAGAAACTGAGACTGCACGAGAATGAATGTTTTCTTCGGCACCTGAGAAAAGAAATGATTTGAATTCAAAACACTTCCATTCTGTTTGCAAAGAATGAATTAATTAGAAACATGCCAGGATGTGCTCCCAGGAAAACCTGGTCCGTGGGGATTTATTTATTTATTTATTATTTTTTTAAAAGATTTTATTCATTTATTTGACAGAGACACAGCGAGAGAGGGAGCACAAGCGGGGAGAGCGGCAGAGGGAGAAGCAGGCTCCCAAGGAGCAGGGAGCCCGATGGCGGGGCTCGGTCCCAGGACCCTGGGACCATGACCTGAGCTGAAGGCAGACGCTTAACGACTGAGCCACCCAGGCGCCCCTGGTCTGTGGGGATTTAGACGAAGCCCACAAACAATCCCATAGTCCAGCTTCAGAAATAGAAGATCATAGTTCATCAGCAAATAAAGAGTTTATTAAAGGGGAAAAAATGTCCAATAAGGAGGATGTAAGAATTTCTAAAGAAGGGGATAGCAAAGATAAAATTAGTACTGGAAAGTGGAGGGAAGCATGTCGGGGGGGGGGGGGGGATAAAATAAGTAAAATAAATGTTTAAATCTAGAACAAAGGAAACCCTCAGCCATCTCCCTTTTTCCACTTTATGGGATGCCTTACCAAGGACTGACTAGTATTTCCACATCACTTAGAAGTCTTGTCTTTATAGAGCTACAGCCTCAGAGCGTCAAGCAGCCTGGATGCTTTTGGAAGTTATGAGGACTATCTGTTCCCACCCAGACACAGTCTTTCACCATGTAGCTGACGTTGTCTAATTGTTGACAAGCTCTCATTTCACGGGCTTCTGTTGTCCCACAGGGACAGTGGAGGGCCCCGTATTTCTTGGACATGGTGGTTCCATTTGGGCTGCAGGCTTGTTCTCCCACATTAAATGGATTTTAAGTAGACTCACACTCAGAGTCTGTAAGCTCCTATCTTCTTCCTTCCTCCTAGGAAATACACAACAAACCTGAAAAGAACTGAATTCATTATGCTAGTCCCCCTGAAGTGAAAAGAACAGCAGTACCACTTGGGCAGAAGCTGATTCTATACCTCGAGGCATTTCTTTTCCCATTTCTCTAGATTCCCTCTGGAGTCCTAGTGTATGAATTTGCCCAAATTCTCCAGTCTAAGCCAGCTCCCTGTTAAACTTGTAAGAAGCTCTGATCAAACCTGTGAAATTCTCCCAGAAGTGAGGATTATATGCTTGGCATTGACATCCTAACTACTTTCTGTTACTTACCTTAATTTTTGCTCCTCACCAGCTTTACTATGTAGATGCTCTTGCAGAGGCTATTCTCGTGGCAAAACTAACTATAATTGCCACCTTGAAAAGTGACTCTTTTCTGATTTGTTTGCGTGTAGGAAAGGAAATAGGTAGTTCGCAACTTAGATTATATTCGTCTAAAATTCTCGTGTCTAAGCTCTTCCCACAGGTGAAAGCAGGAACTTTTAATAGAGTGCATTAATTGTTTATTTTCCCAGCTTTATTGAGGTATAATTGACAAATGAAATTGGAAGATTTTTGAAGTGTACAACGTGATGATTTGATATACATACACATTGTGAAAGGGCTCCTTACCATCAGGTGACTTCATTCTTTCTTGAAAATTGCATTATGAGGGTTCTCAGGATCAAAGTATGAAGGATCAGTGTAAGATGTAAGGCTTTGACTAACTTTAGGGCATCTGATGCAAAGATTCAAGAAATAGTCATCATTTTAAAACCCAAAGGTTTATAGAGGTATAGAATTAACAGATGGTATTTAAAACCCCACTGTACTCATTTTATTGTCATGAAGTAAAAATCAGTGCTCCTAGAGCTGAACTAGCATCTTGAAAATGATATTACTTGATAAATACTTCCTAAATATCTCCTGGAAAGAGTGATAAAAAATTTATAAATTATGTGAGATACTGTCTCTGCTCCCAAGGAAAATAAAACATGATTGAGATTAGACCTAAAAACAATACCTAAAACCAAGTGGTAACTAATGATGAGAATGTTACCATAGCACTTGCTGTGTACCAGGAACTAGTCTGGGGGCTTCAGTTACATTATCTAATTGATGATCACAACCAGTCTAGGGTCTAGGGTTATCCATAATTGAGAGATGAGTCACCTGAGGTAGAAAGAGGTTAACTTTCTCAAGGTAGCACAGCTGATAGACAGCAGGCTGAGATTTAAGCCAGCAGGCTGACTCAGGACGCTAGTCATTGTCTGAAAATTACAAGACAGTTAAAGCATTGGCAGTGGAGACCTAGAACAAAATAGAAGAACATGATTTTAGTGCCAGGAAAACCTCATTCTGAGTCTTGGTTTCACTATGTTTAACTGTGCACCTTAAATTCACTGCACCTTTGTTCCATCATTCATAAAATTTTAACAGCTAACATTTCCTAAACACTTACTGGCACTGTTTTAAGTAATTTATATGCATTATCACATTTCATACTTTTAATTTGACCATGAGATAAAGCTATTATTTATTTTCCATTTTACAGCTGGTAAGGAAACTGAAGTCTTGAAAGATTAAGTAATTTGCCTGAGGTAGTATACATGGTTGTCCCCCCGCACACCCCAGGAAAGTGTATCTCCATATTATATTCTTTTAATTACTATAGTATTAAGCACTAGTGCAATGTAGATGCTCAAAACAGTAGTGGCCATTATCTTTATTGTTATTTTATATTATACATGATTATATATTTATATACAGAAATGTGGGACATCATTGTCGGCAAAGCAACCTGGATGAGAGAGATGGGACATGAATCAGCCCTATATCAACCCACAAACCATTTAACGTGAGCCTTTGATTAACTTCAAAATACAGTTCCAGATTCACCCTGGCTATAAACCATGACCACCGTAGCCACCTGCTGATCAGGGATCTCGCATTCAGAGATGAAAGGGACATGCCTGACTTGTACTTACAAGGGATTGTGGGAGAACCAGGGTGTTACTGGAATGTATTGGTAGCCTCACGATGGTCTCCTTGAAGCACCTCCAGAGTAGGGTGGTAAGTGGTATCCAGTCAAATGTTGGGGGTGGGAGGACTTGGGATAGTTGGAAAATGAGAAAGACAGTTTTCCTCAAAAACATTTATTTCTGGGGCACCTGGGTGGCTCGGTTGGGCGTCTGCCTTCAGTTCAGGTCCTGATCCCGGGGTCCTGGGATCAAGCCCCACGTCGGGCTCCCTGCTCAGTAGGGAGCCTGCTTCTCCCTCTGCCTCTGCTGCTCTCCTTGCTTGGACTCTCTCTCTCTCTCTCTCTGTCAAATAAATAAAATCTTTAAAAAAAGTTTATTTCTCTCCTGTCACTACTGCTTGGAAGAGAAAAAGAGCTTACAAAATCATATCGTTTAAATTATTAACTATAGAGTGAGTGTGTGTGTGTGTGTGTGTGTGTGTGTGTGTGTGTTGATTTAGGTGTGTCTCTGATTTGTTATAGAGGAATATTTTCTCTTACTTGAGGGGAAGCAAACTTTCAGAGTCCTGTGTTGCCATGTTGGGAAGTGTGACTGAGGATGTCATTCTGTGGGGAAGCCAGGTCACAGGGAGAGAGCACAATTATGTGCCCTGGTAGACAGAAGACAACGACCATTATGCACCAGACAGGTGAGTGAGGTAGCTTCCAGATCCCACCACCTCCTAGTATTGAGTCACCTTGAGCTGCTGATGTCTCAGCTGATATCCAAGCATCATAGAGCAAAGGATGGGTCCTGTCTGAATTCCTGACCCACAGAATCCATCACCCACTGACATGTGGATTCATTTCTCACATACCAATGATAGCTATAGTCAATAGTCAAGCAATGTGAGAGATGATGAGGAACTCTTAATGACAAACTTGGTGAGTTCCACATACATAGTCCCAAAGTAAAACTCTCAAAAATGCAGGTTGCTTGCTGGTTGCAAATGTGATATTTTGCAGAACTCAGCCAGTGCTAATTAAACAACAGAAAAAGAACATTCTTATCAATTTATAGGCCTTCTTAAGCCTTTTCCAATTACAGACTATTCAAATTACAAACAAATACTCTTTGGGGGAGATCAAGCAATGGAAACATTCTTTCAGTTAAAATGAAAGTAAGACATCCATCTTTCCATATTCATTGCATTACAATTGTTAGGTACGAAGTATTGGATTCAGTGCCTTCTACACAGTGAACTCAGCTTCTGCTTAGAAAATTCAATTAAACTCTTGAACTAAGATGTTTTTAGCTGTTGTAACAGTATCCTAAGACTTGATCAAGCATTTATCTGATTCTTACTTTGTCTAACCACAATGTTAATAAAATGATGTGCTTCGGGGGCGGAGCAAGATGGTGGAGGAGCAGGAGACCTGGATTTCCTCTGGTCTCAGGAATTCAGCTGAATAGGGATCAAACCATTCTGAACACCTACGAACTCAACAGGAGACCGAAGAAGAGAGTTAGCAACAACTCTCTGAACAGAGAAGCCATCACTTACTGGAAGGTAGGACGTGCGGAGAAGTGAATCCGAGGCGATATTCGGGAGGATAGACGGCGGGGGAGGGGCCTCCGCCGGCCGCTTCTGGCAAGTGCTAGAGCCGCGGAGCACAAAATCAGACCATCTAGAAGTCGGCTCCGCGGAGGGACATCGCTGCAGTGGCTAAGCGGGGGGTGGAAGCCTCACCATGTTTACCGATCAAGGAGAACGGGAGAACTCCAGCGCTAGGGGAATACTGCACATAGAATTCATGGCTTTTTTACGATGATTCATTAGTTTTTCAAAGTTAATTTTTTTAACTTTTTTTTTTAATTTTTCTTTTTCGCTTTTTCAACCAACATCTTATCAATCCCTTTTTAAAAAAAAAAAATTTTATTTTTCACTTTTAGAGTCATATTTTATCCCTTCATAGTAGGTACCCTTATTTTTGGCATATATATGTATATAAGTTGTTCTCTCTTTAAAATTTTGAGATAGTTTCTTCTAACAGATCAAAATATACCCTAAATCACTAGTGTATGGCTTTGTTCTACTCTCCTGCCTGATCACAGTCTCTCCCTTTTATTTTTCTTTTCTTTTTCTTTTTAAAATCTTTCTTCTTTCAAACAACTTCTTATCTTAACAATTCGGTTTATAAAACCTTTTATAATTTTCATCTTTACAGTTATCTTCTATCCCTTCATTGTATCAACCCTTATTTTGTACATATAAAAGTCTTTCTTCCTTTAAATTTTAAGAGGCACTTTCTTCTAACAGACCAAAATACACCCAAAATCTACTGTGTGGCACGGATCTATGCACTAGCCTGATCATATTTGATCATATTCTGTTTTTTTTTTTGTTTTGTTCTGCTTTTGTTTGTTTTTATCTTTTTCTTTTTCTTTTTTTTCTCTTTCTTTTTTCTTTCTTTCCCTTTTTTTCTGCTGGTTTCAGGTCTTTTCCGATTTGAATAGAGTATATTTGCTGGGGACGTTGTTAACCTGTTACCAATTTATTCTCTCATTCATCTATTCTCCTCTGGACAAAATGACAAGACGAAAAAAAATCACCTCAGCAAAAAGAACAAGAGGTAGTACCGTCTGCCAGGGACCTACTCAATACGGACATTAGTACGATGTCGGACCTAGATTTCAGAATCATGACTTTAAAGATACTAGCTGGGCTTGAGAAAAGCGTGGAAGTTATTAGAGAAACCCTTTCCAGAGAAATAAAAGAACTAAAATCTAACCAAGTCGAAATCAAAAACGCTATTCATGAGGTGCAATCAAAAATGGGGGCACTAACTGCTAGGATAATGAGGCAGAAGAGAGAATCAGCGATATAGAAGACCAAATGATGGAAAATAAAGAGGCTGAGAAAAAGAGAGAGAAACAACTACAGGAC
>NW_027397094.1:3822976-3842005 GCF_003265705.2 Callorhinus ursinus | reverse complement strand
CACAAAAATAGACTCCAAATGGTTGAAAGACCTAAACGTGAGACAGAAGTCCATCAAAATCCTAAAGGAGAACACAGGCAGCAACCTCTTCGACCTTAGCCGCAGCAACTTCTTCCTAGATACTTCGCCAAAGGCAAGGGAAGCAAGGGCAAAAATGAACTATTGGGATTTCATCAAGATAAAAAGCTTTTGCACAGCAAAAGAAACAGTCCACAAAACCAAAAGACAACCGACAGAATGGGAGAAATTATTTGCAAATGACATATCAGATAAAGGGCTAGTATCCAAAATCTATAAAGAACATATCAAACTCAACATCCAAAGAACAAATAATCCAATGAAGAAATGGGCAGAAGACATGAACAGACATTTTTCCAAAGAAGACATCCAAATGGCCAACAGACACATGAAAAAGTGCTCAACATCGCTTGGCATCAAGGAAATCCAAATCAAAACCTCCGTGAGATACCACCCCACACCAGTCAGAATGGCTAAAATTAACAAGTCAGGAAAGGACAGATGTTGGCGGGGATGCGGAGAAAGGGGAACCCTCCTACACTGTTGGTGGGAATGCAAGCTGGTGCAACCACTCTGGAAAACAGCATGGAGGTTCCTGAAAGAGTTTAAAATAGAGCTACCATACAATCCAGCAATTGCACTACTGGGTATTTACTGCAAAGATACAAATGTAGGGATCCAAAGGGGTATGTGCACCCCAATGTTTATAGCAGCAATGTCCACAATAGCCAAACTGTGGAAAGAGCCAATATGTCCATCGACAGATGAATGGATAAAGAAGATGTGGTATATATACACAATGGAATATTATGCAGCCATCAAAAGGAATGAGATCTTCCCATCTGGAACAACGTGGATGGAACTGGAGGGTGTTGGGCTGAGTGAAATAAGTCAATCAGAGAAAGACATGTATCATGTGAGCTTGCTAATGCGAGGAACTCTTAATCTCAGGAAACAAACTGAGGGTTGCTGGAGTGGTGGGTGGTGGGAGGGATGGGGTGGCTGGGTGATAGACATTGGGGAGGGTATGTGCTATGGTGAGCGCTGTGAATTGTGCAAGACTGTTGAATCACAGATCTGTACTTCTGAAACAAATAATGCTATATATGTTAAGGGAAAAAAAAGAAGATAGCAGGAGGGGAAGAATGAAGGGGAATAAGTCAGAGGGGGAGACAAACCATGAGATACGACGGACTCTGAAAAACAAACTGAGGGTTCTAGAGGGGAGGAGGGTGGGGGGATTGGTTAGTCTGGTGATGGGTGTTAAAGAGGGCACATTCTGCGTCGAGCTCGGTGTATTATGCACAAAGAATGAATCATGGACCACTACATCAAAAACTAATGATGTAATGTATGGTGATTAACATCACAATAAAAAAATTTAAAAAGAGAAAACAAATGCTTAGCAGATTCTTTCTCTGCCCAATTTGTGACACCAAATGAGATGGGGTCAAGAGAGAGCTTTTTTTTTTAATTGAGATATAATTAGCCTACAACTGTATCAGTTTCAGGTGTATGGCCTAATGATTTGATATTTATATACATTGCAAAATGATCACCATAAGTCTAGTTAATATCTGTCACCACACATAGTTACAATTCTTTTCCTTTTTTTCTTATGATGAGAAATTTTAAGATCTTCTCTGTTAGCAACTTTCAAGTACACAATACAGGATTATTGAGTGACTAGAGATTTTGTAAGGTATAAGCAAATTAGGATGATGTACATTTTCAGACTTGATTCTAACTGGGATATTGACTCTCATTAATTTTAAATGATGGGCTTTTAAATAAAGATAATTTACTTAAAAAAATGATGTGCTTCTACTATTACCTTTAAAGAGATAACACACTTTCCTACTTGAAATTTTAAGCTAATTTCTATTGTTTTCAAAATTCAGAGTTCAGAATTACATGGTTTACCTCTGGGGAATTATTGAACCTTTGCAACCTCAAAACAAGTTGACACATTTTCCTTAAATCAATATAGGAAAATCCCAGTGCTTTGTATATAGACCAATTTGAGAACCTTCTGCATCCATGAAATGAATAATAGTAACAGAAGATAAAGGTTTACTGATCCTTCTCGGTTACAGTAAATCATAATTAGTGTCCATTTAAGTTTGTTGCTAAACAAAAAGAACAGTTGCACTAAGGAGTTACACGTTGTGAAATTTCCATTTTGCCTCTTTCGGGTGGTTGAGCTTTCATATGAAGACCTGTGAACTTGAAGTTGGTAGGCCTCAGTACATCCCTGATGCTGCTGAAAACTTCATGAAAGATACGAGAATTCCTTAAGCTTCTCTGGTTTCATCTGTATATGAGGCTAAACAAAACTGTCTTCCGTTCTCATGTAGGTTAAATAAGAATGTTTGACATTACATCACATATGGCCCTTGGGAAAAACTAAAAACAAAAGGCTACAATTATTTTCTTACTATGAAATGTAAATCTTACTGCAGACAGAAACTCTGGGAAACCATCGACTGGGCTCTTGGATTCTAGTGCGTTCATTATACCGTGGAGACTAGCTGGGAGAGGATGTGGGGTTTGAAATCTGACTCACACACCCCTCATTAGCTTAGTCCTCAGACTGGAGCTGCTTCTGCCAGAGGAGTTCACACTTTCTACTAACCTCTTGAAAAGCAACATATAAAGGCCAGCAGTGATAGGAGTCCTGTGTTTCACAAACTAATATCCCAATCACGGATTCAGAGTGTGTCTCTGTGAAAAATTTCTTCAGCTTAAAATAATTTCATATCCAAAATAATTTGGGTTTTTTTGGTTTTGTTTTTTTTTTTTCAAAATAATTTATTTAAAACAATTGAGCATATGCTCCTCAAAAGAAAAATCGGTATCTAACTACTTCTCCACCACTGCCTTAAAATAACTAATTTTAAAAAATGCTATACTACTTGATATATACAATAATTTTAAAATATAAGTTAATTTTAGAAATCATTTAGAACAAGAAATAGTACTTTAAGAACTCCCGCTCCAAATGTTATGAAATTAATGAATTCACCTTTGCTATTCTGTGATTGATATTAACTCAGATATTTATAAACTATCTGTTTTTTTCCCTCCCTGAACCTATTCTGGTTCCCCATATGTGGCCTCTTTAGCAATCAGATACTATGTTTGATGGTACGCTTTGATATTTTTAGTAGTTTTCTTTTCCCTGGTTTTGAACCTGTTTTGACATCATGTTCCAATTCCATCTATGGCTTACCTCTTCTTACTTCTTGATCCATTTTTCTTTATTCTGAGTGACTGTGAAATGGTTATACTTTTTATCCACCCCTGAAACTGTTGCAAGCTGAGCTATGACTTTCATTCCTTCATCAATGAATTGTAACTAAATATGATTATACAGGCTCCTTATCCTTGGAAGCAACAGGATTTTATATTTTAAAACAGATAAATAGATAAAAATAGAACTAAATGAAATTACTGTACAAAGTTGTCGCTTGGCTCGTGGAAACTTGACACCACTTAAAAATATTACTTAAAACTATACTTAGTGACAATATTTGCCTACCCACTTTACTTTCTTAGTTTTAATCATATCTGGGGGATATCACATCTTCCTTTAGGCCTTTGTTGGTATGACAGATTTAATATATATGCAATCCACGTTTGGGTTCCACTTCCTTTATAAATCATGAGAGATTCATTAAAGCTCATTGAGACCCTGAAGCCAGACTTAATGGGTCTTACATGGTAATGATAGTAGTAGTTTCTATTTACGTGGTGGCATTTCATGAAAAAAAAATTTGAAACGTTATCAAATACGTTTACGATAATGAATTCACCTGCTTGTGAAATAAATTTCCCATTGGACCGAGCAATGTATCATTTCGAATGTTGCTTTCTCTAATCCTATGACTTACGTTTTAGTATATGTGTGTGTTTAGACAGCTTTTAGGTGGGGTTTTACATCTATTCTCACAATCTTTGCCTTTTAGGTAGAGCATTAGGGTCATTTACATTTAATATCGGTCTTTTTAATTCCATCATCTATTCCTCATGATAACATCATATAACTGTCACACTTTCCCCTGCTTCCTATCTTCTTAGGATCAACTGAATATTTCATATTCTATTTTAGTTCCTCTGTTGGCTTATTGTGTGTATTTTTATGGTTTCCTTATGACTTAAAGTACACATCTTTATCCTATGGTAATCTTCGTTAAAAAATTATAACAACTCACATATTCCACAAAAAAGGGACGTCAAAATTTTGCCTTCTATTTTTCTCCCATCGTACACTGTGGTATTTTGTCATAGCTTTGACGTCGACATGTTACCAACTCCAAAATTATGAAGTATATTTAAAAGAAATTAAAAACAAGCAATACTTTCTACTACATTTACACTTATATGTACTACCTCTGGTTCTATCTGTTCTTCTGTATAGATCAGACTTCATTTTGTATCATTTTCTGTAGCCGAATAAAACTTCTGTTCACATTCCTTGTCATGAAAGCTGCTGGTGATACATTCTCTCAGCTTTGTGTTGAAAATTGTGTTTGTTTTGCCTTCACTGTTAAATATTTTTAAAACAGATACAACTTTCTAGGTTTCTGTTTTTCCCTAGCTCTTTAAAGACATCATTCTATAGCTTTCTGATTTCCACATTTTTTTTATGGAACTCAGATCATTCTCATCTATGTTCCTTTCTACATAAGAAGTGTTACTTTTTTTCCTCAGTCTGCTTTTACACTTTTTCAAAGCTTTTATTCTTAAGTAATCTAGTCTACGCCCAGTGTGGGGCTCAAACTCACAACCCCAAGACCAAGAGTTGCACTCCTTACCACCTGAGCCAGCCAGGTGCTACATTCATCACCGGTTTTTAACAATTTAATAAGAGGAGGTACTTTTGTTTGATTTCTTTTTGTTTACCTTGCTTTAATTTTATAGACTTTCTTATAAACTGGGGCTTTAGAGTTTTCCTCAGATTTGTATAATTTTGTCATTTTTTTCCTTCCAGTGTTATGTCTACCCCTTAATTTCTATCTTGTTCCTTTTCTGTCACTGCATTTATATGTATGTTAAACCACTTGATGTCCCCCAGGTAACTTCTGATATTTGATCATATCTGAACTGATCTATCATTCTCTGTTTATGCTTCTCAAAATCTTTTCGTTGTCCCCATGTCTACAATAGAAAAACCTCAATCAAGCATAAGCTAATATTGTAGGGTGAAGAGCTCAAATAAAACATTTATTAAATAGTGAATGTATTAGAAATATAATGAACAAGGAATACATGAATCAAAAGTCAGATACAGGAATACCAATCCTTAGAAGGTAGAAAGCAGGAAAAAGAAATGGAATAAGTCTGAGTCTCAGAAAAATAGAAACGAAAATAATTCTTTAAGGCTGAATGAAAGAAATACATAGTTACTCCTCTGAAACAGTTATTCCTCTGAAACTATTCTCTGATACAAAACATATCCCCTAGTCCTTTATGCTATTTTATGCACAAGTTGCAAGCCCCCGAGTAATGTTATTTATTATTTTAATTGTCAATATTTATAAAGTCCTTTATTTTCCAAAATAAGCTGATGTTTCTTCAGTCTTCCTGTAGTATGTCACACATTCTTACTTTTACCTTTTCCGAAACTTATCTTTGAAGTACTGGTGAGGCTTCCTTAATCCGTCCAGCAAATACTTAGCAGACCCTTCAGCTCTCTCTTCCCTTGAAAACTCCTCGGTGGAGGTTTCTGTGGTGATTATTATTATTTTTTTTTTTTTGTGGTGATTATTTGGAAACTGATCGTCTAACTCGCTCCGTTGCTATCAGCTGTTAATTTCAGCACTTAATAACCCTTTCCATCTTGATTCATGTCTGTAAGCACTTTGACAGCAGCCTACATCCCCCCTCTCTCTTCAAATTCTGAGAATTCTTAAGTTTCTCTCTTCATTGTCAACTTTCTTTTTTTTTTCCTGGGAATTTTCCATGTATTTCTAATTTTTAAATTTTAAATAAAAACTTTATATACTTAAGGTATACAGCATGAGGATTTGACATACATATACATAGTGGAAAGTATTACTACAGCCAAGTTCATTAACATATCTAGCTCCTTCAGTAGGTACCATTTGTATGTCTGTGTGTGTGTGTGTGTGTGTGTGTGTGTGTGTGTGTGTGTGTGTGTGTTGAGAGTACCTGTAATCTACTCTCAGCAAATTTCCAGTATTCAATGCAATATTCTTAAATATAGTCATTAAGCTATACATTAGGTCTGTACACTTAGTCATCTTACCTAATTGCAACTTTGTGCCTTTGGACCAACATCTCCCTGTTTTCCTCATCCCCAGTCCTGGCAAACACCCCTCTACCCTCTGTTATAATGAGTCTGACCTTTTTAGATTCTGTATATAAGTGAGATCCTGTAGTATTTGTCTTTCACTCTCTGGCTTATTTCACGTAGTATAATGTTCTCCAGGTTCATACATGTTGTTGCACATGACAAGTTTTCCCCTTTTTCGGGGTTGAGTCATATTCCATTGTATGAATATACCACATTTCTTTATCCATTCCTGCATCAATGGGCACATAGGTTGTTTCCATATTTGGCCAATGGGAATAATGCTACAGTGAACATGGGCGCACAGATATCTCTTCAACGTACCAATTTCATTTCCTCTGGGTATATACCCAGAAGAGGGAGAGCTAGATCATATAGTAGTTCTGGTTTTAGTTTTTTTGTGGAAACTTTATACTGGTTTTCACAGTGGCTGTACCAATTTACATTCCCACCAAAAGTAGGCAAAAATTCCCTTTTCTCCACATCCTTGCCAACATTCGTTGTCTTAACATCTGATAATAGCCATTCTAACAAGTGTGAGATGATCTTTCATTGTGGTTTTGATTTGCATTTCCCTGATGATGAGTAATATTGAGCACTTTTTATATGCCTGTTGGCCATTCATATGTTGTCTTTAGAAAAATGTTTATTCAGGTGCTTTCCTCACTTTGTAATCAGGTTGCTTGTTATTTGGTATTGAATTATATGAGTTCCTCATATGTCTTGGATATTAACTCATCAAACATGGTTTATGAATATTTTTTCCCAATCTGTAGGTTACCTTTTTATTTTTTTGATTGTTTCCTTTACGGTGCAGAAGATTTTTAGTTTGACGTAGTCCCACTTGTTTGCTTGTTTGCCAGAGCTTTTGGTGTCAGAAACTACCACCAAGAAAAAAAATCGCCAAGGCCAACATCCAGGAGCTTTTTCCCTATGTTTTTTTTTCTAGGAATTATATGGTTTCAGGTCTTAAGTTGAGGTCTTTAATTCATTTTGAGTTGATTTTTCTTAATGTTGTTAGATATGGGTCCAGTTTCATTCTTTTGCATGTGGATATGCTGGGTAGACTGGGAAAACCCTGGGCCCTGGGACCTTGACCCAGCCTGTCCCAAAGATGTCGCTGAAGGCCCTTGTTGTCGTCAGAAGAAAGAATTCAAGGACAGACAACGCAGTGGGCAAACAACAGGGGCACGAAAATTTATTAAAGCAAAAGTACTCTCTCAAAATGTGAGGGCAGGCGAGAGAGAGAGAGAAAGAGAGGGAGGAAGGGAGAGAGAGACAGAAGCATACCCTAGGGTTTAGGTTTCTATGTTTTATGGACAGTTCTTAACTAGGGGGCAGAATATTCATCACTTGAAGCAGGATTTCCAAGCAGGTTTCCCTCTTCTTTATTTGGTCGGGGGTTTTCCTGTCATGGCACCCGCCATTTTGGGTCTGTCTGGTTTGATGTGGCTTCTTGTGGCTTTGTTTTGCAGTGCAGCCAGCTCAGGCCTCTGACCTTCCTGATAGCCGGCCCTGACTTCCTCACTGATGGACCCAGGCCTCCTGTTAGAACCTGACTCACTGCCTGTAACGGATACCCAACTTTGAATATAATTTGAAATCAGGAAATATGATCCCTTCAACTGTTCTTATTCCTCAGTATTACTTTGGCCATTTTGGGTCTTTTGTGGTTACATACAGATTTTAGTATTATTTTTTTTCTATTTCTGTGAAAAATGCCATTGGATTTTTGATAGGGATTACACTGAATCAATCCATGTATTGCTTTAGGTAGTATGAATATTTTAACAATATTAATTCTTCCAATCCATGAACATGGAATAGTTTTCTATTCATTTGTGTCTTCTTTAATTTTTATCGTCAACTTTCAACCCTCCTCTCCTTTTCATTTTGTAGCCAATGTCCTTATTCAGTTCTCTTGTTTCATAAAAGGAAGTTACCCCAAAATCATATTTAACTTTATTGTATAAATGCAAACTAAATACCCTCCGCCAAAAAGAGGGAAGACAGGGGAGGGGGAAGAAAAGGAAAATCAGAGAAATACAACAGTGTGTCAGTTACGTGCACCACAGTGACCATCGGGTATTTCCATGGAGTGTGAGGGAGTTGTCTTTGTGCAGTTCATCTCTATTCGTATTTCCCTCTCATTCTAAGTACTTCACTGATGAGGGAGCAGAAGGCTAGCTGAGGACAGGCAGAAGCTGACACTCCACAACTTCCCCCCACCATGGGATCTATGTGACATTCCTCAGGTACTCCTGGCTGCCCTAAAGGAAAAACAAATAGTTTACTTAGGAGATTACAATCCTTTAAGACAGGAATCTCCCTCGGTTTACAAATGTCTTAGCAATTTACAAGAACAAAGCATTTTTATCAATGGCCTAGTTTCCAGAAGGGAATGTAGTAGATACAATTAAACGTCCTTATAATCTGCAGCCCACGGACAGATACTTGAAGAGGGCAGAGTGTAACGTTCCTCCAGGAAGCTCCCAACCTTCTTCATGTTAATGCCTTGCCAGAAGGAAAAACAACCTTAACTTGATAATGGCAAGGCCTCCAGTACCCTGTGAGTCTTCTTTAACATACAGAAATCCTTTTGAAATCTCCCCTTTCCTTACCTCGCCCAACTCCCAAGTATATAATCAGCCACCGCTCACAACCCCACAGGTCCTGTCTCGTGCTTTCATAAAACCACCTTTTTGCACCAGAGACTTCTCAAGAATTCTTTCCTTCTTTCCGGACAACACCCTATATTCCAAAACCCCATCATCACCACACTGAGTTACGATCTATTTCTAACTCTAGCATAGCAACTGAGCATCATTGAACAACTTTATTTGCTGCTCAATTGAGGAAAGTTCCATTGGACCAATGCTGGAAGAAGAAAAAAAAAAAAAACTGGCTCTGAATTATTGAGTGTGTTGCCTTGCAAGTTGGTAATTCTAAGGGATTTAAAAAATACATTATATACAATTCTGCCAGTTACTGTCTTTACAAAATAAATTTAGAACATGCCCCCCAACTATATCAAATAGGCTTGTGTATACCTTTCTTACCCGGGCTCTTAATCACTAAATCAGACCCTCTACTGACCTGGATTTATTCTCTCTCCCTCACCCCCATTACTTTTACATAAAAATAAGTGATCCCTTGTGGGTATCCACACGATTCACAGGGATGCAGTTCTCCCTGTCTAGGCTTGTTGTCAAGGATTTAGGACATACCCTTTCAAAAAGAGCTCTTATTTGTGTAGGTAAAATGTAAGCTTTGGACAATTTATATCAGTATTTTGCATTTCTTTTGGCACTTAATTGAATCCATAGGTATTTAATCAGGAGCTGTTATCTGTTGGGCCTTCCTTTTGTGCTTAAGACATTATACAGTCCAAAAGATGAGGAAATAATCATTGAATGAGTCACATATTCATTACTTCAGCCCTACATTGAAAACCAACTATGGTAGGGCGCCTGGGTGGCTCAGTTGGTTGAGTGACTGCCTCCGGCTCAGGTCATGATCCTGGAGTCCCGGGATCGAGTTCCTCATCGGGCTCCCTGCTCGGCGGGGAGTCTGCTTCTCCCTCTGACCCTCTTCCCTCTCGTGCTCTCTATCTCTCATTCTCTCTCTCTCTCTAAATAAATAAATAAATAAAAAGAAAACCAACTATGGTATACAGTAGCCAATGGATAGTTTATTTGAAGGAGAAAGTACACATTATGAACACTGTTTCTTGAAGGGTCAGAGAGGGAAAGAGTGTATGTAGTTAACATACTGGGCCTTATTCTGAGTAAGTAACTCTATTTTCTGGGATCATCCACAGTTACCTAACTCTAAAACATGTGTACAAACTTTCTGAATAAATGAAGCTCGCAGTCCATAAGGTAGAAAATAAACACTCAATTGTGATAAAATATTTAGATCACTTTTCATCAGTGGCATAGAGTGGCCAGAATTTAACTGTTCTTGAAACATGACCTTTTTAAAACTTTTGGACATTGGGTAATTCCAGCATAATATTTAAAATAAATTATAATGATCAAAACAAAGAGTGACTATTTCTGACCAAGAATAGATGACATTTTATAGCACCTTAGTGTAATACAATTCCCGTACCATGACTATTTTTTGTAAAATTCGACATACGATTTCCAAGAAAGTATTTAGAGTAGGACTATAACTATTTAATTTTTTTAAGATTTTATTTATTTATTTGAGAGAGAGAGAGAGAGAGAGCACATGAGAGGAGGGAGGGTTAGAGGGAGAAGCAGACTCCCTGCCGAGCAGGGAGCCTGATGCGGGACTCGATCCCGGGACTTCAGGATCATGACCTGAGCCGAAGGCAGTCGCTTAACCAACTGAGCCACCCAGGTGCCCGGACTATAACTATTTAAAAGCTCAGGAATTATTTGAATGAGTCATACAGCCCTCAGACAGTTGCTAACAAATAGCAAAATAGTGGGGAAAACGTTTTTCCAGGGAGACATATTTAGATTGAACTCCAATAAAGAAGTCGCTCTCTCCCACAGGTTCCATGGTATGCTTAGGGCAGCCAGTCAGCTCTTGGGAAGGAAGTTTGAACTAAAAGACTGCTGTGAGGCTTACAACCTTCCTAATCTAACAGAGTGAACGAAACATTTGTTGAGGCTACATAAAAACTGAAGTCTGTAATATCAGATTCCATGGCTGGTGTTAGGAGCAACATTACCTCCTGTATCCCTCTCAGCTTCATTCTGAAAAATACAAATTACCTTTGTTTCTCTAAGAAAATTGAAGCATCAGTAAGAATTTTACCTGCACTGAGTTCTTTCTCCAAAATTGAAAGGGAAATGTGATTTTCTGATACTCAATAAAGGCTTTAGTTAAAGGTTAAACACCCCTGTTAGCTAGATTTCATTGAGGTCACCTTAGATTTTGACTCCCCTATTACAAGAATATGATTCTATTTTGTATGTTTTGAAGAGCACAAGCTGAAATAAGTCAAAACAAAAACTCCTCTGTGACATCCAATTTCAGAAAGACCACAGGCTCTTCCTGTCGCCTAAGGATATACTGAACCTGACTTCACTTTCCAGGACACAGCGTGAGCCATTTTTCTGATACAACTATCTGTACAGAGTGCTGTCCTGAGCTACCAGATCCGATCCTTTTAATACATCCAGCCTCCCAGATTAGATGAAAACAGACTCCATTTTTTAATACTTTTGAAATTTGAGTCACAGCTTGGGGGTGGTGGGCAGCACTATTATCCCATTAGTTCCTCCAGAATTGGAACTGGCTCAGGATGAATTCCTGGTCTTGTCCAATTCTAATTTTCACCCTGTTCTCTGGATCCATTACAGTTAATTCCTAGAATTTGCGTGACTATGTCTTCTAAGTATCTAATTATTCATCATTTCTCTGTAAACATATATGGGATATTGAATAAATAGAAATTATTTTTGAAGGTCAATATCATGATAGAGGAGACATTAGACAGGTTACAACTAGTTATTTAAATTTTCCAATTTGGTTTAGATTCCTAATTCTGGAAATACTCTCTTCACCAGTTCAACTTAAAAGTTTAAAAAAAAAAAGATGAAAGACATTTTTTGAATTTAATATCAGCAAATAATTTAAATCCGTCCCCCTCCTAAGAGTCGATTTCAAAGCCTGGTAATCTCATTTTTAGTTCTTCTAACATGTTCTACCCAGTGGATGGTGCCAGAGAGTGGTGCTAGTTCTCCATACCAGCCCCTGGGCGCAGCCCAGAGTCAAATCTGTCATGTAAGATTATTTAGAAGCAGACAAAACTGGGCCCACTGTAATGTAGTTAGAGCTTTCCTCCCAAACCCATCCAAAGTCTCTTTCAGCATTTATCTCCCTACTTCTGGTCCATTACTCTCTCCTTCTAGACACATGGTGCCGTGTGGCAGCTTGGCCCCAGCCCTTCGAAGACATGTAGCCATTGCCCGGGAAATATACCTTCCTGCACTCTTTTCCAAGGGATAGATAACTGTCTTAAGACAAATTTTCAGGGGCGCCTGGGTGGCTCAGTGGGTTAAGCATCTGCCTCCGGCTCAGGTCATGATCCTGGGGTCCTGGGATCGAGTGCCACGTTGGGCTCCCTGCTCAGTGGGGAGTCTGCTTCTCCCTCTCCCTCTCCTTCTGCCCCTCCACCCAGCTTGTGCACTCTCTCACTCTCTCTCAAATATATAAACAAATTATTTTTTTTTTAAAAAGACAAATTTTCAGGAACATATTTTCTAAGAGGTCAACTTGTTGTAAGATAAATTTTTTCTTATCTTTGTTTTAACAAGGGATTCATCAAATAACTGTGCCTTCAATGAAAGGAATGATCCTCAACACCTGGGCTTTCAGTATCACATAAAGAACGACCTATGGGTGATTCCCACAAATCATATACCTTTAGCAATAAGCAACTCTGTATACGCTTTTGAGTGGTTCTCTTATAGTTTTTTGATAACAAATCAAGTTTTATGGTTCTACTAATTACCATTCTAGTTCCTAGGAAATAAAATTCATGGCATACTAGTTTGTCTAAGAAACGAATGATTTATTTCTACCAGATATTGTGCTTTTCTGTGATGAAACTTTGCAGGGAAAACTGAGCAGGTATCACGCAACTTCCTAGATTACCAGTCTAAATTTATTTCACTTCCAGTGAAAGGGCTTTTTTCCTCCATGGGGCTAGAGTGGAAAATAAATGGAGTGACAAGGCCAAGAATAGAGGTCATGCTCAGGCATTTAAAAAAGCAAAAGAAGACAATCAAGAAAGGAGTGCTTGATCCACTTCCCAAACCACTAGGACTGGTTCTGCACATTTAGAAACACAGATAGCACAGAGGTGCACATGCAATTGCTGAAGAGTGTGATGTGTAAATCTAACTGAATATTTAAGGACAGAGTTCTGAGCAGCTACACAAGAATGAGGTTTTTCCATTGAGCCCATCAACATTTGCACCAGAAAACTGTGAGACGCATGATACGAGAACATGATCAGACACTCAACACGGGGATGGTGGCTTGTACTAGGACCTGGGGCAGAACAGGGGCCACCTGTGGTCACCCTGCAGAACTCTCAGAGCTCTCCCTGTTGTCTGGTGATAGAGGACTTGTATGTACAGCAGGTCATAGTTCCAACTCCATTTCACTTATTTTATCATAACAGTAATGTATAAAATCTTTGGTATGTGACAGCCACTATGCTAATTAATTTGCATTTATCAAGGATTCTCAAATTGCGCTCTGGATACTTACATTAATATCACTATGACTCTTGCTAAAAATTTATTTTCTCGAAGGCATCCCAGATACCTTGCATGAGAAGATATGGGCTACATACCAGTTATGCATTTTAACATGTGTACCAGGTGATTCTTATGCAGACTAACCTTTGAGAACCTTGGGAACATAATTCATTAAATTACTACATTGACAAAATGACAAAGGTCATGTTATCTCTTTTTTATAAGTAAGGAAACCTATGAAGAGATAATGTAACTACATTCAAATGATAAACACAAATATATTTAGTTATTTGGATATAAAAATAAAAACTATAATAAGGCTTATATTTAAATTTGTAAGTTCTTTGCTTGTTGTTATTTTTTTGACTTTCCGTGTGTGTTTTGTTCTATACTGTGGATTAAATCCTAGTACTTTTATTGAAGTAATAATATGTGATAGGATACTCAAAAGGGAGGTTGAATTAAAGATATGCAAGAGGCACTGTACTTTTCCCCCTAATTAGGGCACACATTTCTTCTTACCTTACTCAGGGAGAGCAGGAGCTAGTTCTCACATGTGGATAATCCACCTATTTTTAACCGGTCTGGAAACTAATCAAACTGGGGAGGAAGGCCTGTCACAGGAATGGAAAGGCTTGAGCTAGGTCACGGAGCCAACGCTCAAGCACAGGAGACAAAGCAAGGTTGGAAGCAGCACATAGTTCTTTGACTTGATGTGGTAGAATTCCCAGGATGATGGCAGCTAGAGTGGCAATTGCATTTGCTGGCTGGAAAACAAAAAAATCTTGCCATTTCTGATCTGTACCAATCAATGCTGGGCAAGTGGCCGTATTGGAGATGCGTCTGCCCAGGCAATTGAAATGATGAAAGAGCAAGTGAGACACCAGCTCTAAACACAGGTGGATTTACTAAAGTCTACACAAGTGCAGGCTTGATGGACACTTCTGAGACAGTATGCTGGAAGGTCTGGAACAAAGGGAATTCATCCACAGTAACCCTTCCCTGGCAGAGACTTCAGACCAGGGACTGAATTCTTTCAGGCATGGCATTGTGACCAGTTCACAGATACAGAGTAATTACAGAAGACTCTAGTTATCAGGGTCTGGTGGCTGCTGAAATTGACCGAGCTTGAATGGAATAGTAAATCAAGTAATATTTGATAACGTCTGTTTGATGGCTTACACCTCTTTTGCCTGCTTTGTTCCCAGTTGTAGGATGCTGCCAACCTCTTCATATCCAAAAGGGGAACAGCTTCTGCTAACATGCAACATCATCTTTTGCTGCAAGTGGTAGAATTAAATAGAAAAGAATGCCTTTGTCAAACCAACTAATTTTTTGACTGTGGTGTAAATGTAAATTAGACAGACCTGGCAGAGAGTCCGAATGTCTTTCACTGTCGGAGCGCCTCTGACGTGAAGGGTTTGTTCATCTGGACGTAGGTGATAGTAGACGGATTCTCTTCAGCAGGAAACATGTCTGAGTGAGTCACATTTAAGCAGTTCAAGGCTTGGAAACATGACGATTTCCCTTTTTGTAATAACTGCATATTTTTTCTTTAAATTTTTTTATTGTTATGTCAATCACCATACATTACATCATTAGTTTTTGATGTAGTGTTCCATGATTCATTGTTTGTGCATAACACCCAGTGCTCTACGCAGAACGTGCCCTCTTTAATACCCATCACCAGGCTAACCCATCCCCCCACACCCCTCCCCTCTAGAACCCTCAGTTATTGAGAGTCCCTTGTCTCTCATGGTTTGTCTCCCCCTCCGATTTACCCCCCTTCATTCTTCCCCTCCTGCTATCTTCTTCTTTTTTTTTTCTTAACATATATTGCATTATTTGTTTCAGAGGTACAGATCTGTGATTCATCTTTCGCCTTTTAATAACTGCATATTTTAGAACGGAAATGTGAAATGCAGATGATGCTTAATCTGTGTTTCATTCAACGCATTTATCAAAAACCGTGTATCTCAATTTGCTAAATTAGTGTTAACGTGTAAAGAATTACCCCCTGCATTTGCCCAAATGCATAGCAGTGATAGAAAATATACAAGCAGAGAAAATTAAAAATACAGACTGGAAAAACAACAAAAAAGAATACCTTCACCAAGGATGAGAATCTGCAACAGCCTTTTTGTACTTTGAGCCCAGTGTGCCATATATTCAAACCTATCATAAACCTCTAATATCAAAATTTTGTATAAATAAGCTAGTGTGGGGTTGGAAAGATATAGACATGTAAAATAAAAAATCTAGTTTCAGACTCAAATGTAAGGGAGGTTTTGTATATTGTACAAGAGACGTTGCTGTCAATAATCTTCACTAACATCTACTTGTCTTTCTGTTGAAGTCACAGCAAAGTCTGTTATTTCTCTGTACTTCTGATGATGGGTGGGTCCCTGGCAATGGGTTATGACCAAGGAAATATGAAGTGAGAAGTCCATGGAAAATTCTCCAGTTCCTCTCTTCCACAGCTGCTGCAATCACGGATGGGCCTCTCCATCAATTTCTGGGGAACCTCTACCTTGGGGAGCTACATGAAATCACAGAAACGTTTATGTGGGTGGCGAATACAATTTTCTTTGTGTGAAAGCACAAAGATTGAGGAATTCTTTGGTACCACAACATAACAGAAGCCACCCTGCTAATATGAAAATGCATGTTATTCAAATAATCAGTTTTATATATGGTTAAAATTGAATGAGATTGATTAATAAATACATGGATACCTACACTCATAAATAACTCATAAATTTATAGAGTTTGTAGAGGGTGCAGGGCTGATACAGGGAGCAACAGGGCTCAACAGAACACTGTGATGATTGTCCAGCTAAAGAGTTTAAGATAGGTGATGCCCACTGTCCTGAGTGGCTTGCATTAGAAAACATCTCCTTTTGTTCCTCCAAGACATCAGTAAAATCTCCCAAGTTTACGAGTGATTTGACCTGAAATCATAGGAAGGGCTAAGCCTTCCTATTATGGGTACGAAAATAATAAATATAAAAATAATGTATGTTGAAGCAAGAGTCGGTTGTTTGAAGCAGTTTAAGAGGATTGAAATCCACTGGAAATTTGCAAAACGCGGAGGTCCTTGGATTTCGTCAGGCCATGCACAGTAATGAGAGTTAAGGGGGAACTTCTGAACAGTTTCTCTAGACCTTGAGGAACAGTCAGATTGTAGCTGGCTGTTGTTATTGAACCAAGACCACAGAGAAGGATGAGATCAGCTGTATTCTTAAGTGATTGATTCTGTAGCAACATAGCGACTTGGCCCAAGACCTTGCCATTTGTTGCATCACCTGGCCAGGGAGAGCAGAAAGGCATGAGCAAATGGAGCCAAAGTTTAATTGGTTTTCTTTTGCTAAGTGAGCAGTCATCCTAAACTCACCATCTGTTCAACATGACTATTAACAGTGGGGGAGTCAGGAGATCATGGTAGAATATTGCTTTGCCAGTTCATTTTGCACATAATGGTATCTTGTTAGGGATAACCCACATGTCTGTGCTTACCATTCTTCTTTACATATGTCTCTCTGAGTTATTCACATTTATATTGGTATTTCCCAATCTAACTCTTTATTACCTACATTTCTATGGGACATAAGTTATCAGACTGATTTTTCAGGAAACATGTCATTTCCAGTAAATTTTTGACAGTCTCAGCTGAAAATGATCCTGAATCCAGAGAATTATCTAAATTAAAAAAAAAAAATCAAGAAAGAAACTGTCTGGCAATGTTGCTTTGGATTGAGTTCCTGTGGAAAAACACATTAATCAGTCTTTGAAGTATAATTTATCATGGTTAGGAAAAACCACTTAGGTTATCTGGTTCTTGTCTTAATTTCAATTTGTAAAAAAAAAGAAAAGGAAAAGAAAAGCACACATCACACACACTTAACTATTGTCTATTGTCTATTCATTTTTCACCTTAGTAATGTGATTTTTCAAAGGAGACTTCCATAGTCATAAAAAGCTTTAGTTTCTATACACTGAATCATCACTGTGCAATAAAAACTTCCTCTTTAACTGCTTTCACTAGAGGAAAACTTATATTGATCAGTGCCTGTCAATTTCCTTTGACATGGAGGATGCTCTGTGCATGGATAAAGCATTGATGTCTCTCACCTGTGCCTGTGTGGGGCTGTTTTTCCCTTTCTGTTCTGTTGTGATCTGGTTTTTAAATGTGACTTGTCTCATCGAGGCATGCCGTGAATTTTCCAACATCATTCAGAAGTATCCACGATTTCAGAGAAACCCTATCTGGGCACACTGGAAATCTTTTTGTTGTTGTTGTTGTTGTTCTTGTTGTTGAGAGTAGCTTTTTCTTTCTTTATGTTATGTTAATCACCATACATTACATCATTAGTTTTTGGTGTGGTGTTCCATGATTCATTGTTTGCATATAACACCCAGTGCTCCATGCAGAACGTGCCCTCCTTGATACCCATCACCAGGCTAACCCATCTCCCACCCCCTCCCCTCTAGAACCCTCAGTTTGTTTTTCAGAGTCCATCGTCTCTCATGGTTCATCTCCCCTTCTGATTCTCCCCCTTCATTCTTCCCCTCCTGCTATCTTCTTCTTTTTTTTTTTTTAACATATAATATATTATTCGCTTCAGAGGTACAGATCTGTGATTCAACAGTCTTGCACAATTCACAGCGCTCACCATAGCACATACCCTCCCCAATGTCTATCACCCAGCCACCCCATGCCTCCCACCCCCCACCACTCCAGCAACCCTCAGTTTGTTTCCTGAGATTAAGAATTCCTCATATCAGTGAGGTCATAGGATACATGTCTTTCTCTGATTGACTTATTTCGCTCAGCATAATACCCTCCAGTTCCATCCATGTCGTTGCAAATGGCAAGATTTCACTCTTTTTGATGGCTGCATAATATTCCATTGTGTAAATACAGCACATCTTCTTTATCCATTCATCTGTCAGTGGACATCTTGTCTCTTTCCACAGTTTGGCTATTGTGGACATTGCTGCTATAAACATCGGGGAGCGCATACCCCTTTGGACCCCTACATTTGTATCTTTGTGGTAAATACCCAGTAGTGCAGTTGCTGGATCATATGGTAGCTCTATTTTCAACTGTGTGAGGAACCTCCATACTGTTTTCCAGAGTGGCTGCACCAGCTTGCATTCCCACCCACAGTGTAGGAGGGTTCCCCTTTCTCCGCATCCCCACCAACATCTGTCATTTCCTTACGTGGACACACTGGAAATCTTTAAATAATTGCTTAACTCTAGTGTTTGCCTGTGACAGAAAATAAGTCACTTTTGCAAATTGACCTATCTCTCTGATTTCTTGGGGGTTTTTTTATTAATTTTTTTATTGTTATGTTAATCACCATATATTACATCATTAGTTTTTGGTGCAGTGTTCCATGATTCATTGTTTGTTCATAACACCCAGTGCTCCATGCAGAACGT
>NW_027397094.1:3670036-3812976 GCF_003265705.2 Callorhinus ursinus | reverse complement strand
CCGTCTTGCTCCGCCCCCTCTCTGATTTCTTGTTTTGACACCACGGAAGGCAGAGGGTCATGTAATGTTAAAATGTTTTTTTGTGAGAGATAAATTAGGAAGTATTTTTGTAATCTCAGTAATGTATTTAGAAATCTGTTTTATCCCAGTTTTTTTTTTTTTAATGACCTAGTAGTAACATCCTATCTCCAACTGAAAAACATATCCATTTACTTTCATTTAAGAATCAAGCTTGAGGATCACTCCATTTGGGGTCACATGTAATGCCCAAGCTTATCATAACTCACCCACTCCTCCAGATGGTCTTGAACCAAAAGCTTTGAACTAAATTTACATTGGTTTATATCTACCAGTAACTGTGGTCTGTGCTTTTAATTTATGATGTTTCCCTATTTGAAAAATTCCCAATTTGTGTGCTTTTTTCTTATATCCTCCCAATATTCACTAATAATTATAAGATTACTAATCATCTGTTGTTCTCTGAAATAATTACTCATTTTTATATTTATCTCTTTATTTAGAAAGATCATTAAAGTTAATTTAACAAATGTAGTCGAAAAGCAAACTTTGCTGGGACATATCTATTTATCTGATTAATCCACAACCCCCTTTTTCTAGTTTAGAAGAACAACATGTCTTAGGTTTTATTCTAATAAATCACTCTGATAGTCATTCAGATCATGTACATAAAGTTTCTACAAGATCAAATGTCTGTCTCTCCTCACCTGTGACACTTCTCAAGTGAGTCAGCTCTAGCGTGGTGATAGGGAATGTGGACTCAGGAGTCAGATTGCTGACGTTTGAAGGCTGGATCTACTACCTGTCGTGGCCCTGTCTTGCGTTGAGGCCGCCGGTTTGCACTCTAGCTTCTTCCTTTGTAATTATTATTATACAATTTGTTCTCTTTACTGAATTAAGAAATGAGAAATCCCCCCAAAGAATTTTAATGGTATTATGTAGTGACAATAAAATTTAGCAGTGAGGCACTTCAAAGTGACCATTCCAGACACAAAACTTTAGATAATCTTGGGGCGCCTGGGTGGCCCAGTGGGTTGAGCATCTGACTCTTGATTTCGGCTCAGGTCATGATCTCAGGGTCGTGAGATGGAGCCCTGCGTCAGGCTCCATGCTCAGCAGGAAGTCTGTTTCTCCCTCTGACTCTCCCTCTGCCCCAACTCTCTGCTCCTGTTCGCTCTCTCTCTCTTTTTCAAATAAATACCTAAGTCTTTAAAAAATAATCTTTTCGTAGCTGGTTCAGCCATTTACAAGTATTGTACCAATGTGCAATTAAAAATCTTTTTTTTTTTTTTTTGGTGTGAGGCTTCAAATTTGTAGATTAAATGCATGGACTGTGGATCTCCAAATGTTCAGGTCTTCAACAGAATTATTTCATTATGGAACTATAACCTAACTTTTAAAACTAAATATTCCTAAGGATGTCTCAGTGTTAGAACTCTACTAAGTTGAGCTGAATATAAATTAGCCAACAAATACAGTTTGAGGACAAGGAGGTGGAAGCCTCTTTTTAGAAACTATGATGAACTGAAGAGGCACAAGACAAGACAGATCTGTAAATGGCATTCAAACTAAATGGAGAGATAAGCCGTATTAAAACAAATAGTAATAGAAAGCAGCAAATATTTACTAAGCTAATGATTAAAAATAAAGAAATCTAGCCACGGTATCCATACATTTTAAACATGGGTTTTTATTTTATTTACATATTACTTCATGTATTTATTTATATTTATAAAAAAATATATATTACTTTACATTATATATGTGCATATTTACTTTGTACTATATTGTATTATAAGTTTATTATATTAGTATATATTATATATACTTAAATAATTATATATTACGTATATTGTGTAATTATAGTAGTTACATAATAGTAATATATAATATATGCAAGTATATCATATATTATACTTCTATTATAATGTAAATAGATTATAAGTATATATACTTATATAGCTTTGTTATATTACTTTATATATTTATAAATACATATTTATATATTACTTTATATTATACATGTACATATTTTTCTTATTAACTCAGAGTTCTCAAAAGAATTTTTGAAACTCAGAAGATTCATTGTGTTGTCTTCAAAAAAACATAAAGTTAGACCTGGATTCAAATTCTAGTTCTGCTGCTTGGTAACTCTGTCTTACAGGGAAAGGCCTACATATCACAAGCTCAGTTTCCTTCTCTGGAAGGGGCTGATAATATCAGAAGTTCAGAGCTGATTAGACGCCTGAAATAGGACACTGCTTGGCCCATCACAGCAGTTCACTAACTTACCCCCACAACGTGGCAGGTGCCATGCTAAACCATGACCATCTCAGGATGAATGACCCATCATGGAACATACAGTTTACTTAGGTCAAAAATATTTAAGCATTAGTGAAGACAGGCCAGCTTCCCCTCTGTTGCTCAGTAGAATGATGAACCTTTGTGGGATATGGAATTCCTGCCGCCGTTCCCTTGGAGCACCACAAACCTGCTCCTCTGAGTTCTTCTGGTGAATTGATCATCCCTTGAAGTACCTCCAGAGTGTCAGAAAGTGGATGCATGTGTGTGCACATGCATCATGCAGTGTCTCCCAAATTTGGAGAAAATGCCTTCAGTAGCTTTTGAAGGATACTGCGGTAGATGGACAGACTGAAACTCATCTGTTCACACTAGTAATGAACTTACTCAGGATCTGTCCTGGAAAATGTGGCATTTCTGGTTTCTATATCCAGCTCTCTTGGAGGAGATCCTTGCACTGGGGCTGGAGTGAAGGAGTGTGAGTTTAGCCTGCCAGTAAGAAGGAGTGGAAATAATGGAGTTGGTAGAAATCTGTCTTGAAATTAAAAATACATGTTGAATGATCATGAATGTCAGATATAGCAGTAAAAAAAAAAAAAAAGAAACACAAACACACACACACACACAAATCCTGCACCTTAAGGTAGTTTACTTTAGTGAAAATGAGAGATAAATCAGTAATCACAATATCAAGTGCACAGTGCTTTTAGGGATTGACAACAGAGAAAGGTGTATTTAGTGTGGCGCTATGGGATCAGGCAAGGGCTTTTTGCCTTGTATCAGGGCTCAAGGAGACTTCCAAGGGAAGCAGGTGTGAGGATATCCATATATGCTTAAGGACAGGACAACTGGTGAATGAACCCCAGTTTTAGTAGGGCCAAGTTTCTCTCTCTACACTGGAATGAGTGATGAGCCGCCTGTAATTTTCATTTTTCTAACATATTCACTCTTTAAGAGAACGGAGCTTCTGCCCCCCCCCCGCTTTTATAACTTGCCTTAGTCTTCTTTAATAATTTTCTCAATTATGAAAGTTACCTCTATAATCACCACCTCCCCCTTATAAAATAATAGAAAAAATAGATATATATGCCCCTAGTTCCTGGCACAGAGCTATTAAGATGTTTGTAATTTCCTAAATGATTGGGGTGTCTGATATAGAGCTTCTGAACCCCTCGGGATTTTCTGAGTGGCAGGAATATCCTTTGTTCTAATGAGGAGACACTTGGTGGGCTGCTGGGTGGGTAGGGGCTGGTCCCCAGAAAGAGCAGGCCATGACTAGAAGCCTGGAGGCTACAGCCCACTGCCCATCTTTCAGAGAGGCGGGGAGGGCTGGACATTGAGCTAATGATCAAGCATGTATACATGGTGAAGCTTCATAAAAATTTCAAAATTACCCAGAGTTCCGAGAGCTTCTGGCTCAGTAAACACACACACATACTGGAAGGGTGGGGCTCTCCAGCTCCATGGGGACAGAAGCTCCTGAGCTTGGGGCGCTTCCATATCTCACCTAACATGTCTTTTCATCTGGCTGTTCATCTGTATACTTTATTATATTGTTTATAATATAAGTAAGTGCTTCCCTGAGCTTTGTGAGCCATTCTAACAAATTATTGGACCCAGGGAAGGAGTCATGATTTATAGCTGGTCAGTCAGAAGTCCAGATAACAACTTGGATTTGGAGTCTGAAATGGGGGAGTCTTGTGGGACTGAGCTTTTAGCATGTGTGACCTGGTGCACACTCTAGGTAGATGGCATCAGAACTAAACTGAATTGTGGGACACTCAGCTGGTGATGCAGAACCACTTGGAGGGTGAGAAACCACACATCTGGTATCAGAAGTGAAGTGCTATCAGAGTGGGAGCGCAGAGGAGAAACGGAGGTTTTCCATACATCTCCCAACTTCACCCCCAGGGTCCAGTCTTCCTGCTCCCTCTATAGCACTAAGTTCTTCAACTAGCTGGACTGGCTGAGCATATGAAGCTACTGTATAATTACTGTCTCGATTTTATCTGGGCCTTTTATTAGAGTTCTGTTTTTAAGCATCATTTCATTTTCTTTTATAGCTTCCTTTAATGCATCCAACAAGGAACTTTTGATTTACCACTGTACTGTGCATATGTGAATGTTCTGAAACATAGGTCAGATGTGGAGCATTATTTAAAAGTGTTCTCTTGTGTGCTAATATACAGGCGTTAAGCATGAGGTAGCAGCAGAGATGCTACTCAGTGAAGAGAAATTGCTTTTACATGAATCAGAGCAGTAAATTATTAAAATCCTCTACCCCTAAAATGATTAAACAAATGAGTTTTTCAAATGTTGAATAAAACATCTTAACTCAGACCATTGCAGCAAACTCAAAACAAAATAAATTACTGTAAAAATCCAAAAAGTTAGTGAAGAAAATGGAAATGTTCTACCAGATGGCCTAAAGCCTATTATTTTTGTTTTACTTAAATGTTCCTCCTACTTTAAAAAGCTATTATATTACCAATACACATGTTCTAGTAATATCAGAGGTGTTTTATGGAGCATGGGGTATTCTGTACCGCTACTTAAATTTCCGCTCAGTTTAACATTAGTCTTTCAGTTACACATGGGGTGGCCTCCTGCTGGATATAATGGACTTGTTTTTGACACTCTAGCAACCCAACGACCACCGAATCCTGCCAGTTCTGCCTCCTAAACCATTCTTCTATCATCCACCTCTCTCCTTTTCCACTCCCATACCCTGGTCCATGCTGTACTTCTTTCTCACCTGGATTATGGGAATGATTTCCAGACTGATGCCTACCAGAGCACAGGACGAGCTGTGACTCAGTTTGCCAAATTTGTCTTTCATTTGTTTTGGCAATGCTTACATTCCAGGCGAGGAATATGTGTGACATGTTTCACTGGAAACTACATTTTTCCCCCACCATTTATGTGGTTTCAGTGAGAATGATTTCACTATAGAGTATGAAAGGATGAAAATGAAGTGATAAAAGTATATTTAAAATTTGAATACTTAAAATCTTCCAAGCCTGGGGGCTTTACATATATCATTTGTTCCTGGGGGGTTTACATATGTCATCTCATTTAATCTAGCCTACAACTGTCTCAGATGAGCACCTATTACTAACCCTGGTTCACATAAGAGAAACTAAAGTACTAGGTCACACAATCAGGTGGTGGAACTCTTTTCCATTTTGTTTTCCAGAGAGACTCTAACATGAGCATAGGATTTAGAGTCTTGCAGACCTGTGTTAAATCCTGCTCCAGGGTTTAGCACAGAGACTGCCCCTCATTCAAATATTAAGTAAATGTCCAAGAAACAAACAAGCAAACACACAGAACAAAACAGAGTGTATCATTATTGCTTTTGGAGGAAAAAGCAGGTCTTAACTCAGGGAGTCATTTCAGGATAAGGGAGGTTGACTAGTAGATGAAAGATGGACACAGGGAGGCATGGCAGATGCATGAATAAATGAATGTCTTAATAAACATTGACCTTGACCTGTTTCTTTTCAATGTAACACATGTAAACCACATAGAAACCTCTTAGAAGTGATTCCAGGGAGGCACAGAGTCATTGTGGATAATATATAACCATGGGCATTTAATCCCTATTATCAGAAATCAGCTAGTGATTTTACCTGTTGAAGTATGAAGCTGAATCCAAATTGGTATTTCTTCCCCTTTATTGCCCACCCCCTCCCCATCCCTGGTCACTTTTGTAGAGAACTTACTTTCACTTACAACTTCACTTACATACATTTCCATCAAATACTATTTTAACGTGCTCATTATATTTTACTTTTAAAAAGTTCCTCAAAATTTCTTCCTTACTCCTACAAGGTATGGGTTGAATTGGTTTTATATTCCTAAATTAGATAAATTTAAATGCACAGAATTGCAATGTTGCTTGCAACTCTAAAAGATTGAAAGCAAGTGAGCGTCTGCGATGCCTGCAGTGTCTGTATTTGTGTCTCTGCACTCACAGGGACTTGGCCATAGAGATGTTATCTGTTTTCATTTGCTTGGTGTGGACTAGAGAATGTAAGATAATTTATTGGTGAGTCAGGAAAAATACAAAACAGGATACTGATGTTTCTTATGATTATATTTTCAGGTTAAAATAGTCATTTTTTTAAAATATTTATTTATTTATTTATTTATTTATTTATTTATTTATTTATTTATTTTAGAGAGAGAGAGAGAGACATAGGGGAAGGGGCAGAGGGAGAGGGAGAGAATCTCAGACTCCCCACTGAGCACGGAGCCCAACATGGGGCTTGATTTCACAACCATGAGATCACGATCTCAGCTGAAATCAGGAGTCAGCCACCCAACCGATTGAGCCACATAGGGGCCCCAAAACATTTTATTTTTTATAAAATCAAGTCTAGAGCTGGGAACTGCACTTGCCCATGGAAAAGATTATATTTTCTCCAAAAGCACTGATTCCATTTTTCTTTAGGTATCACAACAATTCTTAAGAATTTTGAGGTTAGATTTTTGTATATATTAATGTATTTTTTAAAGTTCAGATAGATATTTTTCAGTATGAAATAAATCAATTAATTTTGAATTTCTAGATTGATTTTGCAGTAATGGTAGGGTTTCCTGTGTCTTCTTTTTTCAAAAATGACTTTTTATATAAAAGTAGAAAATACTTAATAGTAACAACTTATTCCTAAGGAGTGGTATAGAGGAAAGTACCATAGGAAAGGAAGTAGGAAATACTAAGTGGAAGTCAGTTTTTCTTATTGAAACAGCAAGAGTTTATGGAATTTTTAAGTATGAAATGGTATTCTCAAATTGCATATTCACATCTAAGAGTTACTTCCCTTGTCTTTTCTTCAGTTGCTTAACTGAAGATTATTCCTCCACTTAAAATGTTTATTTTTCAAAACTTTGGAAAGTTTGCTTGGTGCCTGATTTTTAAATAGTAGAATTATTGAAACAGAAATGTCAAAAATATCACTGAAAATTTGAATACTTACGACAAAAAATTATAGGGTCATAAAATATAACTACCTCTCACTGATGAGGATTTTAAAAAACAACTTTACTCCAAGGTAATAAATTGACGTTCACAGTTACAGCCTCCCAACTGTTGTACAGAAAATTATATTGACAATAATAAGACCAAAGAAAGCTGGGGAAGCACCATTAATTTTAACTATATAGACAAGTGATTAGGTAGGCTGCACTGGTGAGTACCCAAGGGAACTTCTCTGAGAGTATAACATGAAATTTATCTGGTTTATAACATGCCCACTTTCAAAGTAATTCTTTTAATGACTTTTCTAGGGAAGGCCCCCTCCTTGGGAGGCAATTTATTCATATTCCTTGGGAGATTTAAATAAATCGTATTCCATTAATTTAATAAACTTTCCAGTTTTTACAAAAGTGCCTTTTAGGAATAGAACATAGATCTTGGTATAGAGAGAAAAAGTACAAGTAGAAAATATTATCGGGGCGCCTGGGTGGCTCAGTCGTTGGGCGTCTGCCTTCGGCTCGGGTCGTGATCCCGGCGTCTTGGGATCGGGTCCCATATCGGCCTCCCCACTTGGCAGGAAGCCTGCTTCTCCCTCTCCCACTCCCCCTGCTTGTATTCCTGCTCTCGCTCTCTCGCTCTCTCTCTCTCTGTCAAATAAATAAAATCCTAAAAAAAAAAAAAAGAAAATATTATCATCAGAATTATAGTCAGGAAAGGCAGAAGTATAGTGCTGACTGTCAAAGATAGTCCAATGATGTCTAATAATGTGACAAAGTTGGGAGATGGGGGAAGACGTAAAGTAAGAAAATAAACAGAAGGCAGTCTTTCACTGTGATGGAGATAGCTGTGTGTGTGTGTGCGTGTGTGTGCCCAAGCACGTGTGGGTGTGTGATAAACAGGCCATATGGGATCTTTCATGTTCAACTACTTAGCTATTCATTTAGCTCCTCTATGCTGAGTCATCTTGCCTTTGGGCTGCACGGCACATGGAGAGGCTGTGATAAGGAGAAGTTTAAGAAGGAGCCAGTAGCTTTTACACTCGCTTTGATCTCTACCATAAGTCTATTTGGCTCTGCTTCTTTAAGAATTGAACCCAAGACCAAAGGAATATGCCATGCTATACATAAACACATAAAAAGCACACCCAAATAAGCGATTATGTGAAATAACCATAGAAGGAAACAACAAAATGTTGAATTTACCTGTTCGAATCTTTTTGCATCTCTTTACTTTTTTGTTTGCCCAATTCCGCTGGCTGTTCTTTCTGTCCGTTGATTTATTGCAGAACTATATGTATTATTTTTTTTAAGGTTTCTCTGATAAAGTGCCATGGACGAGGTGGCTTAAACAAAAAAAAATTATTTTTTCCACGGCTGTGTGAGGGTAGAAGTCCAAGCTCAGGGTGTTGGTATGGCTGCTTTCATTCTGTAGCTTCTCTCCTGGCCTGTAGGCAGCCATGTTCTCATTGTGCCCTTGTGGGATCTTTCCTGTGTGCATGCGTGCTATCCGTCCTAACCTCTGCCTGCAAGGACATCAGTCATATTGGATCAGCATCACCCATATAACCGCATTTTACCCTAATTAGTTCTTTAACGACTTTATCTCCAAGTGCAGTCACATTCTGAGGCACTGGAGGTTCAGACCCACAACGTCCAAGTTTTGGGGAGGACAGCAAATCTCAGACCGTAACAATTTTTCCAGTTTTTACTCATATGAATCAATTACTCACCCTCCTACAATTGAACTCTTTTGTGTGGCATTGTATTGATTATGAATGTGGTATGAATTCAAGATATTCTGCTTCTACGGGGAGACAGTGATCTACAAGGTGTAGACGCCATTATGAAACATGTCCTCACATACCTCCTTTTCCATTGTATCGCCACTCCCTCCTTGTGGAATTAAGGCAGAAACTATTTGTTCAGTGAGATTTTAGGCAATTTGAACAGCTTCTTAGCGTTATTATGGATATCAAGCAATATCTAGACCAAATCTCTTGGATTGCTCATTTTGTACAAAGCCAGTCACCATGCCAAGACAAGACTCACCTACCTCTAGTGGGGTTTATGTGGAGGGGAACTGAGGATTCCCGACCTCCGCCAGCATCAGCTGCCCGACTTGTGAGTAAACCTCTTTGGTCGTGGATATTCCCTCCCCAGTCAAGCCTTCAGATGGCCGTAGCCCCATCTGACAGCTTCACTGTGGGCACATAAGAGATCTCCTGCTGGAAAGATCCAGTTAAGACATTTCTGACTTCTGGACCCAGGAAACTGTGAGAGAATTGTTTCATGCATGTATTTTTATGTGTACTTTTGTGCTTTGTGTGCATTCTTGTCCCTTATTGACCCATGAACCAGTTTGGAATAACAAAATTTGATAGAAAGATATTCTGTTATCATTTTTAAACAATAAAAAATTCCCCAAGTATGTACTTCAAGTCATTACTAGTCATACTTGTTGTACATGTCCACTGAGTACATTCATTATGATTTTTAAAAATTTCTTCAGTTTTGTTACTGGTATATTTATCAATGAGACAATTCTGGGCAAATCAGAGAGAAGGAGCAAGATGGGGTTGGTAGCATGAAATATGGCACAGAGAACAATGAGATGGGGTGGCAGGGAGAGGAGAGGCAGATCAGGAGAAAAGCAAGGGATGAGGACAGAGATATTTGAAAAATGGAGAAGAAAGCAGGGAGAAGAGCAGGCAAACGTTCTCAAAAATCAAGAAAACTGGATCAACGCATCCTGTCTTGATCTATGTTTAAATTACCTAAAATGAACCATTATAAAAATTTACATGGAGTTTTAAAAGTTATTACTTCCCAAGGGGGCTGTTTATAATCTGGATCTCATCCGTAATTTTACAAAGGATGCAACAAAACATTTATTAATTTTAATTCTTCTGATTTTTTTCTATTTTTTTAAGAAAGAGATTGAAAGACAGAGAGAGAAAGGAATTCTGATAAACTATTGAGTTGTTCCCTGCCTGAGTTTGGGAGAGCGTTATAGGTGGCAGTTCCCTCAAGGCTCATCGGATGAAAATCTTCACCTCAGTGTCGTCATTGTCCTCTCATTGTAGAAGGAAAGACCGACTACACCATTAAACACCCTGTTGGCTGACTGAATCAAGAATACACGTGCACAGAACTTGTACATTAGTAAACGTGAAATAAATGCTGATTTCTGTTCTTATTAACAGATACATTTTTCTATTGAAGCTATCAGTAACTAAATTCCCAGGCAGAATATATTATAGAATGTGTGGTTGAGGGCTTCCTGGGTGGCTCAGTCCGTTTAGCATCCGACTTGGTTTCTGATCAGGTCAGGATCTCAGGGCATGAGATCGAGCCCCACGGCAGGCTCCATGCTCAGCGGGGAGTCTGCTTGAGATTCTCTCTCCCTCTGCTCCCCCCTCTAATATAAATAAATAAATCTTTTAAAAAAGAAAAAGAATGTGTGGTTTAAATGAGGTTGGAAGGTGTATCTCAATATATGTAAAATAAGTCCATAGAGGGAAAATGTACTATAAAATGTATGTCTAAGGTGGGTGAATGCTGCTTATTTTAGTTAGTTAACCTGTGGAATAAAGTAATAGGTAACATAACTGTGACATCCAAAAAACAATTACCTTTCTTTTTTTTAATTTTTAATTTATTTTTTTTTACTCATTTGTTTCTTAGCAATAGAACCTGGGATTGTGCCTGAAGTATGTAAGGTACTCACCGGATGTTTTCTGAATGAAAAATTACACGTGTGTGTGTATGTGCTTGTGTTTGTGTTTGCCTGTGTGTGTGTGTGTGTGTGTGTGTGCACATGTGCAGGTAACTATCAAGGAAGAGTAAGTGCCCCAGTTGGAGCACTGGTGTAAAAAAATCTATAAGTACCTCTGGTTGCAACCATTTCGCTAAAGGAAGTAAGCTCTCTATTCACGGCAGGTGTCTCTCACGACCACCTCCCAGCCCTCCCCTCTTCTGTTCCTAACGGCACCCCATCCGTGTCCTTAATCATGATACATGGGCCCGTGGGAATTTGAGGAGGCAGGTTAATTTCTGTAATTGTCTCATAATTTGAATGGTCTACAACAAATAACAGCAGTGGTTCTAAGGTGCTCACATCATGCAGCCAGGTGCCTCCTGGTTGAGCCTCCTCATTTTGGGAACTCCTGCTACTTGATACCTAGTGTTGATCAGGCAGTGCTATGATTAATTTCCTGCTGGGGTTCATGACATGGTCATCCCTAGTGCTGGACCTACATGGCTGAGCTCTGTGCCCACCTGTGGGGCTCAGAGGGCCTCCGTGCAGAACCCTACATCTCCTGTTGAGTGTTTGGGCTGGATTGGGGGTAGGAGAAGAGAGGGGGACCCTGAGAATGAGTCCATATGATCGTACGGTGGAGTTATTTTCATGTAACTACTTATTTATTTTTCATTCATTCATATTTGCCCACTCTGAAATAGATCCAGGGCTAGACAGAGCCGATACAATGCTAACAGTAATTAAGATAATATAAATACTGTATTTCCACTGGTTTCCACCTGGATTGTGTCAGAAGAGCCCTGTTAACAAGGACGTGGTAACAGCCTGCCTTCCTGTTTCTGCTGGATGATTGTGGAAATGCTTTTCTCAGTAGAATTACATTGGGTTACCTCTTGCATTCTTAAGCACAGAGACATCTAGCTGTATTATTTATAACTAGGAACAATTACTGTTTGGGGAGACACTGCCCACTCATAAGAAGGCCTTCTTCAGCTGATAGCTTGTGAAGTACCTTAGGAAAAGTAATTTGGTTTGGATATAAAATATTAATTCTGAGAAAATTGTATTTCAGCTTCTCAGGCTTCCAGCTATTAGCATCAAAATTTGAAAATCTCAGCTCCTTTGCTCCATATTCATTTGATTTGCGTGATGTTGTGCAAATTAAGAAATCTCCTTCCAGCACAGGGCAGTTTCGTGTGGAGGTCACAGGCTGATAAGCCGTTTTCTCCTTCGAGAACATTTCCTTGTACCTCGTTTTGTTTTTTTTTCTATAAAATGGAAATGCTTTTACATAGAGCCACTTCATACCGATATTGAATGAATAATTAAGACATATCTGCATTTTTTTTCTTCTTATTCCTAAGGAAAACACACAATGAAAAAGTGGGATTGTATTTTTGCTGATTTTCTGTATTACAGTGATTATGCAATCTTTAAGGTTATTGTTATTTAGATCTGTGGTTTTATTTGTTTTCTTCATTTGGCTCAATATTCTAATCTAAGGCCTCCTATTTGAATAATAAAAGTCCTACATGGCTCTTCTTTTTCTGCCTTTATAAGATCCTTATAGGTACATATCACACATCTTTTAAACAGAGGAAAGCCTATCTGTCATTCACACAGTCAGGATGGGAGGGAAATTTTTATATTACTGGCCAGACTATTTCACTGAGTCCAATTTCACAAGCCATTAACACTCTGAAAGGGGAAATTAATTTGAATGTCTATCATACTCTAGAAAGGGGGTCAAAATATTGGGAAATACTACTCAGTTGACCTCTTAGAAAGGACAGACGGATGGAAGGTGAATTCATATTTTTAATAAATAAGGTGGGGGCATTGTCTCAGTTATTCATTAACAATTTCAACAGTTTCCTCATTGTCCTCGGAGCAGTGCTAGAACAGATCCCCGGAAGCAGTAAGGCAGCTCAGAGAGCTCCGTCATGAACCCGGAGATAAACGAGAATATGCAGGAAACATGGAACGGGCTTCGGGTCACTAGAAAGAAACTCAAGAGCTGTGGCGTTGTGAACTCAGTGTCCAGAGCGCCAACAGACAGACGTAATTCCCGCATGCATGTTGTCCTGGGCCACAAATTCAGTGTATTAAACAGTTAAGAATAGCACCGGGTCGGGAGGGGAGGTGCTGTTCCTGCTGGTGGCCGTGACTCGATAGATATTAAAGCCAAATGTGGGGCTCCTGGGTGGCTCAGTCGGTGAAGTGTCTGCCAAGATATCCTGTTACAAGGAGATTGAAAGAGTTGGAATTGTTCCCAGGGGAGGAAGGTGTTCTGACTTCTTCAGCAAGAAGTCCAGAAGGGCTTTGCCTTTTAAACTAAATTTTGAGGGGTGTCTGGATGGCTCCGTTGGTTGAGCACCTGACTCTTGATTTGGGCTCAGGTCATGATATTGGGGTCGTAGGATTGAGCCCCACATCTGCTCTACATTCAGCGGGGAGTCAGCTTGAGAAGCTCTCTCTCCCTCTGCCCCTCCTCTTGCTTGTGCTCTCAATCTCTCTATATAAAATAAATAAATCTTAACGACAACAACTAAATTTTGAGACTTTATGGAGGACCCTGAAAAAAGAGATTGTTTCAGGGGACATTGTGGTTCAGTACTTGAAATCTTGTGACTAAGACCATTTATTGCCCTTAAGTGTGAAAGAAAAGCAAGGCTTGAGGAAGGCACAATGGTACGCATGAGCCCTGCATCCTCCTCTGCATTTTTCACTTTTATTTGCCTCTTTATCCCTCAGGAGAGGGTGACTTTAAGCAACGCTTGTCACCAGTCACTGGGCCTGAGTGGACGGGAGAGATCTCCCTAGTGCCCACGGTTTGATTCGCCCCTGGGATAAAGTTCTGTCCTCTTATTAATGATTTACGTGAATAACACCAATGGCACAGAATTTCAGGGAATGTGAAGCCAGCAGGAACAGCTGGAATAGTAGTGGATAAATCAGATCCTCAAATATCTTAAGAGTTGAGTTATGGACAGTGTCTACCAAGATTGAAAATAGGATGATATAACCAAAGTGAATGTCAAGTTCTTCATTTGAGTCTAGTTAAGTAACCGCAAAAACACAAAATAATGTGGCAAGGCGTAGCAGGTGCTTTCATGAAAATTTAGAGGTTTTATACAATATAACTATAGAAATTTCACCAGAAGGAACCATTTATTACAGATGTATACAACTCCTGGCAGATCCATCATTTAAAAAAAAAATCTGACTTCTATGACTCTATATCAGATTGATGACACTTAGGCAAAGTGAGCCTGCATTAGAAGTTAAATGCTAGGTATAGGGCAGTCACAGTCCTTCTTTCTTGAGAGGCTGAAGCGAGCAAGAATTACTTCTAAAGGAGCTAATCTAGTTGATAAGTCTCTCAAAATCATGCCACACAGCCAGCAGGAGGAGAATGAGTATGTTAAAAAGGATGGAAATTGAGTACGTTGAGTGAAATTCAATCCAAACCTCGTCTTGTACAGGATATGCAGTTGAGACCTGGTCTTTTCTTCATAAGGAAAGAAAATTTTCCCTTGGCCCCGTTCATATGTGAACTGGGAACTCATTTTGAAGGTTTGGGTTGGTGATTCAGAAATACGGGCCTGACAGCAGTTGGTGGTAGACTGGATGGTAGATTGGACCAGTCGGATGCTGTGAGCAGTGCTCAGCATGGATGGCACTGAGAGGGGCCAGAATACACGCACATCCGGGAGGACCAGCCGTCGGCCACGGTCTTGTTGACCGTTCAGTACAAGTCGGCCCCCATCCCTCTCTTTCTTGCTCTGCCTGGCAGACTACAAACTCTTCTCTTTGAACCCTTTCAAAGTAAGCAATCCGGAGTGGCAGAAGTGCTGAAAGCGTGGCATGAAGCCTGCAATGACCACCAAAGGGATCCCACAGATGGGCATATTGCTAGGGAAGACCCTTGCGTGTTTTCCCTGATCCATCTGGGGCCCGTAGATGATGACCAGCATGCGGCATCCTCCATCTGCTCTCAGGCAGAGGGGCGTGACGGAAGAGAGTCTGTAGGGCAGTGAGGGAAACACCGCTACCACATGTGAAAAGGCTGCACGGACAGACTGAAAATTCCTCTATCAAAAACGTTCACATTAGACGCTTGCCAGTTAACTCTAACCTTCAATATATGAGATAATTGGAAGCAGAGTTTCCATGGCAAGGACAAAACACAAAAATGAATGAAGTATTTCGGTGTGTTATTAGCAAACGGGCTTTTTGTTAAAAAGACAAGCATACTTTTAATGAACAGAAGCATCTTAATAGGAGAAGTTGACCTCATCTGTCAGGCAGTTGGGCTCGTTTCAATTAGGACAGAGGTCTTCATCTTAACAGCAATTAGAGCATGGGATGAATGAACACAGAGGCTGTGTTCGTTGGAAGCAAGGGGCGCTCTTAAATACAACAGATGATCAATAGGCGTGATACAGAAAAGAGGCCATCCGTCAACTTTAGTTTCGACACACAATTCAATTTACATAAAATACTTTAATGGACATAAAGGTAGGGTGCTTCCTGAGAACAAAAGGAGACATCTACTTTAATACAGGCCCTCTTATTTATATTATCCTATTGAACAAATTGTTGTAGTTCAGTGTATGGTCTGGGCTTTCTTTCCAATGCTTCCTTCCCATGGGTTGTAACCCACAGCAAACGGAGTCTTCATTAATTACAAAGCATAGTTCACAACAGGTTATTACAAAGATAATGTGGAAGGTCATATTTCCTTTGCTTATTTTTTGTATGGCCACTATCTCCAGGGTGGTATAATACAGGATTTTGATGGGATTTTTGTTCTAAAATACTGTAATCAGTAAAATATTGTTCACACTTTCTGAGAAATTGTCTATTTGCCATTACATGCAAATGAAACCTATTTACATCCTTGGTTTTCTTTTTGTGGAATTTTATTGCGCTCTTACTAACAATCAAAAAGAAATGTTTATATTAACATTAATAGCTTGGATGATAGTACAACATATAATAATTTCTCTAGGTAAATTGCCTATTTTTTGACTACCTTAAAAAAATCTGTGCCTGGGAGGGAAATGTGTTCCTGCCAAATAAGTTTTGGAATCAGAAAATGTTTTCTTGCTAGTTTCTTTTCAAAGTCAACAGTGTTTTGTTATCTTTTAAAAATGGGATATTCTTATTGTTTTTTTCATGTCAAGAAAACTCTATCAGAAGAATTTCTGATAAAATGTTTGCTTATGCAAGGGAAATGAACATACCACAGACACACACACATGGACAGAGACACAGGTAACATAGCTATTTGCCCCTGTCCAAGACCCAGAAACGTCTGGGCAAATCTGAGCTATGTTTGCAGTGGGTTGCCTGTAGCTTTCTGTTAACTGAAGTGATTTTCTTGGATGGATGGTGCTTATACACCCAGCATGCGTGGCTGGACACTTAGTCACTGTGGGCTGATCAGAGCGGCAGGGTCTCTGTGGCCTCAGGAATTCATGCCTGACCCTTAAGAATGCAGTTCTGTGTGCAACCAGAAGGACTGGTTTCTAGAGTGCTTCTTCGGGGAGATATTGCATGCCTTTATGTCACTCTGCTACATGGTCGGATAACTGGAACACAGGAAGTGTTCAGTAAACATGTGTTAAATGAGTCCATTATTGAACGAGAGTTAATTGAATTAACGGGGTGTATCCATAGTGACTGCCTTCACACTTTGAATGTTTCAAATGCTGGCTCAGTGAGATTGGGGAATATTGTCCAAGGAACTGAGCCTCGGCCAGATGCAGCAGCAAGTACTTTGCAGTCTTCAAGTGCTGCCCCAGGAAGGAATTATGAACCAACTGCAGAGTAACACTCACCTATGACCTGATGGTCTAGGTCTCGTGAGCTCAAGGTGGGACTCAGGTGTTCTCTACCCAACTCTTTCAGGGGGGCTCCATGAGCATGAGCACCTGTAGATACGGTGAGGCACAAGGTCTGCCGCCCTTGCCAGAAGCTAAAAAGCAATTGAAGCGGAACCACCATGAGGGGCAACCCACTGAGGCTCACGGTGTGGTTTAGAAGGTGCAGAGCTGGACCTTGAGGGCGAGTCAGGGGCATGATGCTCCAGGCCCAGCACACAGGAAAACTGTCTGTGGAGTGGTCAGGCTTCGCGATAGAGAGGGATCTAGGGACCAAGAAAATTTACTCCGTTTTTCTCAAAAAATAGAACACAAATGATAATTTACTTTATCTGTGTGTAAACCAAGCTGTGGGATAGGAATCAGGGTCGTCTGTCCAGTTAGCTCTTCTCTCCTCTCTTGGAGAGACGAAGTCTGTGCATTTGCTAGCTGATTAAGCACGACTACCATTCAGTCCCGAGAAGTCTTGCTCTGGAGGGCTCTCCTGGAGTGCTCTGTGCAGAATGTGATCAAATAATTGACTCGGCAGCTTCTTCCAACACCTGCCTCTTCCCACCTTCAAGGAATATTCCTTTGCAGAAAAGCTGGTGTAATGGGAAGAGCTGACTTTATTATTATAGCCCAATCGTAAGACTGATAATTCAAGCCCTATTTAGACCTCTGGAGAATAAGAACAGTAGAAGCAGCAAATCTTTAACAAGTTCCTGGGTGTAGTTTGTGGCAACAGTTTTTCTTCCAGTCAGGCCAAAAATGCCGAGGATTATTCAGCTTCTGTATGTTGCTCCTAGAATCAATTTTAATTTTTACTGGCAGAGTAGAAATACTTAGATTAGAAATAAAATAAATTATGAGATTTGAAGTACAGCAAATATGAACATTAGGTGTCAAGTCCTGTACAATGTTCCATAAAACTAGAGAAGATGACTATATTAACAGTAATAAGTAACCGTGATTGCAGAGGATTAAATGTAACTAACCATACTATTGTTTAAAGGGAGCCATTGATTGTGGGGTTTGGGGGTTGAAGAGAAGGGTTAGGGGATGGGACGCAAAGTATGTGATATTTGAAAGATTCAGAAGGAGTCCTTCATTTGACAGAAATGATAGGCAAGACTTTCCAGGCTGAATACTTATTTGATGGATCAAAAAGGAAAAAAGAGAGGATCAGGTATTATCCTGTATTGGCTAGCTTTACAAGGCTTATTACCAAGCCCAGTTCCCTTCAAAACCACAGTGCCGTGACACACACTAACATTTCCTCCCTGGTGCTTGTTCCTAGGGCTGCACTAGCACGGGCTGAAACGTTTTGATACAGCAGAAACGCGTGTGCCTGGAGGTGTTTACTAAGCCATTATGAGGCTATGGAACGTTTGCTGAGGTAGTCTTTAAATGCTGCCAGGAAAACGAGTTTCAGGATGCCGTCCAGAATTTTCTATAAAACCTGTTTGCTCACACCCGTTTTTGTTTTGTTTTGGTAAACCTGAAAACAAGAGCTGATAGTTATTTGGACACGTGCTCCTAAGTAAATATGTCATCCAAAGGATATAGAAGGTTAATAGAGGGAAGATAGGTTTTTTTTCTAGAGTTTTAAGCTGTTACTTCTAGTGTGGGAACAATGTGACCTTAGCTCCCCCAGGCTTTAGTAACTTGTGAGTTGAGGAAATGGGTCACACTCACAGGAGTAATCCGTTTCACTGTCTTCTTGCCCCGTCCCTTGGCATTGGACTCTGCTGGGCTCTCTTGCTGGTGAGGATGTAACCATAGATCACCCTGAGATACCAAGCACATGCGGGTCTTTGGGGGAGTTCCTCCCACATTGCAGCAGATACACGTGCATACTTACATGATACTATATTTGTTTGCAGACACGTACGCTCTTGCCTCTGGAAAATGTATGGCTAACCCACATCACTGCCATTCCTCCTGGAATTTGAGGTATAATTTACGTCCAGTGGAAATGACCCTTTGTCGGCATACAGTTCTGTGAGTGTGAACAAACATTTATAACTAAGCACCACCACAATCAAAATACTGAGTATTTCCAATACACCGCAGAGTTGCTTAGGGCCCCCTTTTGGAACAACTACTGTTCCATCCCTTGAATATTGCCTCTTCCCTCAGAACGTCACATAAATGGAATCACACGATACAAATCCTCCAGCCTTTGGCTTCTTGAATCCAGTGTAATGCTTTTGAGATATACTCATTTTGTTGATTATATCAGTTTTATTTGTTTATTTTTTTACTTATTTATTTACTGAATGATATTCCATTTAAGAATATTCCACATTTGTTTATCCATCCAGAAGTTGATGAACTTTTTTTTTTTTCCCAACACAAGTCTTTCTGTAGATGCATATTGTCACTTCTTGAGTAATGGGCTAGCAATGGGGTTGTTGGGTTGTATTGTAGTATCTTTTTTTTTTAAAGATTTTATTTATTTAGGGGTGCCTGGGTGGCTCAGTCATTAAGCGTCTGCCTTCAGCTCAGGTCATGATCCCAGGGTCCTGGGATCGAGCCCCGCATTGGGCTCCCTGCTCCGCAGGAAGCCTGCTTCTCCCTCTCCCGCTCCCCCTGCTTGTGTTCCCTCTCTCTCTGTGTCTCTCTCTGTCAAATAGGCAAATAAAATTAAAAAAAAAAAGATTTTATTTATTTGAAAGAGAGCACAAGCAGGGGGGAAGGGTAGAGGGAGAAGCAGACTCCCTGCTGAACAGGGAGCCTGATGCGGGACTCGATCTCAGGACCCCGAGATCGCGACCTGAGCTGAAGGCAGAAGCCTACCTGACTGAGCCACCCAGGAATTTAAAAAGCTGTCCAACTGTTTTCCAAAATGTCTTTAGCATTTTGCATGAAGTGAGAGTTTCGGGGGCTCCATATCTTCTCCAGTACTTGCTATTGTTAGCTAGGTTTTAGTTGTTTGTTGTTTGTTTTGGTTTGGTTTTATTAGTTTATTTAGTTAGGGCCTTTTGATAGGTATGATTGGTACCTAATAGTGACTTCAATTTCCTTTATCTTGATCACTAATTACTTTCAATATATTTTCATGTCATTATCTGTTTCTTTTTGTTACAGTGTCATCACATATTTTTCGTATAACTATATATGTATCTATAATATGTGTATGTGCAGGTATGTGTGTTACTACAGATTATTATGTTAGTACATATATTATATGTATGTTAGATCCTTTACCAGATAGGTATTTTGAATATATTCTATCTCAGTTTTCATGTTTTTCTTTTCCTTAACTGTATCATTTGAAAAGCGAATTTTACAAATTCAAATGAATTTCAGTTTATCAAAATAAATCATTTTTAATGGTTTTGTGCTTTTTGTTTGAACCAAGGTTAAAAATATTTTTTTTCTAATTTTTCCTGTGGAAGTTATAGGTTTTACACTCAGTCTTTAATCTCCTTATTTTTACATGTCATAACATATAACTGATTAATACCTTTTTAAATTTGAGCCTCTCATATTATTTTTACGTCATAGTGTATATATATATAAATTTTTTATTAAATGCATTATCTTTATTTTCTCAGAATTGTTTATTCCAGATGACCAGTCTCAGTTACTACATGTTGACTTTTTTTTAAAATTTTTTATTATTACGTTAATCACCATACATTACATCATTAGTTTTTGGTGCAGTGTTCCATGATTCATTGTTTGTTCATAACACCCAGTGCTCCACGCAGAACGTACCCTCTTTAATTATCTTTTAATATAAAACAATTATAAATTGATGAGAAGCTGCAACTCTTTTGTACAGGGAGGTTCCTTATACCCCCCAGTCAGTTTCTCCACCAGTAACATCTCCCATAACTATCATATAATATCAAAGACAGGAAACTGACATTGAGTTTATTCATATTTCACCAACCTTACATACATTCTTGTTGGCATGGTGTGTGAACAAACATGAAAGGTGGCAACATTTGTACGTTCAGGATGCAGAACAGATCCAGCCCCTCACAGCTCCCTATATTTTGCCTTCATTCCCCCACACGCTGCCCCACTTCTTCCCTAAGCCCTGGCAATTGCTAGTCTGTCTACATCTCTGTAATTTTATTATTTCAAGAATTTTTAGAAGGACAATCCTACAGTAGATAAGCTTTTAGGATTTGCTTTTTTTTAAGATTTTTATTTTAATTTTTTTTTTTTGGAGAAAGAGAGAGAGCGCACTGAGTGGAGGGAGGGGCAGAGGGAGAAGGAGAGAGAGGCTCACGCAGGCTCTGTGCTGAGTGTGGAGCCCAACACAGGGCTCCATCTCATGACCCTGAGCTCATGACCTGAGCCAAAATCAAGAGTCGGTCACCTGACCAACTGAGCCACCCATGTGCCCCGGTATTCGCTTTTTTTTTTTTTTTTAATTAAGCATAAAGCCTTGCAATCCATCCAGGTCATTTTGTGTACCTATGTTCTGATCCATGGTTTGGATGTATCACAGTTTAACTGCTCACCCACTGAAGGATGCCTAAGTTGTTTCCAGTTTGGGACCAGCACAAAGGAAACTGCTATTAACATTTGTGTAGAGATTTAGGTCAGGTCATTTTTCATTTCTCTGGAATAAATGTTTCCGTAGAGCAATTGCTGAGTCATATAGGTGGTTGCCTGTTCAGATTTTCTAGGGAAGTACTAAACTGTATCCTGGAGTTCCATTTTACCTTCCCACTAGCAGTGGATGGTGATCACGTTTTCCCCACATCCTCACCAGCATGGGGTGTTATCATTACCTTTAATTTATCCAGTCTGATAGGAGTGTGGTTATTTCTTATTTCAGTCTTAATTTCCATTTCCATAATGATATTGGACATTTTTTATATGCTTGTCTGCCATTTGGTAAAATATCTCTTCTTGTCTTTGTACATTTTCTAATTAGATCTTTCTCCTGTTACATTGTGGGAGATCCGTATAGATTCTGGACACAAGTCCTATGTTGCGTAAGTGGTTTGGTAATATTATCCCCCAGTCTGTACCTTGTCATTTGATACTCTTAACAGAGTTTTTCACAGACCAAATAATAGTCACAACAACAATAATAATGTCTACAACCATGTCACCTGCCCTGGATTTGAGGAATTTCTCCTGTTTTTTTTAAATGAATGTTCTTTTTTTTAGTTTTACATCTTTAAAATAATATTTATTAATTTATTTATTTTATTTATTATTTTTTAAATGACTGTTTTTTTTTAATTATGCTATGTTAGTCACCATACCGTACATCATTAGTTTTTGATGTAGTGTTCCACGATTCATTGTTTGCATATAACACCCAGTGCTCCATGGAATACGTACCCTCATTAATGCCCATCGCCAAGCTAACCCATCCCCTCACCCCCTTCCCTCTGAAACCCTCAGGTTGTTTCCGGTAGTCCATAGTCTCTCATGGTTCATCTCTCCCTCGGATTTCCCCCCCTTCATTTTTCTCTTCCTTCTCCTAATGTCCTCCATGCTCTTCCTTATGTTCCACAAATAAGTGAAACCCTATGATAATTGTCTTTCTCTGCTTGACTTATTTTACTTAGCATAATCCCCTCCAGTTCCATCCGTGTTGATGCAAATGGTGGTTGTTCATCCTTTCTGATGGCTGAGTCATATTCCGTTGTATATCTGGACCACATCTTCTTTATCCATTCATCTGTTGAAGGGTATCTCAGCTCCTTCCACATTTTGGCTACTGCAGACATTGCTGCTATGAACATTGGGTACATGTGCCCCATCTTTTCACTACATCGTATCTTTGGGGTAAACACCGAGGAGTGCAATTGCTGGGTCATAGGGTAGCTGTATTTTTAAATTTTTGAGGAACCTCCACACTGTTTTCCCAAGTAGCTTTACCAACTTGCATTCCCACTGAGAGTATAAGAGGTTTTCCCTTTCTCCACATCCTCTCCACCATTTGTTGTTTCCTTTCTTGTTTTTTTTTACTTTATTATTGTTATGTTAATCGCCAACATTACATCATTATTTTTTGATGTAGTGTTCCATGATTCATTGTTTGTGCATAACACCCAGTGCTCCATGCAGAACGTGCCCTCTTTAATACCCATCACCAGGCTAACCCATCCACCCACCCCTCTCCCCTCTAGAAGCCCAAGTTTGTTTTTCAGAGTCCATCGTCTCTCATGGTTCATCTCCCCCTCCAATTTCCCCCCATTCATTCTTCCCCTCCTGCTATCTTCTTCTTTTTTTTTTCTTAACATATATTGCATTATTTGTTTCAGAGGTACAGATCTGTGATTCAATAGTCTTGCACAATTCACAGCGCTCACCATAGCACATACCCCCCCAATGTCTGTCACCCAGCCACCCCATCCCTCCCACCGCCCACCACTCTAGCAACCCTCGGTTTGATTCCTGAGATTAAGAATTCCTCATATCAGGGTGCCTGGGTGGTTCAGATGGTTAAGCGTCTGCCTTCGGCTCAGGTCATGATCCTGGAGTCCTGGGATTGAGCCCCACATCAGGTTCCCTGCTCCTTGGGAGCCTGCTTCTCCCTCTGCCTTTCTCTCTCTCTGCCTCTCTCTCTCTCTCTCTCTCTCTGTCTCCCATGAATAAATAAATAAAATCTTAAAAAAAAAAAGAATTCCTCATATCAGTCAGGTCATATGATACATGTCTTACTCTGACTGACTTATTTCGCTCAGCATAACACCCTCCAGTTCCAACCACGTCATTGCAAATGGCAAGATCTCATTCCTTCTGATGGCTGCATAATATTCTATTGTATACATATACCACTTCTTCTTTATCCATTCATCTGTCGATGGACATCTTGGCTCTTTCCGTAGTTTCGCTGTTGTGGACATTGCTGCTATAAACATCAGGATGCGCGTACTCCTTCGGATCCCTACATTTATATCTTTGGGGTAAATACCAGTAGTGCAATTGCTGGATCGTATGGTAGCTGTATTTTCAACTTTTTGAGGAACCTCCATACTGTCTTCCAGAGTGGCTGCACCAGCTTGCCTTCCCACCAACAGTATAGGAGGGTTCCCCTTTCTTCGCATCCCCACCAACATCTGTCGTTTCCTGACTTGTTAATTTTTGCCATTCTGACGGGTGTGAGGTGGTATCTCATGGAGGTTTTGATTTGGATTTCCCTGATGCCGAGCGATGGTGAGCACTTTTTCATGTGCCTCTTGGCCATGTGGATGTCTTCTTTGGAAAAATGTCTGTTCATGTCTTCTGCCCATTTCTTCATTGGATTATTTGTTCTTTGGGTGTTGAGTTTGATAAGTTCTTTATAGATTTTGGATACTAGCCCTTTATCTGATATGTCATTTGCAAATATCTTCTCCCATTCTGTCGGTTGTCTTTTGGTTTTGTGGACTGTTTCTTTTGCTGTGCAAAAGCTTTTTATCTTGATGAAGTCCCAAGAGTTCATTTTTGCCCTTGCTTCCCTTGCCTTTGGCGATGTTTCTAGGAAGATTTTGCTGAGGCTGAGGTCGAAGAGGTTGCTGCCTGTCTTCTTTAGGATTTTGATGGACTCCTGTCTCACATTTAGGTCTTTCAACCATTTTGAGTCTGCTTTTGTGTGTGGTGTAAGGAAATGGTCCAGTTCCATTCTTCTGCATGTGGCTGTCCAATTTTCCCAACTTCATTTGTTGAAGAGACTGTCTTTTTTCCATTGGACATTCTTTGTTGCTTTGTCGAAGATTAGTTGACCATAGAGTTGAGGGTCCATTTCTGGCCTCTCTCTTCTGTTCCATTGATCTGTGAGTCTGTTTTTGTGCCAGTACCATACTCTCTTGATAATGACAGCTTTGTAATAGAGCTGGAAGTCCGGAATTGTGATGCCGCCAGCTTTGTTCTTCTTTTTCAACATTCCTCTGGCTATTCGGGATCTTTTCTGGTTCCATACAAATTTTAGGATTATTTGTTCCATTTCTTTGAAAAAAGTGGATGGTATTTTGATGGGGATTGCATTGAATGTGTAGATTGCTCTAGGTAGCATGACATCTTCACCATATTTGTTCTTCCAATCCATGAGCATGGAACGTGTTTCCATTTTTTGTGTCTTCCTCAATTTCTTTCATGAGTATTTTATAGTTTTCTGAGTACAGATCCTTTGCCTCTTTGGTTAGATTTATTCCTAGGTTTTGGGTGCAATTGTAAATGGGAGCGACTCCTTAATTTCTCTTTCTTCTGTCTTGTTGTTGGCGTATAGGAATGGCACTGATTCCTGTGCATTGATTTTATATCCTGCCACTTGGCTAAATTCCTCTATGAGTTGTAGCAGTTTTGGGGTGGAGTCTTTTGGGTTTTCCACATAAAGTATCATATCATCCGCAAAGAGTGAGAGTTTGACTTCTTCTTTGCCGATTTGGATGCTTTTTATTTCTTTTTGTTGTCCGATTGCTGTGGCTAGGACTTCTAATACTATGTCGAATAGCAGTGGTCATAGTGAACATCCCTGCCACGTTCCTGACCTTAGGGGAAAAGCTCTATGTTTTTCCCCATTGAGAATGATATTCGCTGTAGGTTTTTCATCAATGGCTTTTATGATATTGAGGTATATACCCTCTATCCCTATACTCTGAAGAGTTTTGATCAAGAAAGGATGCTGTACTTTGTCAAATGCTTTCTCTGCATCTCTTGAGAGGATCATATGATTCTTGTTCTTTCTTTTGTTAACGTATTGTATCACGTTGATTGATTTGCGGATGTTGAACCAACCTTGCAGCCGAGGGATAAATCCCACTTGGTCGTGTTGAATAATCCTTTTAATGCACTGTTGGATCCTATTGGCTAGTATTTTGGTGAGAATTTTTGCATCCATGTTCATCAAGGATATTGGTCAGTAATTCTCCGTTTTGATGGGGGGTCTTTTTCTGGTTTGGGGATCAAGGTAATGATGGCCTCATAAAACGAGTTTGGAAGTTTTCCTTCCGTTTCTATTTTTTTGGAACAGTTTCAGAAGAATAGGTATTAATTCTTCTTTAAATGTTTGGGAGAATTGCCGTGGGAAGCCATCTGGCCCTGGGATTTTGTTTGTTGGGTGATTTTTGATGACTGCTTCAATTTCCTTGGTAGTTATAGTTCTGTTCAGGTTTTCTATTTCTTCCTGATTCAGTTTTGGTAGTTGATACATCTCTAGGAATGCGTCCAATTCTTCCAGATTATCTAATTTGCTGGCATAGAGTTGCTCATAATATATTCTTATAATTGTTTGTATTTCTTTGGTGTTGGTTGTGATCTCTCCCCTTTCATTCATGATTTTGTTGATTTGGGTCATTTCTCCTTGGTTTTGATAAGTCTGGCCAGGGGTTTATCCATCTTGTTAATTCTTTCAAAGAACCAGCTCCTAGTTTCGTGGATCTGTTCTACTGTTCTTTTGGTTTCTCTTTCATTGATTTCTGCTCTGATCTTTATGATTTCTCTTCTCCTGCTGGGTTTAGGCTTTATTTGCTGTTCTTTCTCCAGCTCCTTGAGGTGCAGGCTTAAGTTGTGCATTTGAGACCTTTCTTGTTTCTTGAGAAAGGCTTGTATTGCTATATACTTCCCCCTTAGGACTGCCTTTGCTGTATCCCAAAGATTCTGAATAGTTGTGTTTTCATTTTCATTGGTTTCCATGAATTTTCTTAATTCTTCTTTAATTTCCTTGTTGACCCACTCACTCTTTAGTAGGTTGCTCTGTAGCCTCCATGTATTTGAGTTCTTTCCATCTTTCCTCTTCTGTTTGAGTTCTAATTTCAAAGCATTGTGGTCTAGAAATATACAGGGAATGATCCCAATCTTTTGTTTCTGGTTGAGACCTGATTTGTGACCTAGGATGTGATCTATTCTGGAGAATGTTCCATGGGCACTAGGGAAGAATGTGTATTCCATTGCTTTGGGATGGAATGTTCTGAATATGTCTGTGAAGTCCATTTGGTCCAGTGTGTCATTTAAAGTCTTTATTTCCTTGTTGATCTTTTGCTTAGATGATCTGTCCATTTCAGTCAGGGGGATGTTAATGTCCCCCACTATTATTGTATTGTTTTCAGTGTGTTTCTTTGCTTTTGTTATTAATTGCCTTATATAATTTGCTGCTCCCATGTTCGGGGCATAGATGTTTACAATTGTTAGATCTTCTTGTTGGATAGACCCTTTAAGTAGGATAGAGTGTCCTTCCTCCTCTCTTATTACAGTCTTTGGTTTAAAATATAATTTTTCTTATATAAGGATTGCCACCCCCACTTTCTTTTGGTGTCCATTAGCAGAGCATGCTAAATGGTTTTCCACCCCCTCACTTTCAATCTGGGTGTGTCTTTGGGTCTATACAGACAGCGTATCGATGGGTCTTATTATTTAATCCAATCTGATAGCCTGTGTCTTTTGATTGGGGCATTGAGCCCATTTACATTCAGGGTAACTATTGAAAGATATGAAATTAGTGCCATTGTATTGTCTGTAAGGTGACTGTTACTGTATATTGTTTGTGTTCCTTTCTGATCTGTGTTGCTTTTAGGCCCTCTCTTTGCTTAGAGTACCCTTTTCAATATTTCTTGTAGGGCTGGTTTCGTGTTTGCAAATTCCTTTAGTTTTTGTTTGTTCTGGAAGCTTTTTACCTCTCCTTCTATTTTCAATGACAGCCTAGCTGGATATAGTATTCTTGGCTGCATATTTTTCTCTTTTAGTGCTCTGAAGATATCTTGCCAGTCCTTTCTGGCCTGCCAGGTCTCTGTGGATAGGTCTGTTGCCAATCTAATATTTCTACCATTGTAGGTTACAGATCTCTTCTCCTGAGCTGCTTTCAGGATTTTCTCTTTGTCTCTGAGACTCGTAAGTTTTACTATTAGATGTCAGGGTGTTCACCTATTTTTATTGATTTTGAGAAGGGTTCTCTGTGCCTCCTGGATTTTGATGCCTGTTTCCTTCCCCAAATTAGGGAAGTTCTCTGCTATTATTTGCTCCAATATACCTTCTGCCCCTCTCTCTCTTTCTTCTTCTTCTGGGATCCCAATTATTCTAATGTTGTTTCGTCTTATCATATCGCTTATCTCTCGAATTCTGCCCTCGTGGTCCTGTAGTTGTTTCTCTCTCTTTTTCTCAGCCTCTTTATTTTCCATCATTTGGTCTTCTATATCGCTGATTCTCTCTTCTGCCTCCTTTATCCTAGCAGTTAGTGCCCCCATTTTTGATTGCACCTCATGAATAGCCTTTTTGATTTCGACTTGGTTAGATTTTAGTTCTTTTATTTCTCCATCAAGGGTGTCTCTAATAACTTCCACGCTTTTTTCAAGCCCAGCTAGTATCTTTAAAGTCATGATTCTGAACTCTAGGTCCGACATCGTACTAATGTCCATATTGAGTAGGACCCTGGTAGTCAGTACTACCTCTTGTTCTTTTTGTTGAGGTGATTTTTTTCCATCTTGTCATTTGGTCCAGAGGAGAATAGATGAATGAGAGAACAAAATGCTAACAGGGTAACAACATCCCCAGAATATATATTGTAAACAAATCAGAAAAGACCTGAAGCCAGGGGAAAAGAAAGGGAAAGAAGGAAAAATGAAATAGAAAAAGAAAAGAGAAAAAGAAAAAGATAAAAACAAACAAAAACAGAACAAAACAAAAGCAAACAGAATATGATCAGGTATGATCAGGCTGGTGCATAGATCAGTGCCACACACTAGATTTTGGGTGTATTTTGGTCTGTTAGAAGAAAGTGCCACCTGAAATTTTAATGAAAGAAAAAATTATATAGGTACAAAAATAAGGGTTGATACGATGCAGGGATGGAATATGACTGTAAAGATGAAAATTGTAAAAAATTTTATAAAAGGAATTGATAAGTGTTTGAAAAAAGAAAGAAGAGGATTTAAAAAAAAGAAGAAAAAGAAAGAGAATGTGATGAGGCAGGAGACTAGAACAAAGCCATACACTAGAGATTTAGGGTATATTTTGATCTGTTAGAAGAAACTGTGTCTCAAATTTTTAAAGAGAGAACAACTTATATATATATATGCCAAAAATAAGGGTAGCTACTATGAAGGGAAAGAATATGACTCTAAAAATGAAAAATAAAATGTTTTTTAAAAAAGAAATTGATAAGATATTTGAAAAAGAGAATAAGAAAAATTTTTTTAAAAAGTTAAAAAAATTTAACTTTGAAAGACTAAAGAATCATGATAAAAAAGTCATGAATTCTATGTGCAGTATTCCCCTAGCTCTGGACTTCTGCCGTTCTCATTGATCGGTAAACTTGGTCTTGGCTGGCTGTTCTTGCTGACCTTCTGGGGGAGGGGCCTGTCGCCATGGTTCCCAAATGTCTTTGTTGGAGGCGGAATTGCCCCACCCTTGCTTGGTGCGGGCTAAGTAATCTGCTTGGGTTTGCCCTTGGGAGCTTTTGTTCCCTGCCAGCTCTCGGTACAGCTTTGGGGGATGAAGAGTGAAAATGGCAGCCTCCCATTTTCCACCCCAGAGGAGCCAAGAACTCAGGGCTCCACTCCTCAGTGTGCCCCCAGAGCAAAGCAGTCAATCACTCCCGTGTCCCCGGTCTCCGGCCACACTCCGTGCTCACCCGGCCTGTGACCGAGCGTTTCTCTCTCTGGCACCCGACCCCGTGTGGAATCTCCAAACCCAGCAGATCCCTGCGGTGCGCTCCCGCGCCGCTCCTCCCGGGGGAGGAAGGGGAGTCTCCCCGGCTCTGCCGCTTGTTGGGTCCCTGCTGGAGGAGCAGTGGCCCGAATGGGCCGCGGACCACAGTTTATGGCCACCCCGAGCTGAGAGCCCGCGCCTCGGCTCCGTCTCTGCAGCCGGCTTCCCCGCTCTGATACCCGAGAGCTCTGCTGCACTCAGGCACCCCCGATCTTTTTGTGACCCCGAGGGTCCTGAGACCCCACTGTCCCGGGAGGATTCCACCCCCCGCTTAGCCACTGCAGCGACGTCCCTCCGCGGAGCTGACTTCTAAAAGGTCCGATTTTGTGCTCCGCGGCTCTAGCACTTGCCAGAAGCGGCCGACGGAGGCCCCTCCCCCGCCGTCTATCCTCCCGAATATCGCCTTGGATTCACTTCTGTGCACGTCCTACCTTCCAGAAAGTGGTCGCTTCTCTGTTCAGAGTTGCTGCTATTCTTTTCTTCGATCTCCTGTTGAGTTCGTAGGTGTTCAGAATGGTTTGGTCCCTATCCAGCTGAATTCCTGGAATCAGATGAAATCCGGTTCTCATATTCCTCTGCCATCATGCTCCGCCTGTTTCTTGTCTTGTTAATTTTAGCCATTCTAACTGGTCTAAGGTGGTATCTGAATGTGGTTTTGATTTTAATTTCCCTGATGGCTAATCATGTTGAACATTTTTTCATGTGTCTGTTAGCCATTCCTATGTGTGTGGTGATGTGTCTGTTTGTGTCTTCTGCGCATTTTTTTACTTCATTGTTTTTTTGAAAGTGTTGAGTTTGAGAAGTTCTTTATAGATCTTGGATAACATCCCTTTATCTGTAGTGTCATTTGGAAATATCTTCCTCCATTCCTCTTTGTTTTGTTGATATTTATTTTAGAGAGAGAGAGAGCGTAAGCACAAGGGGAAGGGGCAGAGGGAAAGGGAGATAGAATCTCAAGCAGACTCCCACTGAATATGGAGCCTGATGGGCTCCATCTTCCAACCCCTAGGTCATGACCTGAGCTGAAACCAACAGTCAAATGCTAACCAACTGCACAACCCAGCCCACCTAGTTTTACATCTTAAATATAAATATAAATCTGAGATCACTTGTGAGTTAGTTTTTCTAGAAATTGTGAGGAGTAGGTAGGATTACTTACTTTCTCATTAATGTACAGATGTTCAAAAGTTCTATCTTTCCTCTACTGAATGCCTGTTTCACCTTGATGAAAAATCAATGGGTGTATTCCAGTGGATCTCCTTCCGGGTTCTCTATTCCATGCCAATGATCCAAGTGTCTGCACCATACCACACTGTACTGACTATGGTAGATGGTAGTTAATGAAATAGTAAGCTTAATATAGGGAATATTTTTCAATTGTCACATTTATGAGCATAAACATACTCATATTATTATACATTTATTCTTTTAATGACTAAGTTCTGTGGTAATATCTTCTGTTGCAATCCTTATATTTGTAAATGTCATCTCTCTCTTCCTATTTGTCAATTTTGCTAGTTTTATCAAGTAATAACTTTTTTGAAGAACCAACCTCATTGATTTTTCCCTATTTTTTTCAATGTTCTACATTTCTGCTCTGTTTGTTATATGTTTATTTTGCTCTTCATTTTTTGTTTTCTTTGTGCAGGAAGTTAAATTATTGATTTGAGACCTTTCCTCTTTTCTTAAGTGAGCAATTAATGCTATAAAGCTTTTGCTTAGTATTAACTGACCTGCAACCCATAAATTCTGATATATTGTAGTTCTGTTTTCATCAGTGTATTTTTGTAATGTCCTGTAAGGCTTTATGTTTGACCCATGCATTATTTTGAAATGTGTTGTTTAGCTTCCACATGTTTGCACATTTTCCTATTCTCTTTCTGGTTTTGATTTCTAGTTGTACCCTATTATGGCTAGAGGATATGCTCAGTATACTTTGAAATGTGTAAAATTTGTTGAAGGATGTCTTATGACCAAGGATAATGTCTGTTTTGGTGAATTTTCCATGGATGCTTGAGGAAATGTGTTTTCTTCTTTTGTTGGGCAGAGAGTTCTGTATGTCATTTATGTTTTGTTGTTGCTGGTGTTTGCAGTTCTTCTATAACTTCGCTGACATTCTGTCTGCTAGTTCTAGTCTTCACTGAAAGTGGGTGTGGAAGTCACCAATTGTAATTGTAGATTTGTCTATTCCTCCTTGCAAATGTATCTGTTTCTGTTTCAAATATTTTGAAGTTCTGGGTTTAGATTGCTCTACCACTATTTCTTCTTGCTGGATTGATCCTTTTAGTATTATATTATGTCACTCTTCGTCCCTCATAGTTTTGTTTTGAAATCTACTAGATCGATATTCAAATACCCACTCTTGGTTTTTTTCTCTATTACTTTTCCCATGGCATATCTTTTTCCATTCTTATTCTTCCAGCCTACCTGTATCATCATGTTGAACTGAATGTATTATGTGTATTTTTACACATTTCACTTTTTCCTTTCCTCTCAGAAATTCCAATCTTTCTTGTGTTATCATTTGCTTCCCATTTTGAGAATTTCCTTTAATTTTTTTTAGCACCACGTCTGCTAGTGAAAGGTTCTCTTAGCTTTCTACTACCGAAGAATGTCTGTATTTCCCTATTCATTCCTGAAGAATATTTGCGCTACATAAAGAATCTGCTGGAATCATTTCATTTTTTCAGCATCTGAAAAATGTTGTCTCTTCTAAATCCAAGGTTTTATATTAGAAATCTATTGATTTTAAAATGGGTATTTCCCTGTAAGTAATGTGTTGTTTTTCTTTGGCTGCTTGCAAGATTTTTTTTTTTTGCTATCAGTTTTCAGAAGCTTTAACTATTGTATCTCTTATTGCCAATTTCTTTAGGTTTCTGTTCTGTTTGGGGTTCTGTCATTTAATGTGTATTTGTGTGTCTTTTGTCCACTTATGGAAAAGCTCAATCCATATTTCCTTTAAGTCTTTCTCAACCCTTCTTCCCCTTCCCTCTGGGATGTTGACGATATAATATCAGATGTTCTGTCATTATCCCACAGGTCCCCACCCCTCTGTTCCTTTCTGCTCTCGTTGTTGGCTCCTGTCTGTTTTTCAGACTGATGATTGGTCTTGTTCTGAGTCCTAGCCCGCCAGTTCATTCCTGTCATCAGTCTCATCCAGTGAGATTTTTATTTCTGTTATTTTATTTCCGGTTCTCTAATTTCCATTCAGTTCTCTTTCATGTCTTCTGTTTCTTTGAAAAGGTTGTCAGTTGTTTATTTCTTTTGAGGACAGTTACCACTGATCACTTTTTTTTTTTATGACTGTGTTTTAGAATCCTTCAAGATAATTCTCACATGTGATTCATCTCAGTGTTGTTTTCTGTTGGTTGATTCTTCTAATTTATGTTACTGTTTTCCTCATCTTTGGTGTGACAAATGAGTTTTGACTATATCCTGGGTATTTTTGATACTAGCTTAGGAGACTCCTGATCCTACTAAATCCCCATTTCAGGAGGTAGTCACTCTGATTCGATTGGCCTGCAGGTCCTGGGTTCATTTTGTGGGCTACTGGTCCAGTGAAAATTTAGTTTTCAGAACCCTTAGAGTGCTCCTATCATCTCCTTTATCTTCAGGCTGCTACTAGTGTTCCCATGGGTTCCCTACTGGCTCTGCCCACGGGAGCAAAATAAACTTCAGTGGGCCTGGTGCTGTCAGCAGGGAGTGAGGGGAGAGAAGCCAGGCCTGTGGGCATGGAAATTTCATCCACAGGCCTTCTGGGGCCAGAGGAGCTCTTGCGGTCTCTACTGGAGCTGCCTACAGGGGCAGGAGGTCATCTCCGGGCTGTCCAATGCTGTTAGCAGGGGTTTGGAAGATGCCAAACCCATAGTATGGAGTTTTCCCTCCCAATTGCCTGCCATACCATCCAGTATCAGCAGGATTGTTGTTTAATCCACACTGGTGCTGTTCACAGGTGCAGAATATTTATCAGGATGATCAAAGCAAGACTAGCATCCTCATGAAAACCCAGAGGAGTAAAAATAATGCTCTAGAGTCTCAGTGTTAATCAAGGCAAAATCCTAAGTCTCTTTAACTTCAGTAATATGGCTTCTTACTGAAGCACATGGTCTCCCTGGTATGGACAGTGCAGTCCCAACATACACCCACTCTCAGCCGTAAGTTTCAGATGTTTGAGATATAGTTAGACAGAATTTCATCTCATAAGTAAAAATAAAAATAACTATGAGAGAGCATCTTAAGAAATACCAATAAGTATCTTCTCAAGATTTTAGCTCCTTGAGATCTACAGTGAACTCAGAAAGGAATTGGAGGCTTACCAGGAGCTTACAAATAGAATGTGAAAAATGTTCCTTTAAATTTATTTTTTTAGTTTTTTAATTTTACATTATTTTTATTTTTTATAACATATGTTTGTAAACATATATTTTAAAAGATTTTTTTTTATTTATTTGAAACAGAGAAAGAGAGAGAGAGAGGGAGCGAGGCAGGAGGGGCAAAGGGAGAGGAACAAGTAGACCCCCCCGCTGAGCTGGGAGCTGGATGCGGGGCTCCATCCCAGGACCCTGAGATCATAACCTGAGCTGAAGGCAGACGCTGAACCAACTGAGCCACCCAGGTGCCCCTGTAAACATACATTTTATTTCATCTTCAAAGACAAGGTAGTCTTGCACCTGACCCTAAATAGTTCCTTTTCCAAAACTTACTTTTAAATTTTTTAGCACTTTTAAAATCAAGCAAATAACTCATAGTAATGAACTGAAAATCATGACATAACACAAAGCACATGGATCAATAAATGACTAGAAACAAAAATAATGGTAACATATAAAGGAATTTTCTACATCCTGGTCTCTGATGCTGGCATTGACATGATAACCCTTTTCATTGCCTTAAATTTGGTTCATTTGTACATAGTTACAGATATAACCTGGGAGCTAAGTATTTGACAATGAAGTTTGTCCTCATAAATTTCTCATGTTTTATGAAAACTGCCTTGACTTTCACTCTTAGTGAAATACATGATTATAACAAGTCTGTGTAATATCAGGAAAGTGTCCACCTGAAATAATTTATGGATAGCTGCTAAACAGTAAAATAAACAAATAAATACAACCTCAAGAATTGGCCTCAGGAAAGACCAGACTCAGCTGAGTAGATGGTGGTAAGGGTCATAAAATAAAAATGCCAAGAAAAATATGCATGTATGTAGTTAAAAATTGTGGTAAATGTTTTGAATTACATTGGTACATTCTGCCTTTGTGATTGACCAGGGGGACCTGGTCAGAAAAAGCTTCTTGGAAAAAGGTGATACCTAATCTGTGACCTAAAGAATAAGGTTGCGTCAGCATGGAGAGTCCAGGAAGAACACTCCTGGTAGGGAATATGAATATAAGAAGGTCTTTATGCAGGGCTCAACTTGACTTTTGAAAACAACTCAGATAAGAACTGGCACGAACAGGTGAACAGGGAGGTTGCCCAAGATTGGGATGGAGATAAAACCAGAGTGAGATCACATGGTACACTAGTGTGTGCGTATTCTTTTTACTAGTACAGCTGCAAGCCTCTCAAATTACATGTGCTTGTGTGTGATGTTACCAAATTACATTTTTTAAAGATTATCCTACTGGTTGTGGGAGAATGGATTTGCACATGAAAGTCTGAAAAGAAAGCTTTACTTATTTGTATGTATAAACCACATATTAATATATACTATATAAGACATTATTAACAACATATATTCTGTATTAATGTATAATACGTGCACTCAGGGGCCATAATTATCCACTGGAGAAGCAATGATTTTTTGGGTGGTAATGGTTGAGATGAAGAGAGAGAGTGAACTCATGGTATGTTCTGAAGGCAGATCTCAGGTATGCAGATCAAAGAGATTATAATAACAAATGAAATATTTTTCCCCTCTAGATCCCCAGTAAAGTTGAAATTCATTAAATGCCTGTTTTTGCAAAAATACAAAATCAAATCAAATATGTGAAATTGTATTGAATTGTAGCAATGACTTCATATATAAGAGGTCAAGGATGGATCTACACATAGCAGAAAGCTCAGATAAAAGGATGTAATGCAGGACTATCCTTTTATGTTGTCGGGAGACACATTGACTTGTAATGCTCTGAAGGTCAACTGGTTTCAGTTTCATCCATTGTACATACAACTATTTTTAAAATAAATTAAAGCTTCATCCTTGAACGTCTTTTGTTGTCTCTCATTTCCGTTCAGTCTGCTACTTCCTTGTATTTTTAGTAACTAACTCAAGAACACTTTCTGTTTTAGATTGTCTAATAGCCACTGTACAGTAGAATACTGTATTAGTCGAAGAGAGCAATGCTTCATGCTGCCCTGGTGAAACTCATATTCCATAAAAGGCACAGAGGAAAGTGTGAGAAGGATGGTGCCTTCACCAAAGACACCAAGTTGGCTTCTCTGCAAGGTTAGCTTGTGCTCCTTCTATACTCTTCCTCTAGTTGTGTCTTCATCTCAGTAATAGGCACCAGGAAGAAAGATGATTGCAGAGTCAGAATGTATTTTTTATTAAAAAAAAAAAAGGCATTACCCAGCCCTACATCAGGTTAATGATATTTTTGTTCTCTCAAAAGTAGATACCAATGCGAAGAAAGTTGCCTACTTTTTATTACCTCACTGTGTGGATGACAAAGTATCTTCCCAGGGGTTTATTTGGAATCCAAGGTAACCCATTTGTGGCTACACTAAGAAATGACACTGATGTGATAAAATTGACGTCGTTCTTACCAAAATACCAATGCTGACAGGCATTATCTTATGTTCTCTTATTATTATAATCGGCATACATGGTCTGGGCGACTAAGACTATGTCATTGGAAAGCAGGACTGCTTTGAAATAAACACTATATTAGGCTTCCAAACAAGTATGCAAAAACATGCACTATCATAATTAGTCACTTGGTATAGGTATGTCTAACATCTATGTCCAGCAGTGGTGTTTTGGTATAATTGTTGAATCGTATCCATTGAAGTTGTCTGATTACCTTATTTTCTTCCAAAACCTTGACAAAAATCAAGTAAATCGACAAAAAGAAAAGGAAGGAAAAATAATGCTCAGCCAACAGAAAGACATTGTTTTAAATTATTCTCTATCCATAGAGGAAACAAAATGTTCTGGCAATGCAATGTCAAAATAAATTTTGTTCCTGTGAGATCACCATCTAGACCAAATACTTTCTGACCTTGACCCTGTCAGAGATATGAAGGGAGGGAAGTCATTTGTCCCTCAGGAGCCCCTGTTCATTAAGTCTGAATGAAAAAATAGAATTCAAAAAACATTTATTAAAATGGACATAGAGAGTATGGATAACTTTAAGTCTTACAACATTTAGTATAGAATTAAAGGGAAATTTCAATTGTGGAATATTCTGTTAATGTAAAAATAGTTTAAAGCATAAAATATATATTAAGTATGTTATTCTGTCTATCCTAGAGGATAATAAAAAGATAATCTGCATATATATAACTATGTATACATATAACTATATATAACTATGCATGTATATAACTATATATATATATAAATACACACGCGCGCGCACACACACACGCGCGCACACACACACACACACACACACACATATATATAGCTCCTTCCTACTCTACATATCACCATAAAAAAAAGTCATTATATGTTTTGTGGCATATTTAGTTCATTTTATAAAACACAGCCCTGTCCTATTCCTAAATTGTTTTTAAAGATTCTAGTGGGATTCTTCTTATAATTTAAACTCTCTAAATGCATTTTTTTCTCGTAAAAGACTTGATTCGTTGCAACTTGAAACAAAATTTAATTTAAAAAAGTTAGAATGGTATTGTTAATGATTTATGAAGGAAAGTAGTAATGTATTCTACAGTACAGTTTTGAATTATATTGCTTTCCAGTACTATCCAGAAATACAAAGAAAAATGAAAGAGAAAAGAATAAGTCTCATGCCTGTTTGAAATGCAGAAAGTTTTATTCAATTTGGAGATGTATTAATGTTCTCTCTTTGAACTTAACGAACTTGAAAGAACGAGCCCTTCGCCTACTTTTGTCCCCAAGTAAGAAGTTAGTTGATCCTGGGACATAAGATCTTCTGGGACACTCACTTGTGAAAGGATGTGGATCACCTCTTGAAGACTTCTTCAGGCCAACTGAGCAGTGGAATAGACAAAGGACAGAAAAGTTTGCCTGCTGAAAGCAATTCTTTCCGCAGACCAGAGTCTTGCATGCTCTGGACATTAACAGAAGAGTTCAACATGTTAGTGCTGGCAAAGAATGTAAAACCTTCAGAGCAGGGAATGTATCTTTAGCACTCACTATGGGAGAAGATTCTATGACCCATACTTGTAAATTATATTTCTGAATAATGCATTCTCTGCAACAGATGTCCAGATTTTGCTGAGATGAATCATCATTAGGATCATTTAGTCAAACTGCCTCATTCTGATTTCGTATTTATCAACCAACCTTCTAATTTCAACTTGAATCCCCCTTGAAATTTGACTACAAATATTTAAATAGGTATTAATATTTATCGATTGGAATTAGTCGAAATATTAAGTTTTTAATAGCATTTGGAGTGTCTGGGTTCGAATGTCCATGTGTTTGTGTGTGCCGCATATGTGTGTCTTCAATAACTCACAGTAGTGTGCCTATTGGTGAAAACAAAAGTAATTTAACTTGACAAACATGGCTGTTCCTTTCTTCTCACTGGTAGAGAAAGAAGATGTGACGTCTATTTTCTCACAAGATTTGTGGCTGATTTGGAATCTCCTGCCATGAGCAAAGCAGTAAATATTGTATCGGTTCTAGGTGTCTTATGCAAACCGAATGCTCCATAGATTGTAGGAGGAGTTACCCTACAGCAGGAGAGGAGAGCTTTTGTTTTCCACACCCACACTGGCACTTAGTGTTGTCAGTGTTTTAAATGTTACTTTTACTAATTGGTATTTAGTGGTATCTCGTCGTTTACATTTACAACTCCCTAATGACTTATAACTTGGAGCATCTTTTCATATGCTTTGCCACCTGGTGAGGTCAACATTTAGATCTTTTGCTTGTTTTTTAATTGTTTACTTCTTGTTGTTTTTAAAGAGTTCTGTGTATATTTGGGGTATCATCCTTTATCATAGGTACATTGCAAGCATTTTCTCCTGCACTGTAGCTTGCCTTCTCTTGCCTGTCTCCTATAGAGTTTTTAATTTTAATGCAATCCAACTCATTGACTTGTTTCCCACAGATCTTGTTTTTGGTGTTATATCTACAAAGTCTTCCCCAAACCCAAGGCCACCTAGATTTTTCTCTTGTGTTCTCTTTTAGGAGTTTTCTAGTTTTGTATTTTATGTTTAGACCCATAATCCAGTTTGTGTAATTTTCATCAAATGTGTGAGATCTGGGTTTAGAGTCTTCTCTTTTTTGCAAGTAGATGTCCAATATTTCCAGGACCATCTGTTGAAAAGACAAGTCTTTATTGTATTGCCTTTGCTTGTTTGTTTAAGATCAGTTGACTCTCATTGTTTGGGTCTCTTTCTGGCTCTTTATTCTGTTCCTTCGATCTATTTGTCTACTTGTTCATCAATGCCATGTGGTTTGGATTACTGTCCTTGTACAGCAAAACTTTAAGTTGAGTAGTGTCATTTTGCTAACTTTGTCCTTCTCCTCCAGTATCCTGCTGGCTACTCTAGGTCCCTGCCTCTGCATGAAACTTCTGAATCAGTTTGTTGATATCGATGATAAAATTTACTGGGATTTTGATTGTCATTGCATTGAATCTATAGACCAAGTTGGAAAGAAATGACATCTTGACAATCTTGAGTCTTTCTATCCATGGCCATGGAATATTTCTCCAGTTATTTAGATATTCTTTGATTTCTGTCATCATAGTTTTGTAGTTTTCCTCACCTTGCTTATTTACACTTCTGTATTTCTTTTTTACGGTTGTTGGCGCACATGTAAAGAGTATTGAGTTTTTAATGTAAAATTTCAATCATTCATTATTCTATAAGAAAGCAACTGACATTTGTATGTTAATTTCGATGTTAACTAATTCTGCAACCCTCTATAATCAATATTCCAAGATTATCTTTTTTTAAAATAAATCACTCTCTTGATGTTGTTTGTGTTCAATAAATCTTGCCCAATCCATGGTCACAAAGATTTTTTCCCTGCCTGTTCACCTTTGTGTTCTAGGTGAATGGATACTCTTACCACTATGTAGTGTTTCTATATCCTCTGTTAATAGTTCTTATTCTGAACTAAACTTGACTGGTATTAACATAGCTATCCCATTCTTTTGATTAGTATTTGCATGGTGTATCTTTTTCTTTTAATCCACAGGTTTCCTTATAGTAAATGAAAGTTTTTTAAACCCCTCAGTGGTAACAAGATAAATGCTGCAAAAAGATATCCAAAATATTGTAATATACTTCACAAATGAATCAAGAAACACACAAAACAGTGCTCAGCTTCACTAGTCATAAGGGAAATGCAATTAAAAGCACCATGAGGTGAAGATACACAACCACTAGGAGAGTTAACATTTAAATGAGTGGCAATAACAATAACAAATGTTCCCAAATGTTGCAAAGGATGAGGAATAACTCCCTGAAATGCGTTGTTGTCCGGAAGGGTAAAATGTTAAACCTTTTGGCGAAAAAATCAGTAATTTCTCATAAAACTAACCGTAAACCTCTTCTTATATCCATTTACTCCTTTTAAAAACATTTAAATGAAATTTACAAGAATGTTTGTAACAGACTTATTCATAAAAGCCAAAAATTAGCCCAGATACCCATCAATAAATAGAATGGTTACATGAATCTCAGTGTATTTATTTAATGGATTACAAGTCAATAAAAATGAACCAACTATTCATGTGCACAGCAATGTGAAATAGTCTCAAAAATATCATGCCAAATGAACAAGCTGTGTAAATAACATATGATTTACATGAAGTTCTGTAATAGGCAAAGCTAATTTAGGTTGAAAAATCATCAGAGCAGTGCTTGTTCTTGTGAGAGTGAGAAGAATTGCCTGAGAAAAAGCATCTGTTAAATTTCTTGTGTCCTCATACACTCTGTTTCCTTCTGAAGCTGATGATAGAAATGGTGACAGTGGTTTAGTCCATTTTACAATCATGTGTCACGGTCATGGAAATCCCAGTGGAACAATGACAGTGTATAAAAGGAGCTAGAAGACTGTTAAGATAATTAACTCCTGAAGAGAGTTTTACAACTTTGAACCTGGAAGGACCAGGACACTGTTTTAGTCCCGGGTGTGGTGGGCTGAGTAATGGCTCCCCAATCTCTGGAATCTGTGAATATGACACATTGCATAGGAAAAGAAAACCTTCACAGATGTGCTCAAGTTAAGGATTTGGAAGTGGGGAGATTCACCTGGATTACCCAGGTGGGATTGATGAGGGAGCAGAAGGCAAGCTGAGGACAAAGCAGAAGCTGACACCCCAGGATCTATGTGACATTCCTCAGGCACACCTGGCTGCCCTAAAGGAAAAACAAATAGTTAACTAATAGAGATCACAGTCCTGCAAGACCCGAGTCTCCCTCAGTTTACAAATGGCCTAGTGATTTGCAAGGAAGAAGCTTTCTTATCAATAGCCCAACTTCTAGAGACCCATTAACTCAATTTCCTGAAGCCCTACTATGACTCTCCCCTTGATAAAATTGAGGGAGGCTGAGGCAGAAGGAAATGTAAATAAGATCGAATTTCTTTTAAACCTACAGCCCACTGATAAGGACCTGTGATAGGAGGAATGTAACATTCCTCCAGGAAGCTCCCAACTCTCTTAATGTTAATGCCTTACTAGAGGGGTAAAGAACCTTAACTTGACAAATGGCAAAGCCTCTGGTATCCTGTGTGTCTTGTTTAATACATGAAAGTTCTTTCAAAACCTCCCTTTTCCTTACTTCCCCCAACCCCATAGTATATCATCAGCCACCCCTCACCCTCACAATCCTGGGGCAGCAGCTCCTTCTGCCCACAGGTCCTGCCCCCAAGCTTTAATAAAACCACCATTTTGCACCAAAGACGTCTCAAGAATTCTTTCTTGGTTGTCGGCTCCCGAACTCACCCCTCCGAACCTCACCTGTATTCCAAAACTTCGTCAGGGTCAGTGTCATGATAAGGATCCTATCATCAGGAGACAGGAGGATCAGAGCTGTGACAGTAGGAGAAAGGGCGATGGCAGCCAGAGCCTGGAGTCACCGGAGGAAGTTTCCGTGAACCCAGCAGTGCAGGTGGCCCCTACAGCTGAAGAAAGCAGTGAAATGGACTGCCCCCTCCACCTCCGAAAGGAACCAGCCCAGTGGACACCCTGACTTCAGCCGAGAAGGGCTAACTTTGAATTTCCCAGATGTCCTGAACTACAAGATAATAAACTTGGGTTAAGCCACCTAAATGTGTCTTAATTTGTTACAAAAACAGTAGCAACTGAATCCGTCTACCATATTTGTGATTGTGGGACAAAAACAGCAGAAACTGAATCCATCTACCGTATTTGTGATTTACACTGATTAAACTCTAGCCATAAGGATGATGTGGGTCTGCAGGCTAGAAGGAAAAACACTGGCATATTGAACACCTCGGTTCTCTTACTTTCTGTGATTCAAATAGATTCCTCTAGGCCAGTCAGGTAGCTACCTTAGAAATAATTAAAGCATAGAATTTCAGAGTGGAAGAAACATGCAGACTACTTAATTCAAATTTTGTCATTGAGGAAGCTGAAGTCCAGAGAGGTAAATTCACTTTTCAAAAACCATAGAGGATCGCCATAATTTAACAGTCAGTGTTCTGAACGTTTCCCCTAAAGAAAGAACAAAGCCTAATGGGCAACTCGTTTGTGTTCTACTTGAAAATTGCGTTGTTTTCCTAAGTTAGCCCAATAAATACATCGAAAAATTGTGAAGATTGAATCAAATGGGGATCTTAAATGAAAGCATTAGATAAATTGTAAAACAAATGTCAGATTCAGTGTTCTGGTTTGTCAATGACACGAATTTTCCTTTGGAAACAAACTGCCAGATAAAATTAGATCAGTTTTTCTTGGGATTAGCTGGACCTTTATTGATCTGATCATTACATCCCAATTAAGTAGAGCTGATACATTTTGGACTCTGAGGCCGTACCTCATTCCACTGTGAAATAACTGTCATCTGTTTCTTCACATTATGATACTAATTTTTAGTATTAAAGATGTGGAAAGGGGTGTTTGTCACAAATATACCTTCTTTTTTTGGTACCTTTCTGTTAATAAAAGATGGCTATCATTTTCTGCCGTGCATTTTGACGCACATACAACTGTTAAAGGCCATAACTTGGTTGACACGCTGGTTTAATGCTTTGCATTGTGAATGACCGTTTCTGTAATTTGCTAAAAATGCTATGAAAAGCCCCTACATGTGATCTTGCACTGGCACATTTGGGGAAATTGAAAGGAGTGAGCCTGAAGGAATGTCAGCTATAGATCAAACAAAAAAGGATATTCCTACTGCCTGTTGACAGAACGTCTCTAAACCCATTTCAGAGAAACTGTCAGCTCTCTGCAAATGCCAAACCTAATACTGGTATTTCGCGATAAGTGAAGAGGAGGTTTCATAAAATTGTAAACAAACACACAAAATTCTCTTTTTCCTAGAGTCCTCATCTTTCTCCTTCAGAGACTTTATTTTTATTTGCATCTCTGTAAACCGTCAGAAATACGTATACACGTATGTGAGTGTGTGTGATGACACTTGGCTTGTGATTCCAGCAATTACACGGTGTGTGTGTGTGTGTGTGTGTGTGTGTGGATGTGTGTGTGTCTATTTCTAGCTATATTGCAGGAGTCACAAGCTAAATGTCTGCAAAGTCCAAGCACAACAGAATGAGAGAAATGGCTAGAACCATATTTGTGATTGTGTTACAAAAGCAGCAGAAATGTTTGTTTGTGTGCTTTATGAGTAATGGGAACTATGGGAAAATATTTTTTTTAAAACATCAATGTCTATGCCATTTGAAACAGGAAAACATTCCCCAGTTACTTCCATATTTGCGGGTAATGAGTTATCATATATTATACGTGGTCAAGAGATGCTAAAATTAGTGTTTTGGGGTAAGATCTGGTTTTTAAATGCTGACCTAATTTTTTACAAGATACTATTATGGACACAGATAATGTTTCTGACTATAAAATTATGCCAGAAGGCAGCCAACTTGACACCTGTAAAAATAAAATAAAATCATATTCTTACCAAATTGGCTTTATAAATTTAGTGTTGTATGACCAAGGCATAAAGTACTCTATTATCCTTTAATAGAGCTAGCTAAATTATCTAATTTTTCCAGACCTGAAGGAATTAGTAATGGTGAAATTGAGTAGCTATTTGTATGGGAAAATGTTTAACGCCCTTCCAGATCATTCAACAAGAATAACTAATTGTTATACTATTTTTAAGGCCGGTACACAGTCTCTAAACATAACAATCTACTGTAGACTCATCTAATAAAAGGAAATAGCATTCTTGCCTTAGGCTGATATGTTTAATGGTATGCCATAATGACTGATGAAGATAGAGAACTTTAAATCTATTTATTCCCTAAACATAAGAAACTCATAAGAACTATACTATAGATAGGTTAGTGGTTTACTGATATAAGGAAATAATTGCTTAGTTAAATCTTGATAAGATTATCTCAGGCTCATCACTTCATGTCATATGTCCATAATTTGCCGCAGTGAAAGACAAGTCTTAATGAAACTTGGCAAGATTGTAAACTTTTGCAGTTTAGTCAATATGACCTAGCTGTTGCAATTCTAATTATTTCTAATTAGCAAAATAGAGTTTTTGAAAATGGCAGCTAATAATTTTCAAAATTCTTAAATAAGTCATGAGGCTTTCACAAATATTATAATTACATATATTAAATCCCTTTATTAGTAGAACAAGTCACTATAATACACTATTATTTAAATATTTTTATTTAAATGAGTCATTTTCCAACAAAGCTTTTCTTAAATGCTAAAGCACTAAAATGATTTTTCTCTCTATGTGAGTTTTTTGTTCTCTGTGGCAAACAGCTGTGTAAAACGGTCATTCTTATAAATATATTTCATAGATTTTAAAAGAGTAATACTTCCCAAAGGGTCAAATTAAATCTTTCATTGTAACTGTGATTATTTCATTTTTATTTTTCTTGGTCATAATTTCTTTTAGAAAACTGCACTTGTCCTGGAAAAGTACTTAGTTTTGTTTTTATTAATCAGTAGCAAAATTCAGTGTTATTGAGTTATTAAGAGATTAAGGATAGACTTGTGATGCAAGATAAAATAATCAATTATCATGGACATGGATTCAAATGTAGGACAAAAATCTATATAATTAGAAAAAATATGGGAAGATAGGATAACACATCATTATTGAGAATGTAGGTGAAAAAAAGGAAATTTTTTTTTCCAATTATCACCAAAAGCTGCTTTTTCTTATTTGTAATTTGTGTATTTATTTACTATTTCACAAGTCTTGTCCCAAAATGCATGCTTCAAGTGGTTTAGAGGTTTTCCCTACATACTTACTATACCTAATAGTACAAAGTATCAGAATAGTTTGCCTGAAATGCCCAATTTGAGCTCCAAGAATCCAAACTTATTTACTTTCTTTTATACATTATTTATTTATTTATTTATTTGAAAGAGAAAGAGAGAGAGTGTGGGCATGAGTGGAAGGGGAGAAGCAGACTCCCCTCCCCACTGAGCAGGGAGCCCGACTTGGGGCTTGATCCCAGGATCCCAGGATCATGACCTGGGCCAAAGGCAGACGCTTAATGGACTGAGCCACCCACGCGCCCCAGAATCCAAACTTTTTATATAAGTGAATACTTCCATGAATTTGTCAATATCGTAGGCACAAAAGATGCAATGCACCTTTTTTTTTTTTTTTGAATTGACAAGCGTAGCTTTAGAACTTTGAGACAGTATAACTGGACTTTGATTCAGACTGAACCTTTTTACATCAGTTATTTTAAAATAACAATGATGCTCTACTTTCAGAATGTACAGATATTGTTAAAGCAGACATTCTTCCGTGACCTTGGGACTAATGAAGAGCACATTTTAGCTGCAAACAGAATTACTAGGTAGATGCCAGGAGAGATCAAGGCCATTGCCTAGAGTGTTCTTGCCCGGAACTGAATTCACATTGTCTTCTACCCACTCCTCCCAGTTCCTTCCCCATCTGTATTAAAACTTTGCCGGCATCTACCTTTTACTTTGGGACTACACCTTTGGACATTGAGAGCAAGGTCTTCAGCAGTCCTCAGTTTCTGTCTCCAGTGGGCAACTGCTCCTTCTACAGCTATCTGAAGACATGCAGGTGGGCACAGTCTTAGCTGGGTTCACTACTTTCTAAGGCATGACAGACATTGCAAGGGCCATATCGAATTCAATCTCATCCCTCAGCTGGGATGCCCAACACAGATTTCTTAACCAGCTGCTTGTCACCAAAGGCAACCAGTTGGGACTGGATCTGAGGCTGCCTCAGGGGCTGGAAGAGATTATTATCCTAAGATGAAATTGAAATCCACTCCCTGGACGTCTGATCTAGACACAGTCTGAATTTATTTTTTTTTCTTTTAGATTTTATTTATTTATTTGAGAGAGAGAGAATGAGAGATAGAGAGCACGAGAGGGAAGAGGGTCAGAGGGAGAAGCAGACTCCCCGCTGAGCAGGGAGCCCGATGTGGGACTCGATCCCGGGACTCCAGGATCATGACCTGAGCCGAAGGCAGTTGCTGAACCAACTGAGCCACCCAGGCGCCCCACAGTCTGAATTTAAACATATGGGTTGTTTCCTCTGAGCCATCTTCATCTGCGTGGGCTGCCGTAATAGAATAACATAAACTGGGTGGGTTGAACGAGAGAAATTATTTCCCATGGTTCTGAAGTCGGGGAAGTCTGAGGTCAAGCTACCAGCTGATTCAGTTACTGGCAAGGACTTTCTTTCCAGCTTACAGATGGCTCCCTTTTCACTAGGTCTTCACATGACAGAAAACCACAGACTCTCCACTGTCTCTTCAGGGGCACCCGTCCCATCATGAGGCTCACCCTTCTGACCTAATCACCTCCCAAAGGCTCTACTTCCAAATATCATCACTATGGGGGTTAAGACTTCAAGAAAAATACATTTCTGTCCATAGCACCATCTTTAACCATTCAAAATACACCAAGAAAAAAGTTACAATTATACAAAAATATAGGTGCCTTCGATTTTGTATATTTTCTTTGCTATGTAAATTTGTTTTCTTTCTCTGGCTTTTTCTGTCTTCTGAGTTCATAGTTATGGGCATGAGGCTTAATGTGAAAGATTAATAGTTTTGTCAGTAAGTTTTCTAGAAATGCATCCTCTTTAGCTTATTTGCAATATTTTGGCTATCTTCTTTGTTCCAGAGCATTGAGTTTTATGTTTCCAAGTATATATTTATGTATGTTTGTGTGCATGTGTTTGTGGGGAGGAGGAGGTGCTTTCTAATAGAAATAACTGAAGCTGAGTTTCTAAAACTCGGATGAGTCCATTTTATCTATTAATTTCCATGAGATTGGCTTGAAAATATCTACTTTTACTACATATAAAAGTTTCATCCGATAATCCACTAACCCATTTATGTGCAGAGCATAACTCTTTTCCCTCAGTAGGAAACATATAAAATTGGTCCCTCCATCTGAAAATGTTCTGTGCTTATTTTTAAATTAACATTTCAAAAAAGTAATACATTATTAACCTTCTGTTTGAATGTAATATTTCCAAGTATTGCTATCTGGAGTGCTGCATTCTTTTTTTAAATTGAGTGACAAATTTCCCAACTTTGAGACATTTTAATAAATAGTGCAGAATTTCAAGTCAGGAAATAGGCATTTGTTTCCCTAATACTTAATTATAAAAATGATTATGAAAAACACTTATAGAGTCTTAAATTGAGAGAAATACATCTCTGTAATAAAGCTTTAATACCATTTGTTACCTAGCTTCTTTTTGATAGTATTTTATCCATACAAGTAATTTTTCAGAATATTTCCTTGGAAAGGATTTAACTTTTGGGTCTCCGTTTTACAATGTTATTTTTAACCTAATTAACTAAAAAATGTTCTCAACAATATAGTAATAGTTATTATAATGAGGGTGGTGTTCCTGATGCATTAGTGTAAAGGATTTTCTGAATCCAAAAAAACAGTATATAATACCCTACAAGTGTTTTTTTTTTTTGTATGCTCTTTAACCATGGCTTATCATTAAGATTTTAGTAATTTCAAACACCTCAACTCTCAAATTAAGCAATTGACTCAGACAATATCCAATTCTAAAGTTTAACCATTGTGTTACATTATCTTATTATCAACTTGGTTAGACTGGGAATTGTTTTCTAGAATCTTCTTCTTGTATGTTTCCAGCTGACTAGGAAAGGGACTTGTGCGAGATTTGAGAGTTGGAAAGAAAGCAAGGTCTTTATGCACACGAGGTTTTTGTGGTTAGGTGCAGTGACGGACAAATGCAGAAGTGACTGTCGTCATCCTGACCTGTGGCTTTGCTGACCAACAGCAGCCTCAGACACCAAGGACACAAACCACCTGGTCTAGTAAAAGCAGGTTGAATAAAGAGGAAAGCACTTGCCAAATCTTTGCAAAACCAGCTTTCACTTTGGACAATGAACAGTTTCTCTGTGATTATCAATTTCATTAGCTATAAAGTACGGATAGTATTACTACCTTATAATTACTTGGGGATTCAATGTGAACCATTTGAGAAAGCAATTTTTATACTACATCACAGTAAAAATGCATGTAATTTTAAATCCTCCGGTATAATACGCCCCTAGCCATAATAAAATCTTGCCTAAGTTGGGACTTTTTTTTTTTTTTCAAGTTTTCTGACTTGTATTATTTGTGTTAGGTTCTCCTCATCATTGAAGCTTCTTCTCTGACTGGAGACATTTCGTTTGACTGACAATGTAAGGCTTTGTGCTGACATGCTTCCTACTATGCCAATCTCTAAAAGATAAAAGTGGAAAGCAGCATTATTAACTAAAGGCAAGGTTTTGTTGGAGGAGATGTTGATAAAGAAAGTAATAATGATTATTATGACATGGGAATAGGATATGGTAAGTTTAGGCCAGTGATGTATCCCTATTAAGCTATGTGGAAGCCCTCACCCCCACCAGCTGTGTATGTGACCCTATGTGGAACTGGGTCATTGTAGATGTCATCGAGTTGGAATGAAGTCATACTTCATGAGGGGGAGGCCCTCATCCAGTGACTGATGTCTTCGTAGGAGAAAGATGAGAGAGACGGACACACAGAGACACAGATACACATGGAAAGGGGGCTGACATTGTAGTTATGTTAGCACAAGCTGGGGAGCTTGCTGCCAGGGATTACCAGCAGCTACCAGAAACTGGGAAGAAGCCAGGAAGGACTCCTCCATGGAGCCTTCGGAGGGATCACTCTGCTGACCCTTGATTTCAGACTTCTGGCTTCTAGAACTATTTGAGAATTAATTTTTATTGTTTTAAGACACCAGATTTCTAGTAATTTTTTACTACAGCCTTAGGAGACCAATACATTCAGTTTTTGCAAAGAGTGCTCATTAAAGCACCTGATCAGCAGCATTTTAATAAATTATTTCAGGGGAAAAAAAACCTTGTAGTCAAACAAGTTTTCCATAACCTAAGTTTTATTTATAAAACTGAATGGATTTAATTTTGCAGTACAATACATGTGTACATCAATTGTTAAAATGCCAAAGCCATTTGCAAAAGGAAGGCAATTATTACAGAGTATTCCTATAATTAGGTATCTTTTAAATGATAAACTTTGGAACACACTGCTGTAAGCCAATCTGAATTCTGAAAACAGAAGTTACATCAAAAAAGACTTCAAAATAATCAAGTAAGACTTATTCCAGAATTGCAAAAGTCGCTAGAAAATTAGGCAGTATATTACTGATATAAATTAAATCTTGAATAAAATAAATATCAACATCATAATCATAAATGCAGCAAAGAAATTTTGCAAAATACAATGCAGGCTACTGGCCATAAATTCGGTAGTAAGAGAATACTAATGGTAAAACACAAGAACTATTTCAGTAATATCAAGAATGTAACAAGCTTCCTATCAAAAATTTTACATATTGCTAAATATTGATTTGAAAATTCCAGTCAATACACTCACCAAAATCATATTAAAAAGATGTAATTATTCAAAATGAGGAGGCGAAGCCACATCGTGTGCAGAAAGTGCTGTGTCATATACCTTTAGAGAAACAGCTGAAAAATAATGAAATGGAGTGTGGTCATTAAAATATTTGATAAATTTTAGTGACAAATTTCTCTTTATATAATAAATGAAAAAGCATTTAAGTTCTTGCAGTATGTAAGCAAATATGTAACATGGTGTATGTAATGCAAGGTTTACATTAGTGATATCTTAGGTGGAAAAGTAGGAAAAAAACCCAGATATTTAATATTGATCGTTTTTGTTGTTGAATACTGGTGATTTTAATTTTCTTCATTATACACTTCGGTATTTTTCAGATTCTTTACTTGGAATATGCACTATTCTATGTTTATGATTTATAAGAAATGAAAAAAAATCCCCAAATGTAGAAGTTATGTTATTTTTTCCATTTAAATGACACGTATAAATGGAATTTCTTTTCATCCAATCAAAATGAAGGGTAACAGTTTTGTCTCCTTTGAGCCCGAGGATTCTCCTTTTGTGCCCCGCCTTCTCCCTCCTCTCAGGTCCCTCTTCCTCTTCCTCCTGCTTTGTCTTCTTCCCTGAGAAATATTAATATGGAAAAAGGTTGGCATTTGACTATTCTTTGAGTAATGTCAGTTATTCACACTATCATTCAAATGTAGATTTTTAGATTTTATTAAATTTATCCTCCAGTGCATTCTGCTGATTAGTGGTACCTGTGCTGTTCAAGGGGCAAGATGTAATTCTGCAGAAGCCTTATGGGAGACTCTCTTTCCACTTTCATTCAGCTTTCCCCTCTCTTTTCAGCTATTTTCAGAGTCAAGAAGGGAGGTGGGGGGGAATGGTTGGGTATATTCAGGCTTACCAGCGAATCTGGGCTCTGAGGCTCGCTCCCAAATGGCTGAGCCGGGCTCTCCTGATCGGCAGTCATGGTGCATGAGGAGAAGCGTCCTTAGGATTCACGGTGGCCGGGGCTGGAGAGGCAGGGATTCCCTGGAACCAGAAGGACCACTCAGGAAGACAGAAGCTTCATAAACACAGAGCGCAATCAACACATGGGTTCAGGGAACTAAGAAACAATGTTTAAATTCATGCAGAGAATTGCTTTAGGGTTTCCCCAGATACCAATCACTTCTGGTCTGGCTGGTCACCTGAATGGGTTAAGGGAGTTTTCCTGGCAGCAGAGATCTGCAATGATGTACTCAAGACCTGTGATCAAGTGGACAGATACCTGCACAGCTGACCAAGACCCAAGTGGGTTCTACTACCTAAACTGAGAGTACAGAAATGCATGTACCTTGACAGGTAGACCTCTCTGACATTCTAGATCCCAAATAATCACAAATACTTGGAGTCATGATACAAATAAATTTCATTTTATTAACTTGTGAAGACCTAGACAGCTAAAAAAAGAAGTGGTAAAAGAAAGGCAGAATAAACCTAAAGAAAACAGAAGTCAGAACTTAAGAAAGATAAAAATTAACATTAATGGATATAAAAGGAAAAAACAGTGGACATACTCTCTAAGTCCAAAAGTTCTTAGAGAAAAACAACAGAATAGTGCAAGTATTAATTAACCTTGTCAGATACATAAATTAGAAATTGAAAGGGGTGATAATAATTAGAGACCAATTTTTAAATTGTAGGAGACACATCTGTACAACTTTATGCAAATTTGAAAATCTAGATCAAAGGAGTTTTCTTCTAGAAAAAATGAAGCTTCCCCAAATGGAATCGTTTTTTTTCCTGTTTTTAAGATTTTATTTATTTATTTGACAGAGAGAGAGCACAAGCAGGGGGGGTGGCAGAGGGAGAGGGAGAGGGAGAAGCAGGGTCCCATTGAGCAGGGAGCCCGACTGGGGGCTTGATCCCAGGACCCTGAGATCATGACCTGAGCCTAAAGCAGGCACTTAACTGACTGAGCCACCCAGGCACCCCTCTCACATGGAATCTTGTAGAGAAAATAAGTAAACAGATTAATGATGATAAAAGAAATAGACAAAATTGTTAAATGTCAAATAATTCTTCACCAAGAAAGGACTAGACTCAAATTGTTTCTTTTTTTTTTTTTTAAAGATTAGATAATGCCAGTGCTACTTAACTATTCCAAACATAAATGACAATTTCCATTTTAAAAGATTGGTGTTGTTCTCCAACACTGATAAAGATTACACAAAAATATAAAATTACTGCCAAGTTTCACTCATGAATATTGATGCAAATTAACTAATATGATATTAGCAATGAAAAATCAAACCAACAGCACATTAAAAAATAATGAACCATGAAAAATTTGCATTTATTTCATGATGCCAAGGTAGCTCAATATTAAAAAACACATTCACGTAATCCACTTATTAGGAGAACTAAGCAGAAAAATCTTATAACTATCTCCTTCGATGACAAAAGGTATTTGACAGAATTTAACACCCACTCATGTTAAATGTACTCGGTGAAACAGAAATTATAAATTGCATTTGCAGCATAGTTTATTTTCCTCTGCCAAAAAATCAAAGTTTTGAGGAACAAGACACCAAGCGTCACTCTCTCTACTACTATGTAAGTTTGTGTTGGATATATGAGAGAATTCAATTAGACAAGAGAAAGCAATTAATTATAAGACATAGAAAGGAAAAGGTACAACCATATCTTTTTTTTTTCAGATCATGTAATTTTTATATTTAGAAAGCTGAAAATAATCTATGGAAACACTCTGCACACAAAGTAATTTAACAGTGTAGAAGCTTATGAAATAAACATATAAAGACCAGACCCCAATTTATATAAACAAAAACTATTCAGGAAGAAGAAAGCAGTAGGAATAATGTCAAAGAAGACACACACCCCCCACCACCACTTAACAAATACAAATAAGAGCACACATTAAAAACAAAAACAAAAATTAACACAAAAAAAAGACAACTGTTCTGCAGCACATCAGAGTAGATTGAAACAATGGGAGCCCATGTTATGATCTTGCATAGGAAGATTCACATCATAAAGATGTCATTGTTTTCCTAAAATAATTGAATATAATACAATCCCCTCACAGCCACCTTTTTCCTCCTATAAGTAGATTAAGAGAATTAACATCTTTTTTTTTTTTTAAGATTTTAGTTATTTATTCATGAAAGACAGAGAGAGAGAGAGGCAGAGGGAGAAGCAGGCTCCTAAGGAGCAGGGAGCCCGATGCGGGACTCGATCCCAGGACCCTGGGATCATGACCTGAGCCGAAGGCAGACACTTAACCATCTGAGCCACCCAGGCGCCTGAGAGAATTAACATTTTGATTTGGAAGAAAAACAAAAGCAAGACTGAAAAAAGGCTAGTCCTATCAGTAATAGAATTAGACATCAATATTTTATAATTAAAACCAATTTTTGTTGCTTGAAATGGGTAAACCAATTAGAATAAAATGTTTAAAAATGGGGAGAAATACATTGGAAATTTAGTTCCTGAGAACAACATATTTCAAAGCAGTGGGAAAAGATGAGTTTTTGAATAAGTAGTATAGAAATAACTGAATAGCTATACGCAAAAAGACAAAATCTTTTGTGCTTTAATTGGTGCTCCTCCTTAGCCTTAGACTGTTTCGATTTCCCGCTTTTTGTTTGATCTCCCTTTTTCTATGTCAGCTCAGTACCCAACTCTGCTACGAAATCCCAATTTTATTAAATCACTTGTCTAAGTCCATCGCTACTCTCAGTTGGGGGTGTTACTACGTGAGAGAGTACACCCGAGTACACCTTTATCTTTCTCAGACATTTTATGTTTGCATAACCTGAAATAATGTGGTTTATTAACAAGGAACTCTGGGCTTGAATGAAACATCTCTGTTTCTGGATAGTGTCTTAATGTGCCATGCTCTTTAATTTTACATAACGTTTTATTAAAACAGACCTGGTTGTCTTTGGTTGAAGAAACAAGAATATTGGGACTTGTAAAATTTGAATATGATTATACAATTTTTAATGTTTTAGATATTTTCTCCTACTGCTTAGGGCCCCAAGAAGCACAGACTCCTTTATCTGTTAACAGATCTTACCCATCTTTTGGATGATTTCAGTTGAAAAGAAGACTCCTCTCTCAAGACTAGCATTTACCAATGTTCACTTCCCTCCGTTCTGCATCCGAGATTCAATTTGCTCAGCAGGCAGTTATCTGTATGGTTCTCAGACCAGCAGGAGACATCATTATGTTGCATTGAGTGAGACCTCAGCTATGTGCTAGAAAGTAATCATCGAACCCAGTGTTACTAAAATAAAGTACAGAAGGGACTTTAAAATTCCTCTCCTGAACTCAATATAACAAGCTTAATAGGTGATACAAAAAGTACTTGCGATGTGGAAGCCCAGAGGGTCTTGTTCAGTGTAGTTAAATTTCATGAACAGACTATTACCTCATAAATTATAATGCTCCACCAACATTGAGTATTTTGCTTTATTCTAACTTTGTCTGTGTCGTTTTGTTTATTTACAAAAACATAAATGCTTTCAGCAATTTTATAAAGACGTAGTAATGCCACAGAAACTAAAATATACCGACCCTTGAATACGGTGCATTTTCTTAAATAACAGTAGCAGGCAGCTCTAACACATTCTTGCATGGAACCTTGTATCACTCACTGAAACTAGAAAGAATGTAAAGTAATAAAATAAATCATCAGTTATAGAGAGGAAATGAATTTTAAGTAGTAATGGGTGACTCTGGTAAGTTTATCTTTAAAAAAATAGAATGTTACAGGGGCGCCTGAGTGGCTCAGTGGTGAAGCTTCTGCGTTCCACTCAGGTCATGGTCCCAGGGTCCCGGGATCGAGCCCCACATGGGGCTCCCTGCTCCGCAGGAAGCCTGCTTCTCCCTCTGCCTCTGCTTGTGCTGCCTGTGGTAAATAAATAAACAAAATCTTAAATTAACTAATTAAATAATTAAATCTTAAATAAATAATTATTAAATAAAATATTTTTTTAAAAAAGGTCAGATCTGGTGACATGGGCTCAGCACTAGTGACTCTGTTTTGGGCATGTTGTTTCTTTTTAACAACATTCATAAATCTTTTTTTTTAGCATGGTGTACCAGTTCTAAACTTTGTCCAGACTAAATATACCTCCCATCAGAAACCTGTTTTCACCACACCACTACCAGCACCCCTGGAGTCTTACTGGTGGGAGTTGTCTTTTGTAATCCCAAATGACAACTTGCAGTATTTTTTCACTTTTTATATATTTTATCATCCTGATCTCCAATGGGTGTCTCAATACCTCTCTCTCAATATTTGATACAATTAGAGATTAGAGAATACAGGAAACTGGGACAGTTCTGTCAAATAACTTCATCTACTTGGCCTAACAACAAAATACACAATAAATATAAAAATGTAAAGTAAGTAACCAAAAAAGCAAAAAAAAAAAAAAAAATCATTCTTCTTCAGTGCACATGAACTATGTACCCAAATATTTCTAAATTATATCCTAAATTTAAAAGTACTGGACATGAGAAGTTAGAGATGTCACGTCTCGTAACAAAATGAGACAGCACAGGGTCTGTAAGCACAAGAATTTGCCACAATTAGTCAAGGAGAGGAGCAAATCAAAAATACAAGGAGATACTTCACACCTGTTAGAATCATTGTCATGAAAAAGCCTGAAAACCCAAAACTGGGATAGGAATAGGCATTAATTAGCACTCTCCTAGCTTCCTGCTGAGAATATAAAGTGGTAATAGCACTTTGGAGAATGGCTGGGCGTTTATTATAAACATGCATCTCACTTGGGACTTAGCGGATGCTGCTCCTACTTATTTACCTCCCGGGAATGACTACATGGGTCCATTAAAGAGCTAGTAAAAGAATATTTACAGGAGCTTTATTCATAATAGTAAAAACCTTGAAGTAGAACATCATAGAATTAATAAACGTTTTAGCATAGGCATCCATTGAACACCACTCAACTATAGTCCAGCAAAATTAATACATACAACCAGAATAAATTTAAAAAACATTACACTGAACAGTTGAAGACAGACCTGAAGGAATACACAGGCATAATTCCACGTATGTGGAATCTATGTTTGTTTATTTTGTGGAATCGATGTTTAAAGAAATAAGAATGTTTTTACTTCATGGAGGGTAAGGGTTGACTGGAAAGGGACAAGAAAGAATTTGTTGAGTTGATAAAAATATTTTATCTTGAAAAGGATATGGGGTACGTGGAAATATACATTTGTCCATTAACTGTAAAATTGCACATTGAAGATGTATTTTTCTCCATGTAAAATTTACCTCAAGTAAAATAATTAAAAAATGATCTAAAAAAAAGAAGGCATCACTGAGGTTGCAGCATCCACCCAATGTGATGGGGTTTGGGGGAGAAGAGAGCCAGTCCTGTAGAAAATTATAAACTTAATAATACATGAAACATGCCATATTGTTTTACTTTCTCTTTTCATTTAATTTTTATGAAAATTGGTCCCACGTAGTAAAATTGTAAAATGTAAGGCTTGCTTTCCTCTCAACTTTCAATGTAAATGTGTTTGTATTCTGAAATTGTCAAAGAACAAGAAATAGGTTAAATGTTAAGATGAGAAGAATGAGTCTCAATAATCAATATAGCATGGCAAATATCTGGCCTCCATTGCTGGTAATGAAGCCAGTATTTTTCATGTTAAAGATTCATATCTTTCCCATATTCATGAAGCATCTGGTCTAAAAGTCTTATGATCTGTATTGCTTAGAATTAAATTTTCCATAATAAAATTAATTTTAAAATATTAATTCATCCCCAGTCAATAACTTTATAACTATTCCCAATGTGTTTCCAACCTGTAAAATGGATTGAATCCCTAAATGACAAATGAAAGCCTATTCTATCTTTTTTTTTTTTTTCCTTTCCCACTTAGATAAATATGTGATGAAAACAGGTGCCATAATCTACTTACCAGCTTTTGGCACACTAGGTAACAAATGAGAACTTTGGAAGGCTTTTGAACAGTATGGGGCGATTTTCATTCTGGCACTTAGGCAATTAGCCATGTGACTCCCATTAATTTTAATAGGAGGAGTGTGGATAGTCCATAAACCGTTAATGGATCCTGGAAAGTTTCACAGTGGATCAGCACAAAGTTGCACAGCACAGGTGTTTAATTGGTGATGGGTATAATATCAGAGCTAAGTGTGTTAAGACCAAAGAATAAAAAATCAATGACTTGCAAAGATAGTAAGGTCTGGAAAATAAAATGGTCGTGTTAAATGTGGCACAGATTTGAAATCTGTTACTAACCGAACCAGAGGTGACTATCAAGTGAAACTAATCTGCATATCATTTGGTGGGGTTGGGTCGGGATATGTCTCCTTTTGGCTTAGCAGTGACTCCAGGAAACACTTTTTAAAAAATCTATTGTCAGTATTTTGCCATATGTGTCATTCAATCTACATAATAACTAATTTTCATGTCAATAAATCTTATAGAGCCAAAAAAAAAAAAAAAACCTCCCAAATCTCAACTTCAGATATTTGGCCTCAAAACTTTCATCATTATTATGTCAACAATAAAATAGTCCCAATACACAAAGGAACATTCCTCAGGCCTAAAGTTACTTTTTATGGTGAATAAAGTTACTTTTTATGGTGCTCGATGAGGTAGAAGGGCCATTATCTCGAAACAGTGGGCCCAGAAACCAGAGCTGCCAGATATCTTTAGGTTACCTTTCACTAGTCATGCTTGTCCAGTGATCTTTCTCTCTTTTATAGTCAAAGGAGTTATTCAGATATCAGCAAGACATGTGAAAATACATCCGAACTATGCCAGATAGAAACTGGTACTCAGTTGTGATTTTACAGCAGTGATAAAGTGTATTCTAGTGAATTTACTAATTCTGAATTTATTGCCTATTCTGTCATATGATGAACAGGGCAGAAACTTTCCTTTTCAATTGAAGTATATTTGACACACAACGTTACAGTAGTTTCAGGTGTACAACATAGTGATTCATCGAGACTGTATGCTATGCTATGCGCAACTCAGATGTAGCTCCAGTCTGTCACCATACAACATTACTACAATAACATCGACTTTCTTCTCTTTCCTGCACCTTTTATCCACATGACTTTCTCATTCCTTAACTGGAAGCCTGTATCTCATGCTCCCCTTTGCCCATTTTGCGCACTCCACTACATCCTCCCCATTGGCAACCATCAGTTTCATCTCTCTATTTATAGATCTGGTTTTGCTTTTTGTTTGTTTGTTTGCTTTGTTGGTTAGATTCTACAAAAAAGTGAAATCATATGGTATTTGTCTTTCTCCATCGGACTCATTTCACTTAGCACAATGCCTTCTAGGTCCATCCATTTTATCAAAATGGCAAGATCTCATTCTTTTTTTATGGACATCATTATATATCTATAATATATATATCCACATATATTTCCATCAATCTATTGATGAACATTTAGGTTACATCCATATCTTGGCTCTTATAAATAATACTGCAGTGAACATAGGGGTCTATCTTTTTGGATTAGTGTTTTCATTTTCTTTGGGTAAATACATCACACATTCTTGCCAGTACTTGTTATGTATTGTCTGATTCTAGCCATTCTGACAGGTGTTAAGGTGGTATCTCATTATGGTTTTATTTACATTTTTCTGATGATTAGTGATGTTGAACATCTTTTCATGTGTCTGTTGGCCATCTATATGTCTTCTTTGGAAAAATGACTATTCATGTCCTCAGCCAATTTTTAAACCAAGTATTTGGGTTTTTTGATGTTGAGTTGTATAAGTTCTTTATACATTTTGGATATTAACTTTTTATTCGACATATCATTTACAAATACCTTCTTCCATTTGAAAGGTTGACTTTTTATTTTGTTGATGAACAGAATGGGTTCAGAGGGAACATAATAAAGGCCAAATATGAAAAATCCACAACTAACACCATACTCAGTAGTGAAAAACAGAACTTTTTCCTTAAGATCAGAAAGAAGACAAGGATGTGCACTCTTAAATTTTTATTCAACATAGTACTAGAAGTCCTAGCCACAACAATAAGACAAGAAAAGGAAATAAAAGGCATCTAAATTGGGAAGGGAAGAAGTAAAAGTGTCACGATTTGCAGATGACCTGATACTATACATAGAGAACCCTAAAGACTTCACTAAAAAAACTATTAAAAATCAATGAACTCAAGAAAGTTGCGTAATATAAAATTAATATACAAAAATTAGCAGAATTTCTATACAATAATAATAATAATAAAGTAGCAGAATGAAAAATTACGGAAATAGTTCATGTACAATTGTACCAAAAATAATAAAATACCTAGAAATAAACTTAACCAAGGAAGTGAAAGACCCATATTATGAAAACTATAAAACACTGATGAAAGATATTGAAGCTCATACAAACATATGGAAAGATATTCCATGCTCATGGATTAAAAGACTTAATATTGTTAAAATGTCCACACTACCCAAAGCATTCTACAGATTCAGTGCAATTCCTAACAAAATACCAACAGCATTTTTCACAGAATTAGAACAAATAATCTTAAAATTTGTATGGAACCACAAGAGACCCTGAAGAGCCAAAGCAATCTTGAGAAAGAAGAACAAAGATGGAGGTACCACAATTCCAGATTTCAAGAATTACTACAAATCTGGAGTAATCAAAATAGTATGGTACTGGGATAAAATGGACACATAGATCAATAGAACAGAACAGAGAGCCCAGAAATAAACCCACAGTTATATGGTCAATTAATCTATAACAAAGGAGGCAAGAATATACAACGGGGGAAATACAGTCTCTTCAACAAATGGTGTTGGGAAAACTGGACAACTGCATACAGCAGAATGAAACTGAACCATTTTCTAACATCATACATAAAAGTAAACTCAAAACGGAGTAAGGACCTAAATGTGAGGCCTAAAACCGCACAAATCCTAGAAGAGAGCACAAGCAGTAATTTTTCTGACATCGGCTTTAGCAACATTTTTCTAGATAAGTCACCTAAGACAGGGAAACAAAAGCAAAAATAAACTATTGGGACTACACCAAAATAAAAAGCCTTTGCTCAACACAGAAACATTATTTTCAGAATTTAAATATTCCTGCATTGCTTATTTTCCTCATTTGTCTAGGTTGTCATATTCATATATGATTTAATAACAAGAAAACAATCATGAACATAATCACTTAAAAAATTTTGGATATACATATTATGGTTTGGGAACATGGGATTCTAATTTCTGGATCAAAGCTAACCTAATCGTTCATTCAAATACTTGTTTTTCCACTTCGAAATTTTTTTATGGCTATGCCTTGCGTGGTTAAATCATCTCTGTAGTCATGCAAACATGATTTTTAAATATTTCTTATTAAAGGTCTTACAATATAAGAAAATATCTATTCTATATGAGCTTTTATTTTATGACCAAAGAGGTCATGTGATAATATGTGTTATTTTAAACATTATGAGAAATAGAAGATAAACAGTATTTGACATGTCAGTACTCAGTCACTGCTGGGTCCTCTTCTCTTTGTCACACTTTGTGGAGCATAACAATCACCTCGGAAGACTGTAGACATACACATGGTAGTGTCCCAACTCCAAACATTCTGATTCAGTAGGTCTGAAGCGGGAACTGGGAAATTACACCTTTAATACGTAGCTCCCAATGTTATCCTGATGCAGCTGGTCTCTGGATCACAATTTGAAAAATGTTACCCTGGGACAGAGATGCTGCTTTTATTCGGAGGCAAAATAAAAATCTATTTTAGTATAGATTCAAAGGAAGTTGAGAAAAGTCCAATAGTTTGGAAGGCAAAAGAAAAAGAGGCCTTTTAAAAGGTCTGTTTAAAATTAATGATTACTAATAAATTTTATACAAACCAAATACAAATAAATACAAATAAATTGTGTGCAAGTAGGGTTGTTCACACACATACACACACACACACACACACACACACACACACACATACAAACATACATATGAATGAAGGAAAATTTTTAAAATTATCCAAAAATATATTTCATGAAAATATTTCCCTAGATTATTAGTATTTATAAAAGTATAAAATTCTCAGTTTTCCTTTTTTTCACTATCTATTGCATGCCTCTTTTTGAATGAACAAATTATTAGGAAAATAAAAGTCATAAAACCTTTGAGGTATCTTTAGTTTCATTATAATTACCTTATCCAAGATAAGAATTTCACTGTGGAGTATATGGTCTCTCGATAGAAAGGCAAACCAACCAACTAATGTTCATATTAAATGCTATTTGATTTTTTTAATAAACCTGAACAATCTGATTATAGAAAATTTAAGTTATCTTCACTTTTTAGAATATTTTAACACTGCCAGTAATTCACATCTCTTGGGAACTGTTAACCCTCAAGTTCTGCTTCATTTTCAAGAGGAATTTTGTAGATAACCAACATATACCCAGATTGGAAAAGTAGTAAAAGTAGTTATACTAAATGAAAATGAGGAGGTTTAAATTATCTTGCTACTTTGACATGAGAAATCAGGAAGTTTTACGTTTATCAAGAAAAAGAAAACTCAGATTCTTTTTACAAAATAAAACAAAAATCACTTTTGTCTGTATTTGTTTAACAAAATGTAGGAATTTTTTTTTTACTATTTATGTTATCATTATATATTTAAATTTTAATGTCTTGATACAGTATTGATTGATCTATATCTCTATAGGGCACATGGATCTATTCTCTGTCCATTCCCACATTTGTGTACAAATCCCCTATATATGACTTGCCTTAGCGTGGGACTTCTAAAACGGTTATTAAGGATCTTGGCAAGTCTTTTCACTGAAACTTCAATAAAAATGTAAAGAAATGATCAAAACAACCGTTTAAAATTTCTGAAAATTTACCAAAGGTCATGTATCAAATAAAGAAAAATTTATTCCCCCCAAATATTTATTCAATATTGGTAAGGACAATGGGAGTCTGTGATTCAGAGCCAGATGCTCCCCTCCCTCTGTGTTGAGGGACTTCTACACTCGGGCCCTCATGCCAGCTCCCAGGCTCCCTATGGCTCCAGTCCCATGTTGTCACATTCCGTTCTGGGCCAGATGTGGCTGACCACAAAGACTGGTATCTGTCGTCTAGCCTGAGGGATCCGCCTTTATCAAGGAGAGTGAGAAAACTTGCAAGTACGGGGGTGTTTTTGGAAACAATAGAGATCACAGTGGTGAGAAGCCTGGGAAGTCCAACTTCTCTTTGATATTAGCAAAGGCACACAAGATGGCAGTTCAATGAGAAACTTCACAGAGAGATCTGAAGAGCGAAACAGCTAAAGAGGAAACCTTTATAATCTCACTCATGTCTAGTAGCCCAGGGTGGCGCTTGCATGTGCAAGATTACTCCTATTTAGGAACAAAGAGGCTGCAAGCTGCTAATCCCTGGCTGAATATGCAGCCGACTTAAAAACTCCCTGAACTGAACTGAAATAAAATTCGCTGCTTATTAAGACAGCTTTGAATTCTTAAGGAAAAGTGAGCTACCTTTTTGATAGAAAGGTTAGGGTGAAAGAATATATAAAATTTGAAGTTCTCATTGTGTATTGCCAACAACGATTTATCTGAATCAGGAGAATTTACTTGAACGCCAGCCTGTTTTGTCAACAGAGACAGTCTTGGAAACCATCATAGTGAGACAAGACCCGCAACTTCTTGGAGCAATGAGATCACATTACTCAAGGAGATGTCAATTTCTAACTTTACATGAAAATAAAGTTTTGCTCTTTGTATTCCCTTGGATTTCACAATAATGTAATATAATAATAATATTAGTTCTTCCAATCCATGAGCAAAACAGCTTTCCATTTGTGTCATTTTCAACTTCTTTCATCGGTGTTTTATAATTTTTAGAGTACAGGTCTTTCACCAACTTTGTTAACTTTATTCCAAGGCATTTTTATTATTTTGGGTGCAGTGGTAAGGGGGACTGTTTTCTTAGTTTCTCTTTCTGCTACTTCATTATTAGTGTATAGAAATGCAACAGATTTCTGCATATTGATTTTGTATCCCGTGACCTTACTGAGTTCATTTATCAGTTCAAGTAGCTTTTTTGGTGGAGCCTTTAGGGTTTTCTATAGTATTATGTCATCTGCAAGTATGAAAAGTTTTACTTCTTCCTTACCAGTTTGGATGACTTTTATTTCTTTTTCTTGTCTGAATTTCTTATCTTTTTTCCTTGTCTATTTCTTTTTATTTCTTTCTGCTGCAGCTGGGACTTCCAGTTCTATGCTGAGTGAAAGTGGTGAGAGTGGACATTCTTGCCCTGTTCCTGATCTTAGGGGGAAGTCTCTCAGTTTTTCCCCACTGAGTATGATGCTAGCGGTGGGGTTTTCATATATGGCCTTTATTATGTATGTTGTGGTATGTTCTCTCTAAACCCACTCTTTTGAGGGTTTTTGTCATGAATGGATGTTGTACTTTATCAAATGCTTTTTCTGCATCTATTGAAATGATCATATGTTTTTTATCCTTTCTCTTGCTGATGTGATGTATCACATTGATTTGTGCATCTTGAACCAGTTACGTCCCAGGAATAAATAGCACTTGATTGTGGTAAATGGTTTTTTAATGTATTAAATTTGATGTATTGGTGGATTCAGGTTGCTAATATTTTGTTGAGGATTTTTGCTTCTCTGTTCATCAGAAATATTGGCCTGTGTGGTTCTCTTTTTTTTGTAGTGTCTATCTCCTTTGGTACCAGGGTAATGCTGATCTCATAGAATGAAGCTTTCCTTGCTCTTCTAATTTTTGGAATAGTTTGAGAAGAATAATAGGCATTAACTCCTCTTTAAATATTTGGTAGAATTCGCCTGTGAAGCCTTCTCTCCTAGACTTCTGTTTGTTAGGAGATTTTTGATTACTGATTCAAATTCATTGCTGGTAATCGGTCTATTCAGATTTTCTATTTCTTCCTGATTCATTTTTGTTAGGTTATATGTTTCTAGGAATTTATACATTTCTTCTAATTTGTCCAATTTGTTGGCATATAATTTTTTATAATATTTTCTCATAACCCTTTGTATTTTTGTGATGTCTTTCATTTCTGATTTTGTCTATTTAAGACCTCTCTTTCTCTCTCTTTCTCCCCCCCCTTTTTTTTGATAATGCTGACTAAAGTTTTGTCAGTTTTGTTGATATTTTCAAGAAACTAGCTCCTGGTTTCATTGATCATTCTATTGTTTTTTTCAGTTTCCATTTCCATTATTTCTAGTCTACATTATTTCTTTCCTTTCTTTTTCTAGCTCCTTTATGTGTAAATGTGGGTTGTTTATTTGAGATTTTGCTTGCTTCTTGAGATAGATTTATATTGCTATAAATTTCCTCTTAGAACAGCTTTTGCTGCATCCGAAAGATTTTGGACTATTGTGCTTTCATTTTCATTTCTCCCCATATAATTTTTTATTTCTTCTTTGATTTCTTGGTGACTCATTGATTGTTTCATAGCTCGTTATTTAACCCTCATGTATTGGTGCTCTGTCCAGATTTTTTCTTGTGATTGATTTCTAGTTTCAATAGCATTTTGGTCAGAAAAGATGCATAGTAAGTCTTCCATCCTTTTGATTTTCTTGAGACTTGTTTTTTAGCCTAAAATGTGATCTCTTCTGGACTTGAAAAGAATGCGTATTCTGCTGTTTTGGATGAGATGCTTTTAATATATCTGTTAGATCTATCTGGTCCTGCGTGTCATTCAGAGCCATTTCCTGTTGATTTTTTGTTTGGATGATCTGTCCATTGATGTAAGTGGTGTGTTAAAGTCTCCTAGTATTACTGTATTATTATTGATTACTTCCTTTATGCTTGTTTTTAGCTGCTTTATGTGTTTGGGTGCTTCAGTGATGGGTGCATAAATATTTACAATTGCTGTATCTTCTGGTTGGATTGTTCTCTTTATGATTATATAGTGTTCTTTTTTGGTCTCATGTTACAGCCTTTGTGGTAGTCTATTTTTCCGATATTGCTCCCCCAGCTTTCTTCTCACTTTCACTTGCATGATGAGTGCTTTTCCATCCCTTCACTTTCAATCTGCAGCTCTTTAGATCTCAGATGAGTCTCTTGTGGGCAGCATATAGATGGGCCTTGCTTTTTCTATCCATTCTCTCACCGTCTCTGTTTTGATTGGAGCATTTAGTCCATTTACACTCAAAGTAATTATTGATAGGTATGTGCTTACTGCCATTTTGTTACTGTTTTATGATTGTTTTTGTAGTTCTTCTGTGTTCCTCTCTTCTCCTGCAGTCTTCTCTCACAATTACTTGGCTTTCCTTACTGATGTATTTGGATTCCTTTCTGTTTATTCTTTGCGTATCTATTACTGGTTTTTGATTTGTGGTTACCATTAGGTTTGTATATAACATATTCTTCATATACCAGACTATATTAAGTTGATGGTCACTTAAGTTTAAACCCCTTCTTTACTCTTCTCCCCCACCCCATATGTTAGATATATGGTTTCATACTTACATCCTTTTAATTTGTGATCCCATCGAATGATTTTTATAAATATACTTCAATTTACTACTTTTGTGCTCTTACTTTTCTTACTCTTACTTATCGTCTTTCCTTTCCACTCAAAGAATCCTCTTTAACATTTTCTGTAGGGCTGGTTTAGTGGTGATGAATTCCTTTAACTTTTGCTTACCTGAGAAACTCTTTATCTTTACTTCTATTCTCAATGATATGATAGCCTTGCTGGATAGAGTCTTCTTGGCTCAGGTTTGTTTTTTTTTTTCTTTCAGCACTTTCACTGTATAATGCACTCTCTTCTGACCTGCAGAGTTTCTGCTGAAAAATCAGTTGATAGCCTTATGGGGTTTCCCTTGTGTGTAACTGTTTTCTTTTCTCTTGCTGCTTTTAAAATTCTCTCTTTATCATTACTTTTTCCCACTTTAATTGCTGTGGTTCTTGGTGTTGACCATCTTGGGTTGATTTTGCTGGGGTTTCTCTGTGCCTCCTGGATCTGGATTTCTGTTCCCTTCCCCAGATTCTGGAAGTTTTCAGCTGTTATTTCTTCAAATAAATTTTCTACTCACTTTCCTCACTCTTCTCCTTCTGGGATTCCTATAATGCAGATTTTATTATGCTTGATGGTATGGCCGAGTTCCCTCAGTCTATTTTCATTTTTTTCTTATGTTTTTGTCTATTCTGTTTCGCTTGATTGCTTTCCATTGCTCTGTCCCCTGGGTCACTAATCTGTCCTGCTTCCTCTAGTGTACTACTTATTCCCTCTACTGTATTTTCAGTATCAGTTACTGAGTTTGTCATCACTAATTGTTTCTTTTTTGTGTTCTATCTCTTTGTTAAGGGTCTCACTGAGGTCCTCCACTGTTTTCTCAAGTCCAGTGAGCACCTTTATCACCATTACTTTAAATTTTCTAACAGGTGTGTTACTTATCTTCATCCCACTTAGGTCTCTTGCTGTTGTTTTGTCCTGTTTTGTTTTGTTTTTTTTTCATTTGGGACATATTTTTCTGTCTCATTTGTCTAACTCTTTGTGTCTGTTTCCATGATAGGAGAGTTAGCCATGTCTCCTACTCTTGAAACTAATGGCATTATGAAGAAGAGGTCCTGTAGTGCCTGCAGTGCAGGGTCCCCTGTTCACCAGAACCTGGCACTTTAGGGGTGTCTCCTATGTGTGCTGTGTATGCCCTGCTGTTGTGACTGAGCTGCTTTTGCAGCTTTTGCCTTCAACCCAGTCATCTTCAGTGGCTCTCCTTCCTTGCCTTTTGTGGGCAGTGTTTAGCCCCTGTGGTGTTACTGGACCAGTCTGGGGCCACCTAGGCTTGAATTGAGTCAGACCAGGTTTTCCAGAGATGTAGTAACTTCAAACTGTGGGGTGTTTTATTTGTGCAGTCCCCTGAGAAACTTGTGTGGGTGGGCAGGATCTGTAGTCATAGCAGATGTCTGTCTCCAGCCCACTGCTGGAGCCCCGGTGAGTCTGGTGTGTGTGATTATCTTACCCTTTCCCCAGGGCAGGAGTCACTTGGAGTGGTGCTGGCCCCCTTTATGGCTCCTTGCACACTGCCAGGCTTGTGCCACCACTTTGGGTCTGCTCCTGCCAAGGGCATATTAAAGGGGACAGGTCCACAGGAGCACACATAGGTGGTGGAGTTATGGTTTTAGTATGTTAGGTAGCAACTGTTAGCACTGCGCTGGTTCCTGCAGGTGTCCCGGTGCCTAAGCTGGGTTGGGGCTGGGGGGAGAAAAATAGTATCTGCCAGCTCCTCTGTTCCTAGAGGAGTCTCCCAAAGATTTCTGGCCCTCCAGTACACTCTCTGTGATTAGTAAACCTATCTCCCTCCTGTACACACCAGGCATTTCTCAAACTGCTGCTTCCTTGCTCTATGTCTATGGGCTGTCTGTTGTGTTGTCTCTTTAAATGTGAGAACTCAGTTTCTTCTGCCCTCCTGGCTCTCCCAGAGCCAAGCCTGTTGATTTTTTAAATTCTAAGTGTTAAGCCTCATTGATTGTAAGAACTCTTGAAATTCAGCTCCTCTGGTTTTCAAAGCAAATTTTATGGTGCTTTGTCTTCCCTGTGGGGATCCCCATGCCTGGGATGCTTAGTGTGAGGGTCTGCTCCTTTACCCTCTTCATGCCCAATGTGTCCCTCCCTCTTGCAGACAATCCCATGGACAGTGTACCTCTGACCCTGTCTCTGCCCTTGCTATCTCTTCAGTGTGGCCTCCTGTTTACATTTAGCTGTGGAGAGTCTATTCTGCCAGTCCTCAGGTCCTTTTCTGGGTTATATATCCTGATGTATGTGTTATCTAGTTGTATCCATGGGACAACATGAGTTTTGGGTCCTCCTACTCCACCATCTTCCCTGGAAGTCTTCTCATTATGCTCTTAATTCTATAATTCAATCTGTGGGATACTCAGATCCTTAAAACTAAAGAACATCACAGGAACACATCCTTTAAGGGTTTTATAGAATTTCTGCTTTTCTTTTTGGCTCTGGACTTGAAAATAGCAATGGCCAACCTACAACATCAAATATAGGTTCTTAAATTTAGGTATATATGATCTCCTCTTTCTGACAATTTATGAAAGTGGTGGAGGGTGAGTAGGATATCAAGCTTATTAGTCACTTGGCTTTAAACAAAAATTTGTATTCTGATTACAGGGTATTGGCCAAGACTTCACATAATTAAATAGAAATGATGCTAGAACAAGGTTGAAAGATGTTGGAAAGTGATAACATGTAAATTAAGAATTCTCCAAAGAAAGGTACATTTTCTTCTCTGTCATCTTTGCTTTTTATAAAGATAGGTTGTACGGGATACCTGGGTGGCTCAGTTGGTTAAGCATCTGCCTTTGGCTCAGGTCATGATACCAAGGTCCTGGGATCGAGTCCCACATCGGGCTCCTTGCTCAGTGGGGAGCCTGCTTCTCCCTCTGCCTGCTGCTACCCCTGCTTGTGCGCTCTCTCTCTGTCTCTCTCTGACCAATAAATAAATAAAAGCTTTAAAAAAAAGAAATTTAGGTCATACTAATGACTCACTAATAAATTTTTGACCAATTAAAACATATCTGTAATTTATTTTAACTTCTGAAAACCGGAAGTTTTAACTTTGCAAAGACATACGCTCTTAGTATCACACAAAATTGTTTCAGTCATTATGTGCATATTTCTGTTTCTCTGGCTCTACTGTTAGCTCTATGCATGGGAAATGTGATTTGATTTTTACTTTTGTGATTTTGTGACATTTTACTTGTGATCCATGGCAAGTGTAATTCCTGGCACACAGATACATAATGATTTAATACATATTTACTGATATTACTTAATATTGTGTGTTGGTTGTCAATGTTTCTGAATATCATATATGCTTTGCTTTTTCTGCATCAAAGTGATTCCATCAGATATATGAATTTTATGAAAATGTTCAAGGTTTTAGAAGGAAAAACTCAAATCAAAGTCCTTTGCCTGAAGGAGAGGTTTTTTTCCTGTTATTTTTCAAATGACCAAGCATTAAGATTTTGCTGGTAAGGGAAGATATTTTCAACAAAATAATTATTGTGTTATTGGTTTTCTTTTTAAAAGTTTTATTTATTTATTTGAGAGAGAGAGAGAGTAACAGAGTGCAAGCAGGGGCAGAGGGAGAGAGAGAGAGGGAGAAGCATACTCCCCGCTGAGCAGAGAGCCCGATGCGGGCCTCGATCCCAGGACCCAGAGATCATGACCTGAGCTGAAGGCAGAGGCTTTAACCGACTGAGCCACCCAGGCACCCCTAATTATTGTGTTCTGATCCTTGTGGTTTTTTTTCTTTGTTAGAAGTCACTAGATATTTTGGAATAATCTTTATGATTTTAGTTCCAAATACATTTGAGCGAGTTTTCTTTTGTCAAATGATCTGTACAAGAACAATTTTTTCATATGCAGTATTAAAAGTTAACACCATCTTTATTTCATTTGCATGAAATCTTGGATGTCAAATGTACAACTCTTTTTAAACATTGGCAAGTCACTTATTGTAGAAATTTTTGGTTGTCATTATAATAATACACCTTCACTTTGAACAGCAGATTTGTTCATGGAATGCTATGAAAACTTTAAAATAAAAATGTGATTTTGGAACATGGGTTTAAAAGTTACTAAGCAAACAATTCATGGAAATATAATCTATTCTTAATGTACTTTATCCTGCCACAATAGGCAGTCATGTAGGGATGTGCATCTGTTATGATGTATGAATGTATTATGTATGGACGTGCATCTATTAAGCAATGACAGAAGCTCACATCAATTTATCTTGTGATCACATCCTCCACTGTATTTGCCTTCATTATTGTGTGGCCAAATTTCTGATGATGAACTTTAATGTCATGTTTTTCTGAAGCATGTATAAATATTATTGTTTAGCTTGTATCCTAGAAATATATTTAGGGATAGGAATCGAAATTGAATAGAAATGCACAAAATTACCTGAGCAAGCTCTGTCTTCAAAAGAACTCATAAACATTTGAGGAGAGAGCATTATTTATCCAGTTAGTAACAAACAATAATATAAAACATTATTTCATAAAGTGTTAATTTAACAATTATAGTGTGGATTAGCAGAGGCAAAAATTATTAAGCTACACAGGGAGGAATTTGGACATTTTCAACCCATGTTTTCTACTGATAGCAAATTGCTTACTGTTGACTTACATTCTTGTTTCTGTCCAGTTATGAAAGAGTCCTTAGGAGTAGTGTGGTTGACAGCGTATAATGATCTGGGTAGAAACTAGGGTCTTTGGCATGAAATCTTCACCTCGGTACTGTAGACACATAAATCTCTAAGAAAATTTTGATGACAATTGCTATTGAGCTGAAATGGCTCTCTAGTAAATATTTATTCCCTTCTGCCTTGTGTGTTTATTATTAATAGTCATCTTAAGATTTGTGATGTTTAATATGTTAAAAGATTTAGCCCAAGTGAATAATTGCAAATGTTTTAACTCATATTGAATATAAATCTCTTTGGGGCAATCTGAGGAAAAAAGAAACCATGCAGCAAAGAAACATAATTTGAATACTCAAGTAAAAACATAATATGTGGAAAATTACATTTATTTTCTTACCTTTGATAATGACTGTCTTTAAAAATTGATTTTATCTACATCATTGTCAAATTGTGGTATGATTTCAAGGATTTTTCCACTTTGTCAAATACTATCTTTTTAAAAAGCAGTTGGCATTTTTAGAAAGATTTATTTATTTATTTTAGAGAGAGAGAGTGTGTAGAGGGAACGGGCAGAGGGAGAGGGAAAGTCTTAAGCAGACTCCACGCTGAGTGTGGAGCCAATTCAGGGCTCAGTGTCAAGACCCTGAGGTCAGGACCAGAGCCAAAACCAAGAGTCAGTCACTCAGCCAACTAGCCACCCGGTAGTGGAGTCAGTACCCCAGCAGATGGCATTATTCATTGTAATAATTGCCCTTTTGTTAACTATGAAAGGAAAATTGCTAATAGAACCAGAAGAAAAATAAATTCTTTTGTTAATTTTGTAAAGAAAACTACTAGTAGAACCAGAAGGAAAGTAAATACTAAAATATCCATGTTTTCTCTTTTTTCCTCATTTTTGTCCATTAATTCAACATGTTGAATTAATTAATGATTTGTGGGCTTCTTGCCTTATGAAGCTGATGCAGAAATTTTGGCTATAAAATTTCACACTACGATAACTGAGAAGTGGGGGTTAAACATGGAGTATTGTCGTGGCCAGGCTTACATTGTGTCCAGTGGATTTCCTTCCAAAATGGAAGTCGTTGCTTCTAGACTTTTAGAGAAATATCCCCAAGCTGTCTACACACTTTGCTCTCTTGCGCCTTAAATGTGTGGTTGGCAAAATCGGTGCCTGTTGTGGGAGTATCTGTTGCATTAGGAACAATTGAGGAAGTTTGTCCTTTCTTCCATCGATCTCCACAATTGCTTTTGGAGCTTGACAATGTAATTTCTGTCCTCTTTCAGAACAATGAGGAAAAGGGTAAAGAACTGAAGGAAATCTGCCATTCTCAGTGGACAGGCAGGCATGATGCTTTTGAAATTCTAGTGGACCTCCTACAAGCCCTTGTTTTATGTTTAGATGGTATAAATAGTGATACAAATATTAGATGGAATAACTATATAGCTGGTCAGGCTTTTGTACTCTGTAGTGCAGTAACAGATTTTGATTTCATCTTTACCATTGTTGTTCTTAAAAATGTTCTATCTTTTACAAGAGGCTTTGGGCAAAACCTTCAAGGGCAAACCTCTGATGTCTTCTTTGTAGCCAGTAGCTTGACTGCAGTGCTGCATTCACTAAATGAAGTGATGGAAAATATTGAAGTATATCATGAATTTTGGTTTGAAGAAGGCACAAATTTGGCAGCTAAGCTTGATATTCGGATGAAACTCCCTGGAAAATTCTGCAGAGCCCAGCAAGGTAACCTGGAATCTCAGCTCACTTCTGAGAGTTACCATGAAGAAACTCTTAAGTGTTCCAACAGTGGAACACGTTATTCAGGAACTGAGAGATATATTCTCAGAACAGCACCTCAGAGCTCTTAAATGCTTATCTCTTGTACCCTCTGTCATGCGACGGCTCAAATGTAATACATCGGAGGAGCACCATGCTGACATGTACAGAAGTGACTTGGCCAATCCCGACACACTCTCAGCTGAGCTGCATTGCTGGAGAATCAGGTGGAAACACAGAGGGAAAGATACAGAGCTTCCATCCACCATTTACGGAGCCCTGCATCTACCAGACATCAAGGTTTTTCCTAGTGTTTATGCATCGCTGAAAGTCCTATGTATTCTTCCTGTGATGAAGGTTGAGAATGAACGATATGAAAATGGGCGAAAGCATCTCAAAGCACACCTGAGGAACACTCTGAGAGACCAAAGGTCAAGTGACTTGGCTTTGCTTAACATAAATTTTGATATAAAACATGATCTGGATTTAATGGTGGACACATATATCAAACTCTGTACAACTAAATCAGAGCTTCCTACAGATAACTGAGAAACCATTGAAAATACCTAAAAGACTTTCAAAGTAGGCTTTCTCTTATGGTTGATATTTGGAAAAATCTGTAAGAAATTTGAAAACATCTTACAGAAAAGCTGTCAGGTGTATGTAGACGACTTAATCACTGAATACCTTGACCTGTGGACCTCTCATTGAGTACATTAGCTATTGATAATCTGCCTATTTAAATGGCCCCTGTTTAAACTTTCATGCTTTGGAGACATACCTCTTCCGGAAGATAGCATTGAAAGTGCCACTGTGGGATCTCTGCTAATGGCACTTCGGAATTGTTTTAGTTAAGTCGTTTTAGATAAAACATTTATTGTCACTGGATCCAATTGTCTGGTTATTGAGTTATCAGTTCTTAGAAGATAAAGATTTTGAAGAGGTATGGGAGGAAGGAGTACATTTTATAAAATTTTACAGTGAAGCTCAGAGTGACCTTTGAATAGTAGGAGTGTTAGTATGTTAAAAATCTAATGGACAGTTCAGGGAGTTACCAGACAAGGAGAGAGAGAGAAAAACACGTGAGCTTGCCAAGCAAGGATTGCAGTAGAGATTTTGTCTTTATCAAATAAACTTAAAGGAACAAGTTACAGTTAAGTTTGAATGGGAGAGCCTGCCATTGTTGTTCCACATTGGATTGTTGCTGTTTACATTCCTTTGTGGGGCCTACATCTTCATAAGCTTTTTAGCAAGTGTATGTAGAACACCTACGTCTTCATAAGCTTTTTAGCAGGTAGATGTTGAACACCTCTGTTCATGGTCAAGACAGGATCAGAGGCCATGGATACTGACAACTGATTTGTCTGTTTTCCTCCGTCTTTTTCCATGACTGTATCTACTGCCTCGTCTTGATTTATAAACAAAACCTGGAAAACCTACAAAAATAAGTGTTTTGTGGTTTATCTAGGAATAATACAGAAAATATTGCTGTTATTTTTGGTAAAGAAAATCAATTTTGTATAGTTTATTTCAATCTAAATAAAATGTGAATTTTGTTTAAAAAAAAAAAAAAAAGACCGGGTAGTAAGTCTTCTAGATTTGAAGACCATATGGTCCCTGTCACAAGTACTCAAGTTGGCCCTTGCAGCATAATAACAGTGAAATATGACATAAATTAGTAGGTATGGCTGTGTTCCAATAGAATTACATTTATAAAAACAGTCACAGAGCCAAATTCAGCCCACGGGACATAGTTTGCTGATGCCTGCTATAGACCAAAACTACCTCAGTAAATGCAACGACCAGCTCTTATTACTCGTCACATGAACAGTTATCTAGTTTAACTGTGACTCATCTATCTGCCATCAATTACTTGTCCTTACAATAACCCTTGTGTCTGTCCATCAGACTGTGGTCCATGCTCCAGATGTGCTCAACACCTCTCTGTATCTTGGCTGGGGTAAAAGAAAATTCTAGGATAGGGTAAAGTTTATTTTGTTTTTAGACAGAAGAGAAAAATACATGTAGAGGGGGAAAAAAACAGAAATGAAAAATAGAAGTTATATGATTGCTAGATCAAATTCCTGGGTGGCCAGAAAGTATAGTAGTCAGGAAACTATCTCATAAGAAGAAACCCAATTAAATTAATGAAAGCCAAACCTAAAAAAAAAAAAAAAAAGGTAAGAAATATTTTGACTCACAATTTATAGTCATGAAGAGAATTGAGATTTTGCCAATTAAGAAAATGGAAGAACGATGCTAATAAAGAATCGGGAATGTCAGCCAGGAAGTGCGACCGCATTAGAACGAGAATAAGGATCTGGTAAAGAAGAACCAGCAGACACCCATATTGGCTGATATCCTGCCCATATGTGCTCTGGTAGTTGCCAACATATTTAAATGTTTTTATACTCTTGGCAAAAGAAAAAAAGAAGAGTGCTTTTTCCCAGTCCGTCAAGGTCCGTTTGTTGCTAAAACCTCCCTACGTTCTCTGTAAGAAGCCCCCGATTCTCCATGACCCGCCAGTTCAGGCTCATTGCGAAGCAGGGGCTCGGGACAACCAGCCGCAGCCCTGCACCTGGGCCATCGGCACAGACCCCTGTGGTGTGTTGAAGACTACCGGCCCTGGGTGGAGGCGAGCAGCAGTGTGCAGAGATGAAGTGTGGCCGTGCCTTAGGGACATTCACTCACTCACCCGGCTAAGGGGGTGGGGGTGGGGGGTCGTGAAACACAGGTCCAGTGCTAAGTAGAAAGCTGAATTTAGGAAAACAAGCTGCGTAGATAGTTCCCAGAAACGGGATCACAGGGGTTAGGAGAAAGCTAGACGCGAACTAGTACCAGGTGCGTGTGTGTGTTGGGGGCGGGTATAGACAACTTCTAAGGCTGCAGTCTGGGGTCACTGATTCCTTCCTGGCTCCTGTGGCGTTCTGATCAATGGGGCCCATGGAAAGGAATGTGAAACTGCATCTAGCAAAGCCACCAAGATGCATTAGGTGCTTGCTCCCTAGGGAATATTAAATGACCAGTATGTTTTCCCCTTATCCACAAACTTCAGCCCCCTCTCCCCAGGGAGTTAGGGCAGTTTTTTTTTTTTTTTTTTTACAATTATAAAAAGACACTCCTTCTGGGAGAACCAAAAACCAAAAATCATCCTCGTCCAGAAAACCTAGAGAAGTATCCCCATGCTCTCAGCTGGACCAGGAAGCCAAGGACTTGTAAACCTCAGTACCATTCGGATCGAAAGGCTTGCCTGTCATCACTGCCCGCCCCCCCATCCCAAGACCTCGTGCAAGCATTTCTGTGAAGGATACAACCCCCACCTTTATCCACAGTGACTCTGATGAGCCACATTTTATTCATAGCATTCAGTGTTTGGCTGTGTTGGTTACAGTAATTGGTTATCTTGGCATAGAATAATCCAGCCTATGCAGAAGGTTGTATCTGAGTGACGGCAGAGCAGCTGGGGCAGAATTCACAACCTTGGCATAGCTCACGTGGTACTAAGCGTACAAAATTACTCATCTCGTCTTCATTTGTTTCCTGAAGTTCTTAGTTTCACCCTCAAAATACGCTTTGGACAGAGAGGTTTCGGACTTACGTTAAAGCTGGGAGCCTTTCACTCTATCATTTCTTCCTTGTGGTCGTTTGTTTGCACTCTCATGGAGACTGGCTTTCCTCTGCTCCTACGTACTGCTTTCATAAATCTCCTGGACTGTAATCACACTTCATCTTGTTCCCTTGTGTATGCCCTTCACTGTAAGCTTCTTTCCTCCAAAAGTTAACTAAGTTTTCATATATATGTGTGTGTGTGTGTGTGTGTGTGTGTGTGTGTGTGTGTGTGTATGCACACACACACAAAATACAAGCAGAATGAATTATTTATGAGTTTGGAATGCCTAAGATTACAGCTATCATACGCAGTCATTGCAATCTTAAAATTATTAGGGGAAAAATTGATTTTATTCTTCAAATAGGCCCATGGCCGGGCTTTGGAAATGCATTCTTAGATCTCCAAGACTCTGTGAAGGTTCAATACATCACCAAGGAAATGGCTCTCTGGTGTTTTGTTTCAATACATCACTGGTACCATGATTTTTTAGTAATACATTGCCAGGTGTCACATATCAGAAGAACACTGCAGAGCAGAGAAGCCACTTTATTTATTTATTAGTGCTATGTGTCACCACAGAGTCACCAACTGATGCTCAGGGTCATGAACCCAGATAGGACATTGTGCATCATTGTCATATGATAAGTAATAACCTTTGTGCCAAGTTCAATATAACTAAGTTTGCCTGGAGGATCCTTAAAGAGTAACTGTGAGACTTTTGATGGGGAGGCAAACGTTGTTTATGTTGTCAAGTGCCAAGTCGAAATTTTAACATAAATACCACCTTAATTATTTGTAGCTCTCATTTAAAATGTATTCATATGCTGTAATTTATTAGATTTTTCATGGTATATTTGATTACAAATTATGACGTGCTTATTTCTTCATATCGGTTGATATATTTATTTTTTTGACTGAGGAAATTTTAGATGCTATGTAAATGACACATTTTTGTTCAGTTGCTACTCCTCTCTTTTCTACCTGAAAATATCACCTATCTTGGGGCACCTGGGTGGCTCAGTCGTTGAGCGGCTGCCTTCGGCTCAGGTCATGATCCCAGGGTCCTGGGATCGAGTCCCGCATCGGGCTCCCTGCTCAACGGGAAGCCTGCTTCTCCCTCTCCCACTCCCCCTGCTTGTGTTCCCTCTCTCGCTGTGTCTTTCTCTATAAAATAAATAAAATCTTTAAAAAAAAAAAGAAAGAAAATATCACCCATCTTTTCTCCTAAGTTTGAAAATGCAAATCCTACATTGTAAGATTTTCCTTGGAGAAATCTCATTTAATTGGTTTACACTATTCATGCAATAGCTTTTCTCTATTTAGTTATTTATTTACATTATTCCTACATCACTCTTTCCAAAAGACCAGTTTTCATCTTATGCAGTCCTATAGAATCCTTCCTTAGAGAACAAAGAAGAAACTATCATATTTCAATCTTCCACCACGAAGATATTTTGTGATATTTTTGTGGCCTCCTCCTGAGACCAATATAATTATTCCTATTTCATCAAAAGAGTGCTTAGAGAAGACATATACTCTCAAAAAAATGATTGAAAGAAGAAAAATCATTCAAGTAAGGATTATTGATTTTTTGAAAAGCAGGAAACATTCATTATTCCGAGAGTAGAACTCTCTGTGATACAATTCCCACCCTGACATTAAATGAGTACATATTAAAATGATGAAGACAGTAATAATATAATAGAGGAAGCCATCTTCTAATTGCTTCATATTAATATTAATGAAACAATAACTTCTTCCATCAAGACTCAGTATGGCTCTGAACAGTATTGCTCACACTGAGGTCCGTTGATTCGCTGTGGCGAGATACCCAATTCTTTTCCTTCCTCCCTGGCCCAAGAGGAATGTGCTTGAGGCTCCATGAAGTTCCTCCACCTTTTTAAAAGATTGTGTGTATACAAATGATAAATACCCTTTCTAATTTTGAATATGACATTACAGAACCATATTATAGATCGCATTGTCCAAATTTGTGTGCTTATGATCAAGCTTCTGTCAAGTAAGAGCCAGAAAACATTGCCCACTGGGCCAATAAAGCCTTTCAATAGCTCACGTAGCAAACATAGATGTGCAGGCTGACAATTTAAAACAATAGAATGAGGTAAAGTAACAGGGGTTGTACTTACTCTCCTACCTCAAAAAGCGCTCACAAGATGGGAAGCTAGTTTTCGGACATTTGTGGTGGCAGGTGGCAGAGTAATGTGATTCCTGAGACAAGGGAAACAGGTAACCTACAGAGCGCACCTGCTTTCTGGCATGAACCCCAGGAAAGTGAAACCCAGGGAACCCGACATTGATGATGAGTTGAGGAGCCTGATCTCCAAGATCCCGAGAACAGAGCAGCTAGAATGGGTGGAGAATCCTGGAGATCAGCAGGCTAACACAGAAAGAGGGTTCCAGAGATCTGCATGAAGATATCAGGAATATTCGGCTAAGCACGGAAGTGTGTGCTGGTAGGAGGCACCTAACTACTCCACACAGGAAAATCCACAGAAAGGGATAGGTAGATACTTTTCTGGATTGCAGCGGGTTGGCAATATTTTCTTTCCAAAAGTCAGTGGGGGAAAGAACTTATAACACGAGTAGGCATCAGATAAAGTCCTCAGAAGCATGTTGCCTAAGTAGGTTACGAGGTGGATACCCTCACAGAGCTTAATAAAAGAAGCCTCACAGACATCTAACTAATTCCAAGTCACTTAGCTCTGTGCCGGAACAAAATGTAACACTCTGTAAAGGAACGTAGCAGAAATAAGCAAACAATAATGTATAATAGAAAATGTTGGCATCTAAACACATATTATCATTCATGCAAAAAAAAAAGAAACGCAGGAAAACAAGACTAATAATTGGGAGACCGTTGATAGAAAGAGATACAAAAATCATAGAAATGATGGAACTAGTAAACAAAGGTATTCAAAAAGCTAGTCAAGTCATTATAAATGACTTTATATGTTCAAGAATATAGAGGGAAACATGAACAATATGTGGATGATTCATTCCAAAAAAATGGTAATGCTGGAAATGAAAAATACAACACCTGAAAAAATTTACTGGATAGAGATGAATACCCCAGAAGTAACAGTTCATAAACTTGAAAGCAGAGCAAAGGTCTTACCCAAAATAAAGAACAGAGAAATTAATCTTTAAACAATCAACAGAGCATTAGTACCCTGTATCTAGCACACATTTATAGTGTCCCAGAAGAAGGAGGGCACTACAAATATATTTGAAGAAATAATGGATAAATTTTTCCAGATTTGATGAAAATGAGAAGCCCACAAATAAAAGATGCTCAGTGAATCAGGAGCGACCTAAAACTCCAGTAAGGAATACCAAAATCACATGGTTGAAAACAAGTGATAAATACAAAACAATAGGAAGAAAGATCCGTATACACAGAGGAACAGTAAGAATGACAGTAAAAATTTGCTTGTCAGATATCCTGGGAATCAGGAGATAATGGAGTGACATCTTTAAAGTTCTGGAGAAAAAGTCAACTTAAGATTTTTTACCCAGCAAAATTATCTTGAAAAATTAAGGTGAAATAAAGACTCTGTCAGACAACAAAAGCAATGCAAAACTCAAGTAATGTAGCAGACTTGTGCTCTGTGCAGACTCAGTGTTATTAAGATGTCATTTCTTTCAAAATAAATCCAGGGCAAGCCCGACCAAAATCCCAGCAGTCTACTATGGTTAGAACTTTGCAGGTTGAATCTAAAATCTCTATAGATCCCAAGGAACTACACCACCTAAAACAATTTAAAAAAGGTGTAGCCAGGTGTAGTCTGATTTCAAAAAAAGCTACAGAAATCCAGACATTTTGGTTTTGGCGGATGTTTAAATACGTAGAGCAGCAGAACAGAAAAGAGAGTCCATAAATAGACCCAGTATATATTGCCACATGACATTTTTTTTATGAATGTCCCAGATATTGTCAGAAACAATCAGCAAATGGCTTGGGATCATTTGGAAAACACTGCAACCTCATTTTACTCCATGTAAAACCTAACTAGAAATGGATCACAGATCTAAATGTAAGGAGCTGAAAATATAACACTTTAAAAAAGAGAAAGGATGTTTTTTTCCTCATTGGGGTAGGAATAGTTTTCTTACGTAGGGCACAGAATGAAGAAATCACCAGAAAAACAACCATACAATGCACTTCATTAAAATTTAAAAATTTATTCTTAAAATGGTACACTCTACAGAGTAAAACACAAGTCACGAATGTAGATTATATTTGCCAAACATATATCCAGTAAAGAATTGGTTCTAGAAAAACACATCCCGATATTCAAAAGGAACAGACCCCAAAATTAAAAAATGAGTAATTATTTGTTTTCATTTTACCAAAGACTATTTTTATGACAGGAGAACACAGGAAAATTTGCACAGCACCGTTTGTCACTAAAGAAATGAAATGAAAACCACGGTGTATTTTTCTATGCATCTACCAGAATGTCTAAAATAAAAAAAAAAAATTGCCCTAAGAGTTGTGATCATGGGACAGGAAGAAGTCTCATATGTTGGTGGTGGGAACACAAAGCGCTCTTGCCATTTTGACAACAGGGTGTAGTTTCTCCTAAGATAGGATATAGTGTGATATAGAGAAATAAAAAGTAATAAGTCCACAGAGAAATATTTACCCATATGTGCATAACAGCTTTCTTCCTTAGGACCCGGTGAGGAAAGAAACTAGCAAGACAAGAAAAGGAACAAACAAGTGATACATGCAATAAAATGGACGAATCTTAAAACCAATCAGCTAGGGGAACAAAGACGCATACAAACCACGACACCTGCTCTGTTTCCATTTGTACTAATTCTAGCAAAGTCAGACTCTGGTGACAGAGAGCTAGGAGTGGGAGTGAGGTGTAGACTTGACTGCAGAAGGGCCAGAGAACTTTCTTTGCCCTTGCCTGGAACATTGAAGGATTGTTTTTGTGGTTAAAAAAAAAAAAAAAAAAAAAACGCCAACTAGAACATTATTCAAATTGTGCTCTTCAAGTTGGCGAATTGTACTCTATGCATATTATACCGCCATAAATCTTAAATAAAGCATATTTTTCAAATAGCAGCATTGATTTACATTCTGAATTGGTACAGGTCTTGAATCTGTCACCTACTGAGATGTATCAATTTGCTATATCTTCTTACCAAGTGGTATTACATATACATATTAGGTCTTTTGCTCCCAAAACAAAATTTGGATTAGTCATTTAATATACTTTCCATTGACACTAAAGTTTAATGGTACATTGGTGAAGAATACAGTTTTAGTGTTAATAAATGGCAGGTCCCAAAAGTGGCAATTTCTTTTTAATGGGGTCTTGATAAGTTCGAACCCTAACTTTTATTTTTCCCTAGCAAAGACTTAAATTATTAATTTTATGTGGTATGGCAGAGAAATTGTAAAAAAAAGATAAAGTATAATATTATTGAAGTCAGAGAAAAGAAAAAAAGGTTCAAACAGAACAAAACATGGTACAAGAATTTTTCTAATTTATGTCTTAAATTGGTGATTTATTTCCAATTAAAATAATCATCCATCATGCTAAAATCTTGTTCTTAATTAGAATTTTACATGCTTTGGTAATTTTGTGTATGATTAATTTGTAAAACTTATTTTGGTCTTGTAGCTGAATAAGCACTATGTATGAGGTGTTGCAACTTAATTTATACATGTGACATTAACACTAAAATAACTATAATTTCAGTCACTATTAAGGGAACAATATAATTGCATGTTGTTGAAATCACCCATACACTATTCAAGTTTCAGGACACTGATTAAAAGAAGGATTAAAAATATATTATACACATACATATATAATTGATACACAAAAATATATAAACAAATAATGCATTTCAATTGAAAAAAATAGTACCTTACATTATTTTGTTCTCAAAATTCACTTTGTAAGGGGCCATTTTTTTTTGGCACTGTCCTGAATTAGATGCTGTGACCTTGAGCAAAAGCAATATGCCAAACTTTATTCATTGGTAAAATAGAAATTATTAGATCTTTTCCCTCATACACACTGGTTTCTTATAGCAACACACAGCTAAAAGTGGTCCATTCCTGCACAACATCTGTAGAAAATGTGTGCATTTCATGGATTCCATAGGTTATTCAGTTAGAAATATGTAATCAACCAATCTATCCAGGGACAAAGAATTCCTGCTTCCCGATGCTTTTTAAAAATTCTGTTTTATTTTTTTCATTATTGCATTTTTGGCTCTCTGACGTGGTAAAGATTATCATCAGCTTGCTAATAGGAGTGCTTTGAAAAGAAGGAAGGGATCTTACACAGGTTTGCAAATTATTTAAGTGGTCACTTCTCTGGAAAAAAACAAGTCAGCTAGCTGTTAGACAAGACTGGTTTTCCTTATCATTGATATTAGTTATTTTTCCCTCTTTGAGAAGATCTCCTATGAATCAGAATTTCATAATATTAAATGACTACATGGGGCGCCTGGGTGGCTCCGTTGGTTAAGCCTCCCAACTCTTGGTTTCAGCTCAGGTCATGATCTCGTGGTCCTGGGATCAAGCCCTGTGTTGGGCTCTGCTCTCAGTGTGGAGTCTGCTTCAGATTCTCTCTCCCGCTCCCTCTCACTCACTCTCTCTCTCTCTCAAATAAATAAATAAAATCTTTAAAAATAATAAAGTAAATGACTACATCAACGTAAAAGCTCAAATACAATGACCACACATGCCCACACGCACTACTTTATTGCAAAGTGTTCTTCAAAGAAAAATACATTTTTAATGATTTAGTTTCCAAATGCTCGTGACAACCTATGACTGAGTATAGTTCATTTTCGTATTTTGTTTTCTGGATGAAAGTTGCCTTACTACATAAGTGTAGTTAGCATACAGAATTTCTTCTTCAAATTTATCAATTGTTAAGAAACTAACAGATGCATGTCAGCAATTCCTTGACTGAAAGATGTAGAATTTTCAGCTCTTCATGGCTCTTACTTATGAAATACCAAACAGTATGGCCTACAGCCAAATAATCGTAGACCATGATGACTTAACTTTTCTGAGCTGTGACAAAAATAAAACAAAAATTACTTTTATAGCTATTGTTCCGGTGATGAGGTTACCTTATGTATTTCTGGATTGATTGTAACGACAAATGAATGCCTCCCCTTAAAATATATTTTTCCAAAAGCTTCTCTTATATTTAATCTTTGACTGATCATTAGGAAATTGTGCTATTTTCAAATAATTTTGGGGAGAGGTTATAGATACTCTTATATGAACGTGCCACTTAACCTTTAGCGTGATAGATTGTGGTCACATAATATTGATGATGCGCCCCCAGGTGGAAGTGTTGAAAAGTTGGTATACGGTTTAGATTTATGTGAACAAAAGAAAGGGGGAAGAGTTGCTGTTTCCTTGAGGTCAAGATATCAACACCAAAGGGGCTGGGGCAGAAAAAGCACCCCTAAGACTTGAAGAGGTTTGCTTTTTTTTTTTTTAAGGCAAAAATAAAAACTGATGATGTAGAATGATCAATTATGTGCTCGGGATTACGGAAGCTAATATGTACACTTGCATGTCTATGTATCTACTGTTCCTTATACTGACCTTTATAAGGTCAGTGGTTATGCCCGTATTTTAGTCCTTTTATAATGAAATATACAAACAAAACCCCAAAGCTGTGGTGAATAAAAGAGAATAATGAACATAAAATCTTTCTAAAGATAATGCAGGCACACAAAACTAGCCCACAAAATTGATAATAATTTTAGGCTAATACTGTATTTTAAAAAAGCTAAAGCAGTTTAAAAAAAACCATAGAAGCTATGAGAACAATATGAATCAGAACTAAAAACTCAGAAATGAGACGGAGAAGTGTGATTGGAAAAGAGAACTGTCAGAATTCAGACAAGAGTGAGAAAAAGACACAATATATTTCAAATTTGAGAATGAAATCATAAAAGTGCATGCACACATACAACATCAAATAAACACCATGTATAATTCCTTACAAAAAAATACGAGTTGAAAGGAGGAAAATAACAGTAAATTCAAAAGATATGAAGAAAGAGGTAAGAAGAGCTTGAGAAAAATCAGTATGTTTTAGTGTCTCTATTTGGAGAGAGCTGTTATGCAGGCTGTAAATGAGAAAGGCGGGAACAGCGCTCCTGGTCCAGAAATGTCCAGGGGCTGGCACACTTGGGTTTGAGAAAATGCCAGCCTCATTTTTTCTCAGCCACATTGGACTGAGGAAAGCAGAGAAGGATAAAGGGAATTTAGGATTTACTTTTTCCAAGCGTCAAAAATAATGTGTTCAAAATGTTGTGAACAGTGAATGCTAATTCTCATAATGAGTAAACAGTGTTTGGGATTTCCTCCGGGCTTTCATCTGCACGAATCCCGTAACACTGAGTCTGAGCTTTACGTACACAGAAGCAAACTTCGGAGTCATAATGGGTCTGGTTGTTCAGCATACAGTCCCTTACTTCTTCTCACCAGGCTGCTCATTTCTGTCCTGCTTTATTATGCTGTTCATTTAAGCTTATGTCCTAACGTCCTTGCTCCTCCTCTCTTTGTGGTCCCTCTCTCTCGCCCTGTCTCCTTCGTCCAGCTGCAGCTCCAGTTCGGTCTCTCTCCTTGCTTCTGCTGGCTTCTTTCTGAGCTTTTGGTGCTTATTTCCCCCACCCCCCCAAAAATCAATTTTTGCATTTAAATAGGCTCCAAGACATCCTACGCATTTATTTATTTTTTTATTTTTTACCTCTTACTGTGCCTAAATTTGAAGGCTGTCTCTATCCCAAGCTAGCAATGAGACCTTGGTCAGGTCAGACCGTTATAAAAACCGTTGAGAAAATTGGCAAATGCTCACTGTATAGGCGTGTTCTCAGGATGTCATGAAATGCTTTAAGGAACAGCATCTAACCTGGTTTCTCACATGGTAGGGGTTCGATGCATCTAACTTTTAATGTTGGGGTTATATTTTTCCCCCAGTTCTGGCTGCAGGAGCATCTCCCTTGTCCACACAGCTCCGCTAGCTAAGTAGTAACACTGAAGAATGTTCTCCAGCATCAAGCCATTGAAGGCACCCCTGAACTGCCTAGTAGAGCTTCCAGTAAAATGGGGCAGTGGCAAGTGGGAGTGAACGCGTCTACAAGGGCATGAGCCGCTTCAGTACTGAGAAGCAGTTTTGAGTCCAGGAGGCAGCACTGGCCGTACAAATGTGTCTGGGGTAGCTGGAGAATAACACTGATAATTCTGGGTAAACATGCCAGAATTAGCATGTCTTACAATAGTAAGCCCCCCACAGACACCTTCATCCCTTCATCCCTCAAGCTGTATTTTCCTCTTTTTTTAAAAAAGATTTTATTTATTTATGACAGAGAGAGACACCCCGAGAGAGGGAACACAAGCAGGGGGAGTGGGAGAGGGAGAAGCAGGCTCCCCGCTGAGCAGGGAGCCCGATGCAGGGCTCGATCCCAGGACCCCGGGATCATGACCTGAGCCGAAGGCAGACGCTTAACGACTGAGCCACCCAGCTGCCCCAAGCTGATTTTCCTCTTAATAGCCGTAATGAATGATTACAATTATACTTGTTCCATTTGCCTAGGATATATAATTTTTTTAGATGACTCAGAAGTCAAAGACTGCCCAAGTATGCTAATGAATAAGAGGCCTATTTAAGTAATAATAGACGTCTAAATTGAGATTCAGTTGCAGTGGACCTGCCTTCTGGTGCTTCATGTCATGGTCCAGAGGGAGAGCTGTGTGGTCAGAAGCAGAACTGGCCCAGGGCTCTGTGAGGGGGCTGCCTGTGAGGATGCAGACAGGAATGCATGTGGGACAAGTGGTTCTGTCTCTGCCATGTTAATGTCACATCCTGCCCCTGCAGCTGTCATGGGACAGTCCAATCTCAAGCAAAGTGGGATGCAGGTTCAGGTCCCAAGAACAGTGAGAAAAAGAAGTTTTGGAAGGTACAGCTTAAATTACTCTAGATAAAAAGGAGTTTTATATTTCCTGAGTTGTTTTAGTTTGACGACTCTCTTAAGCAGAGCCTGAGTCAAGGATTGGGGCTAGGTAGTTTGAGACTTTATCCAAAAAAGCAGTAAAGAGGGAGTGGAAAGGAGGTGTGTTATTGAGGACACCAAGGTAGCAACCCATAAAAATTACACCAGGCCCTCTAAGAAAACTGTCCAGACTATCTCCTTGAATGATTCATTTAGTTGATGGGAAGTTGAGAACTATGTCTGGTTAGCTTCTCCCCATTTCCAACTTGTGCTTTTTCACAAGCTGAGCATCTCCATGGCTTCAGAAGAAGCTGCAAGGTGGAAAAGGGCCACCAGGTTCAGAACCATGGTGAAGCAGGCCCCTGTCGGTAGGACCCTGAGCATCCCTCATGACCCTAGCTGAGAAAAGAGAGCATCCAAGAGGGTGTTACTCCAGCTCTGCTGAGCTTCCCTAAATTAGAAATTGTCTGTAATCTGAATGCCCAAGGATGAAGAGATAATAGAAATGTGGCCCAACTTGTTGATGTATGTAACCTACTACCTATTATCCATTGTTGTTTGGAAATAGTACAAGATGGGCAAGCCCCCACTTTCTTGGTGCTCTCCTTGGACACAAAGGAGAAGGTTGGAGTCATTTAAACCACAAATGTGGGCCAAATACGGTGTGAATGTAGCAAAGGTGGGATTGGTGGGCACTCCAATGATTGACACATGGTTAGAGGAATGATTTCTCAGCTAAGCATTAAGATTCAGCTGGAATTACACAGATGATGAAAGGAGAGAATATTTTCTAGTTAAGAAAAAAGAACTTTTTAATTCCCACATGACCATTGGTAAGACGGTTTTCATATTTTGTATGTGGCTTTGAAATGGATTGGGACCTATTTACAACATGTGTTAAATCTTCAATGAACATTGACTATTATCCCATCATTATCATCAGCATTAATAATGTTATGTACCTTAAATCATCCCAGGTAACGCCAGCATTTCAGAGTCCCTTTGCTAGTGTGGTGTCCCAAGAACACAGAGCTGAAAGCTGACAGTCATAGAAAGTGGCAGGGCCTGGGACCTGTTGGAAATTAAGACAGTGGGAAGCATCTGGTGGCTTGTAAGAAGTTCTCATAAGAAACTTTAATACCGGGAAATGCACTGTAAGAGAATGGTTAAGAATCCAGAGTTCATTATTAGAGAGATTTTGTTTTAGCTGAGTCTCCATTGATCAGCCTTGTGATTTTGACAATAATAAATTCTCTGCATGCCTTGATTTCTGGAACTGTGAAATGGGTGTACGAATTATATCTAGCCCATGAAGTCATTATGAAGGTTAAAACGTATCCTTCACGCACAGCCTTTAACATAGTGTCTGAACCATCTTTACTTGTAAATAAAAGTTCATTATTACTATTTCCTCCTTGTTTTTAAATACTCCAGTAAAGTGACCATTCAATCAAACTGCCAACAATATTTTCTATAATGGTACTTTCCTACGGCATCCAATAGGACCACCTCACTATTCTAATAGTTACAAGATCACATTGCCTTCCTGCAAATTGCTCTCAAGAATTCATATTCTCTCCTCTTGTTTTAAGTTGCAAGCACTTTAGGTATCAATGAAATTGGTTTAGAAATGAGCTCCTCATGTTGAAGCGATTCACAAAGTGACAGAAACAGGTACCTATGGTTGGATCTGACCAAGTTAAGTAGCCGGGGTTAAGACAAGTCACCCACTCGAACCACAGGGAGAACAACCTTCCCCAGGTCAGAGATAGTGCACAGTGCGTCCCTCGGTGCTGAGCGAATGGATAGAAACCAGGCAGCGGGGCCTGATGACAATGCAGCTTAGCTCTCCACTGCCATTTAGGGGGAGCTAATTTTGTTGTCAGGGTGCACATGCTGGTGAATGAAGGGCACAAGATGTGCTTTACAGGCAACATAGGTTATGTGAGGCAGGAAGGTCATATAGCTCCAATGCTGCTCTGATTGAAAACAGTTCTGTCTCTTCACTTCATTATATGCCAACATCACCTTGGGTGTCCATCTTCAAGTAAAATTCCCCCTCATATCTGACTTCTTAGCTTTGTCCTCTGCTACTCTCTACTCAACAATCTCACTGCAGTGTTCAGATGAGTTTATACAGCTGAGTTCAGACCATGCCGTTCTCTTGTTCAAACTGCTTGCAAACTTCCAGAGGGAAATGCAGATGGTTTGGGCTGGTATCCACAGTCCTACCCAATCTGCCCAAACCCAACCTCCCATACTTCTTTTGTTTCTTTTAGAGATTTTATTTATTTGAGGGGTGGGGGAGGGAGAGAGAAAGCATGAGAGAGGGAAGCAGACTCCCCACTGAGCAGGGAGCCCAACATGAGGCTCGATCCCAGGACCCTGGGATGGTGACCTGAGCCGAAGGCAGCTGCTTAACCAACTGAGCCACCCAGGTGTCCCAACCTGCCATACATCTGTCCTCACCGCTCATCTGGATGTGACTTATCACACACCCATGATTATTCTCAAATACACCACTTAATTCCATACCTTTACAGCTTTCCACATGCAGTTCTGGCTACTCAAAACTCTGCACCTTAATTTTCTCTACCTGCGAAGCCACCTCAAGGGTCACCTTCTTCACAGAGGTTGCCCCCTCTGCCTGAGGCAAAAGCCTCTCTGACCCCTCAACACTGCCTGCATCTTATAATACAGCACCAAACATCTGTCCCATATAAGCACAAATGGTCCATTTCAGCCTCAATATTCCATTTGATTAGAAGCCATTAATGTCAGAGACCACATCTGATTCATTTCTTAGATAAGTTCTGCAGTTCAGCATGCTCCTTTGCACGTAGTAGACATTCCAACAGCAGAACGTCACGCTCAAAATGCTGCAAAGCTCAGATCAGCTGAGATATCATTGTTCATTGGTGAATTCTGTGCTCCAAGAGATGAGTAGCTCCTCCCTGTTGGAGCAGGGTACTTCTCGGGCCCAAGGACTCTGCCCAGAAATTTTAATCAACAGAGGATTCCTGATTATATTATCCTGAAATATCTAAAAAGAGATACTTATGCTTCTATGGAAAAAAAGAGTATTTTAAAAAAAATGTTTATAGGCACTGTGTCTAATTGACCTCGTGCTAATTACATGAATTGTGAAAAATAGGTTTTTTTTTCCCTGAATTTGATTTCATGTCTCTCACTATCACCTTAGTCCAAAGAAGTTTCTCTCACACGAAGAATGTCTTGTTAATGCGATTTCAGTAAAATTAATACTGTGGAACTCGGAATAATGAGAGACTATCTTGAGGCACCTGGGTGACTCGGTTGAGCATCCGACTCTTGATTTCAGCTCAGGTCATAATCTCAAGGTCGTGGGATCCAGCCCCACATCAGGCCCCCCCCTCAGCGGGGGGGGGTCTGCTTGGGAATCTCCCTCTCTCTGCCCCCCAACTCACGTGCTCTCACGCTCCCCTTCGCTCTCTAAAATAAATAAAAATAAAATCTTCAAAAAAAGAGAGAGAATATTCTTTAATTACCTGGGGAAAGTTCTTATGAAATTTAGGTATGTAAATTTTACCAAAATGTAGTAAGGAAGAAAATGACAGCAACCTATCCAGCTCAGATTGTAAGATCCTAAGATGCATTCCACCATTTGTTTAATGTGTCACATATTTCTTAGTAATGATGAATTACTGAAGTTTGCAAATCCGATATATACACATATATACACGTGTGTGTGCATTCATGATATATATACAATATATATATAGACATGTATCATGTCTCTCTATATATGTATCATTTAACAAATAAGAACCAACATCATCACTAAAATCATTTGTTTTTAATTTCAAGGGGAAAAATAGTGGTTGTGTTTATACACAAAAAATTGCAGAAATCCTTCACTTCTGCATAAAAACTATAGAGAAATACAGGTATTTTAAAATTATTTACTTCCTTTCAGGAGACTACTAATTTATGCACAAATTACTAGAAAATTGCCGAGCATATGCTTTGTAAAGAGAATTATTTTATTTAATTCATGGAGAATTGAAAGAATTGAAAATATCTTCTCCTTCTTACATGGCTTATATAGATTTGGAAAGATAGAAAATCTTACAAAATAATATATTATAAATGTAAATAAATTGAAGAAGATATTATATACATCATATATAACTATATAACTATATTTATGTGTATGTGTGTATAAAATAAATATACCCAAGTCATCTGAGCTGCCCTGGTCAGTGCCTACCCACAGTCAGCAGTGAACATACAACAACAACAAAAACCAGAAGAAAGACAAGCAGGGTAAAGAAATGTGCAGTGTTTGTAACTCAGTATATTTTTTCTAAAATTGTGGCTGCTGGGGCGCCTGGGTGGCTCAGTTGGTTAAGCGACTGCCTTCGGCTCAGGTCATGATCCTGGAGTCCCGGGATCGAGTCCCACATCGGGCTCCCTGCTCGGCAGGGAGTCTGCTTCTCCCTCTGACCCTCTTCCCTCTCATGCTCTCTGTCTCTCATTCTCTCTCTCTCAAATAAATAAAATCTTTAAAAAAATAAAATAAAATAAAATTGTGGTTGCTTTTGGAACATTCTTAAAATCCCTTCTAAAATGAGAGCTGTTAACTTGCTTTGTGTGGCTAAGACTAGATATGACAGTAGATAATTAAGAAACCACAGTTGAATGAATAAATTAATTAATAAAGGATTCCCCTTACTGGCCTTCCCTGTGCACTTAGGTTCAACCATTCCTCTTGCTTTGATTGTGTTATACCTGGCCTGGTCAGCCCATAAATGTGGAATTGGGATTCTGTTCTGTGCAGTTTTATCTATCCAGGTAATAGATGAGATCCAGTATGCATGTGGCGGGTTTCCACCAAGCCTGGAGAGTAGACAGATCTTTCTATTCCTTTCCTGTAACTGGCCCATTCACCTGCAAAATACGGTGGGCGATTGCCTCAGCAATAGTTTGACTTCCTTCTATTCCTTAGATTCTAGTCTAAACTGAAAATCTATATTTAATCATCAATTGTTGCTAATACTGGGACATAATCTTCACTAGTGGCTTATATTTTCCATCACTACAGCTGTTCTTGTATGATTGAATTAGGTGATCATTTATCAAAGCTTTCACGTAGGAGAAATAATCCAAGGGACATGCTGCGACAGGTAGAAATATGCACATGCTTGCTATAGTGCATTCACTGTATTTTTATAGTTGTTAATATAGTTTTTCAAAGCATTCAAAGTTAAGGTTCAAACTCTTTATCTTCCAAAACGATGCTTTAAAATAAAATATTGATTTTTTCATACATACTAATTCCTCTGCTCTAAGCAAGATAGAAGCTGCTATAAGGAAATATTTTAAAAAGCTTTGCTTTCAAGTGTCTTAGAGTAAATTGGATACACAGACTAATTTAGGTGGCATAATAAACAAACAATACAAAACAACACATTGTGTGATGATAAAAAGTATGAAAAAATTTTAAAGTTTTTACCTAAATTCCAGTTAGTTAACATGCAGTGTAATATTAGTGTCAGGTGTACCATATAGTGATTCAGCGCTTCCGTACATCACCCCGTGCTCATCAGGACCGGTGCCCTCCTTCATCCCCATCACCTGTTACCTCCCCATCCCCCCAACCTCGTCCCTTCTGGTGACCCTCAGTGTGTTCTCTATCGCTAAGAGTCTGTTTCTTGGTTTGCCTCTCTCTCTTTTTTCCCCATTGCTCATTTGTTTTGTTTCTTAAATTCCACATATGAGTGAAGTCATTTGGTGTTTGTCTTTCTCTGACTGACTTATTTTACTTACCATAATACTCTCTAGCTCCATGCATGTCATTGCAAATGGCAAGATTTCATTCTTTTTTATGGCTGATTAATATTCCCATATATATATATATATGTGTGTGTATATATATATCATCACTTCTTTACCCATTCAACAATTGATGGACATTGGGCTCTTTCCGTATTTTGGCTATTGTAAATAATGCTGCTGTAAACATTGGGATGCATGTATCCCTATGACGTAGTATTCTTGTATTCTTTGGGTAAATACCCACTAGGGTGATTGCTGGATCATAGAGTAGTTTTATTTTTAACTTTTTGTGGAATCCTCATACTGTTTTCCACAGTGGCTCCACCAGTTTGCATTCCCCACCAGCAGTGCACAAGGGTCCCCCATCCTCCAAATCCTTGCCAACAGCTGGTGTTTCTCGTGTTGTTGATTTTGGCCATTCTGACAGGTGTGAGGTGGTATCTCATTGTGGTTTTGATTTGCATTTCCCTGATGATGAGTGATGTTGAGCATCATTTCATGTGTCTGTTGGCCATCTGGATGTCTTCTCTGAAAAAATTCATGTCTTCTGCCCATTTTTTAATTGGATTATTCATCTTGGGGGGTGTTGAGTTGTTATAAGTTTTTTTTTTTTTATATATTTTGGATACTAACCCGTTATCAGGTATGTCATTTGCAATTATCTTCTCCCATTAATAGAAGACAGATTTAACAAAATAACAGACAAATAAAGATCATTTATACTGGTATCACATGCTAACAAGAACAGTGACCTTTGCTTTTCCAGCATATCATGGGAGTCTGACATAGTAATGTCAAGTAGGTCTCCATAAAAAGTAAATGCTGTTGGCTGATGCACAATGTTTTCTAACCCATCTTCTCCTTTATATACCTCTATATACTATGAGACTTTCTTTTGAGGTTAGATTCCCTTGAAACTATTCTTTACTGTCCAGCTGATAGTTCTAGTTAATGAACTGAGAAGTGGCAGAATTATAGAATTAAGCAGAAATTAGACTGACATAACCCATTCTTTCTTTCTATCATCTGGGACACAGGTGTTATTCTGGGGGCTGCAACAGCTGTTTTGTCTCTGTGAGTTAAACACACACATGCACATGCACACACGCACGCACATGCACACATGCACGCACACACACACGCACACACGCACACACACACGCACACACATGCACATGCACACACACATGCACGCACGCAAGGGATGACAGGAAGGAAAGATGCTGGGTTTGATTACATCGGTTATCTCCTGCATCAGTCCTAGATTGCCTACTTCCATATTTCTTCTTCATGAGTTTTTTTTTTATATTTTATTGCAAAAAGCACTATTAATTGTGTCGCTATCATGTGCAGTTTACAACCTCGATTCACTGATATGATGATATGGATGAGCTGTGGTCAAAGGGTGAGTGAGGTAGGGAGAAAGTATTCCCAGGATAGAATATTTCTACTTAGGAGTAGTTTTTTTCTAATATTTTTCTGGCCTTCCTAAAGCTCTTCCCATCTTGCTTATAACACCGTAATTAATATATGTGAAAAATAAACATCTTATTAGAAAGCATAATTTTGGGAGTAAAACAAACAAAATGGGAAGACTTCTCTGTCAGGCTTCTGTTTCATTAAGCCAACTAAAATAAACAAAACAAACACACACTAAAAGTTTACATTGAATTCTTCTTCCATATTGTAGGGAAAATAAAATCATTTTGAAAAAATCCAAGTTAATTGCCTGTTACTTTTTGTCTTATATTTTTATTTTAGTTCTCTCATAGTTATAAAATTCTAACACACTTTTCTAGGAAACAACCTAGATAATTTCATAGTGAGATTTATAAGTGAGAACAGACAACATGGAGAATGTGTATTCATTATGGTTTGTGGTAACACTCAGTGTTAGGAGCCTCCTGCTGTGTTGCAAGTAATAGAAGAAACTCTCAATTATTCAAGCTGTTCATATTATAGAAGCTGTCTAAGTTCACTCATACCCATGAACAGAGCCCTTAAATGCTGCTTTTAAACATTTTGCCTGACTGAATGTTTTTATTATTTTGTTTATATTTGCTAGCACACATAGTAGGCAAAAAGATTTGTGATTATTAAAAAAAGAAAATTAAAAATACAAGTAAATAGTACAATCAACCTCATCATCTCATAGTTTTAAAGTTTTCCATTAAAATGGAGGCTTGAAAAGAATAAAGAACCCCAATGTGGTATAGTGTACAGGACATCTTTGTCTTCAGATAGACTTTGAGGAAAATTCCATCTCTTCTGCTTTTAGTTGTACACTTCCTTGGAACCTGCAAAAAAGGTAAGATCATAATCAGTAGCCTATGAATACATATACCTTAGCTAGCATCCATAATAATTCTACAAAGTGGATATTTTGAAAATTATCTTCAGATAAGTCGATTCTTTATTATAGTGACCTGTTCATAGTGGACTTAACAAAAGTTCTTTCACTAAGCTCCTCCCAAGACATTCTTACCTTTCTTTAGACCAAGACTAAAGCATACAGCAGCTAGGGATAAGCTAAAGATGAAGAGATAAAGTTGATGTACAATATAGGCATGCAAACACTAATAAATCAGTTAAAACTACTATTGATATGATATAGCTATTATCAAAAAGGCAAAACATAAATGCTTACGAGATTGTGGAGAGAAAGGAGAGTTTGTGCAATGTTGGTAGATATGTAAACTGGAATAGCCACTATGGAAAACATTGGAGATTCCTCAATAAATTAGAAATAGAACTAATATGTGATCCAGCAATTCTACTTCTGGATATACATCCAAAGGTAATGCAACTGGTATCTTGTACTCATTGCAGCATTATTTATAATAGTCAAGATATGGAAAAACGCATGTCTCCATCAATAGATGAATGGATCAAGAAAATATGCTATATATTTGTAACAACATGGATGAATTTTGAGAGCATTATGCTAAGTGAAATAAGCCAGATGGGGAAAGACCAATATCTATGAGTTTGTTGACAGCAGACAGGTTTAAGATGTTAACAAATAAGATATGAGTAATTTTAAAGAAGGCAAAAAGATATTATTTCAGAAGATGTTAAAGAATAAGACATAAAAGATAAAGAAGAGATATCATATAGGAAATGTTAAAGAAGGTTTCCAGGCAGAGGGAATATAATGCTGTATGGAAATTTGAATCTACACAAAGGAATGAAGGGAACTTAAAAGGTACAAAATGAAAATGAATGCAGAAAAAAATCTTTGTCCTTATTTTTAATTATTTAAAATAAATAACTGACTGTCTAATGCAGTGTCTACCAGTACAGCACATTCCCAAAATCAGACTCATGCTTGTAAAGATGAATATGAAAAGAAGCAGCAGCAGCAGCGGCACACATCCTATGTGACCCACAAAGCCTAAAATATTTACTATCTAGCCATTTGAGAAAAAGAATTTCTTATCTTTGACCTAAATCTAAAGTAAAAATTGTGGCAATATATTGTAAGGGTTATAACAAGTGCAGCACACAAGGGACACGTATGACTGGGAGAGAGGAAATGGACGTATAACGTTGTGACATTCCCACATCCTACATAAAACTGTACACTATTTAAACATAGATTGAGATGATTTACGTATATATATTTAAAACCTTGGAATAAGCCAATAAATAAATTAATTAATTAAATAATGAGCCAGTAGTGGAATTGAATTGGAATCATAAATACCCAATCATAAAAAAGATAGGAAATAATGACAAGAACAAAGAATAGATGGGAAAAAATAAAAGATAGCTAGCAAATGATTAAATATCAATAACTTTATTACTACAGATGGCCCGAACACCCTGGTTGTATGTCAGCCATTTTCCAAATAAGATAAAATATATACTGTGTACAAGACACCTACTTTAACTATAAAGACATAGATAATTTAAAAGGTTAGAAAAAGGTATCCCATGCTGACACTATATTGATACAGTTGGATTGCCTGTATTAATATAGCACAAATTAGACTTCAGAATTAAGGGTATCATCAGGAATAAAGAGAAGCGGAACATTGATAAAAAGGTCAATTCACCAAGAAACTATACCAATCTTAAATGCTTATGCACTAAATAATATATCTTAAAAACACATAAAGAAAAACTGAAAGGAAAAATTGAAATAGAGAAAGAATATAAACTGCCTCAATATTTCTTACTTTAATTGAATTTGAAAGATAATATATTGGATGTATGGTATTAAAGAAAAATATTATTAAAATAATTTTATCTGCTTCTGTTTACTTGTAATGCAGCTGTAGAACATTTAAAGTTATATCTGTGGCTAATAATATATTTCTATTTGACAATGCTGCATTAGAGCACGTTTGAATTATTATAAACAATAATCTATTTCTGGGGTAGTCCCTTCACTGGGTACTCATTGCCTTATACTGTACTGAATTTATACTATCAAAGAGATTATAGTTCAAAAGTACAGAAAACTGCTTTTCCTGGGTTACCTCAGTGCTCTCTTAAATCACTTCTGTGATTGTCATAGTTTTACGTGTTTCTGTATAAACAAGTTCAAATGAGAGTAAGTGAATCATTTGAAACGCTTCCAGATGGGATATGAAATTACCAGAATCAGGTGTTTTTATTGATTGGTTTATTTTTAAAAAGGTGAGTGAGTGCAAAAAATGTGTTTATTTTTTAACTTCTTATTGAAAAAAAAAAACCTTTGTGAGATTTAAAGAAGAAAAATAAAACAAGATACAAAAAATTGTATTTGTAGCTGAGGTATCAGAGACACAAAGAAAATATAGGTGGGAATATCGGATGAAGCTAGTTATAAAGTTTAGCCCTCAAAGCACATGTCAGGAGATCCTGTAACTTTCACCATCTGTAGGTCAGAATTGGGCTTTGTATTTCCTAGCCACCTTAGAAAAAAAGAAAAACACATTGATTTACAAGATCCACAGTGTAAAAAATAAAAACCGAAATAAATAAATGAAAATAAAACTTGCTCAGCAGAAGCAAAACTTACTTTTACTAGGAACTAAAATATGTTTCTTTATTTCTTATAGAATACAATGTAATTAGGAAACATAAGAATGGCATTCTGGTCATAAATACATAAAACCAAAATCAAAAGGCTATTTGCCAATACACTCTTCAACACATATCTTTTATATAACAACAAAGCACAATTTCATAAATCTTATGAACAGGAAAGCTAAATAATTTTTTTTTCTGAACATAGGCATCATGATCTGGCTTAATGCAAGGATACAAGGCCAACTACAAGAACAATGGATTTTATATCATATGGATAATCCTTACATTTATCTAAGACCTAAGATTTTGATTAGTATTATCCACTACAGAATTTGTAGTGAAGAGTTGCTAACAGATAGCAGGGAGCAACACTATTTCAGTTTGCCAATTCATTAAAATGAAAGTGGAATTAACACTTCCTAATGGAAATTGGAGATATCTTCCAGACTAAAAGTTGTTTTCACCTCCACAAAAGAGAGAAAGGAGAATGAATTGTGAATAAAATGCTTATTTTCCTTCGCAAAAACATATTCTCAGCCAAACATTTTCACCTGTATATAGGAATTATTTTTTAAAATTACTACTGTTCAAAATTAAAGAATGCACACTGGCAACTTGATTTCTTATTTTCTATTGACAACACACATTTAAAAATTGCCATACATTTGAAACACACACAGTCTTCCTGTCCAGAATGAGTATTGGCTCATAATTGCAATGTGAGAAGATGAAAGAGGTAAACAAAAAACTCAAGAAGGAGAGAATACTTCTGGAGGCACTCTATCTAGTAGCTAGTTAATAGTATTTGAAAATCATTTAGGTTTAATGTGCCAATATAAATTACAGTGGAAGGCAGTTCCAGGACTCTGAATAAATGAAGCAAGACAGATCATGTGTTGCAAATGTTCTGCTGTGTTTTTTTTATTTCAAATAAACTTAACATGTATGTTTTCTTTTTTCTTTTTAAGATATTATTTATTTTTTTGACAGAGAGAGACACAGCGAGAGAGGGAACACGAGCAGAGGGAGTGGGAGAGGGAGAAGCTGGCTTCCCGCGGAGCAGGGAGGCAGATGCGGGGCTGGATCCCAGGACCCTGGGATCATGACCTGAGCCAAAGGCAGACGCTTAACGACTGAGCCACCCAGGTGCTCCGTGATGACACATTTTGATATCAGGTTTATATTTTTAGCCAATCACCACACCCAGAGAATATGAATGCTTGAATTACCAAAACACACTTGGGTTGTATGAATAACAACACGTCTCTTTTCTGCCCCTGTATAGATCCCAATTAAACCATTCTGAATAGGGATTATAGTATTTCCATGGTGCTTTTACATGCATCCCTTGTCTTTGTGGAGATTGGGGATTCTGATCAGCAGAGAGAGCTCATCTGTTTGCTTAGGGTCAACCAAAGCACAATGTTATCTGATGCAAAAAATAATTAGTGAATGTCTTCATGAAAGTAAACAAAGTTTGATAGAGAAATGTAATGTTCCAAGGAAATATTCATAATATTTAGATGCTAGTTCACTGCCCTCCTCTAAAAAAAAAAATTGTTTATAAAAAAAAGTATTGGATTTCATTATTTTAAGTTGTTTGGGCACCGAAAAGTTTCTGTAACATGGATTTTTTTTTTAACCAAGATACAACTAATTGACAGTGAAGTCCCCATTTGGCATCATGCTTCAAAAACACATGTAGTGGCTGACAGAAAACAAAGGGAGTGTCCAAATTTTTACCATCACTTAGTAAATAATTTTATTAATACATAGATATTTTATGTCGAGTAAATAATTTGTGCTTGTCTCTTAATAGAAAATACTGGCGGAAGAGTCTTTCTATACTGCCAATCATTCTTGAACATACTGCCTGGCACCAGACACAGAGTAGTTGTTCATTATATATGTGTGCTGAGAAAATGAATTAATGACAGTTTTTCTAACCAAACACCACACCTTAAAGAACATATTGAAGTATAACAGGTAGATAGATAGCTAGATAGATAGACATATATACACACACATACGTACACATATTTACATATCTGTGTACTATATCACAAATCATGTGTGCATAGATCCATGAATTTTTGCAAAGTGAACAGATTGCTGCAAGCATCTAAATCAAGAAATAGAATCTTATAACTGCCCAGAAGCTCTCTTATTTTCCTTCCCGTCACTTCCAAAAGTAATTTCTACTCAGACTTCTAACTATAAATTAATGTTGCTTGCTATAGTGACTTTGGCTTATTTCACTCAACATTATGTTTGTGAGATTCATCCATATTGTTATATGTAAACATGGTTTTGTACTTATTACATACATATTAAAACTATATATTAAAATTTCAATATGTAGCTAAAATATTGTCTTCCATTTTGTGGTTGCCACTTTTGATGGTGTCTTTGGTCAACAGAAGTTGTAGTTAAATACAGTCTAATTTATCATTATTTTTCCTTTATGTTTAGTACCATTTGTGTCTTGCTTAGGAAATCTTTGGCTACCTCTGAGATTATGACCACGTTTTCCTGTTTTTCCTCTAAAGCATTTTTATTTTTCCATTTCCATTTTGATTTATAATAGATTAAGAATTGAGTTTTGTATACAGTGTAATAGAAATTCACAAACATTTCCCCCCGTACAATTGACCCAACACCACTTATTTAAAAGACCATAATTTCTCACTCTTAGGCAGTGCCATCTTTGTGTATGTGTGGGTCTGTTTCTGGACTCTGTTTTACTCCACTGATCTATTTGTCTATACTTGCACCAATAGCAGGCTTTCTTAACTAATCCAGGTTTAAAATATGTCTCAATATTCAATCTTATATCTAAAATATCTACATGTATGTATAAGTATCCACAATTGTTCTTCTATGTTTGTTGAACAGTCTTTGTATTCACAATTATGTATGTTACACTTTATCTGTATTTTTTCTATTTTTTAATTATAAATGAAAGCTAATGTGGTTTTTATTGGAATTCAAATGTATCCATAGATAAAGTGGGGGAGAATTTCCATCTTTAAAATATTAAGTGTTGTAAATCCCCTTTATTTATTTAAGCCTATTTTACTTTGTCTCTATGATCTTCTCTTGTTTTCAATTTCTGCATGTCCCATGTCAGTGTCAGAATTTGTGCTAATATTATTAGGACAAATTCAATGACAAGTTGAACTTAGCTCTCTATAACTCTAGTGTACTGAAATTTTAACTCACTAAAGTCTCTGACGTTGTCTTTCTCCATTCCCTAAGACTGGCAATAGTTCTATTGAGTTTCTGCGTCTCTTATCAGATAAATATACTATGGAATATCCATACAATGGAATATTATTCATCTCTAAAAAAAATGAGCTAGGAAGCCATGAAATGACATGAAGGAACCTTAAATGCATATTACTAACTGAAAGAAATCAGTATAAAAAGGCTACGTACTGTATGATTACAATCATACAACATGGTGAAAGGGGCAGAACTATGGAGACAGTAGAAGGATCAGCGTTTGCCAGGGGCTGGGGGCGGGGAGGGGCAAGAAGGTTGTATAGATGCAGCACAGAGGATTTTAGAGCCGTGAAAATACTCTGTATTATACTATAATGATAGGCGCATTTATTAAATATTTGTCCAAACTTATGGAATGTGTGATGCCAGGAATGAACCCTAAAGTATAACCTTTGGATGAGTATGTTAATGAAGGTTCACGGACTGTAACAAATTGCAGTGGTACTGGGGAGGTTCTACATGTGCGGGTCAAGGAGTACATGGGAAATCTCTGTACTTTCAGTTTTGCTGTGAATCTAAACTTCTCTTAAAAAATAAAGTCTTTATAAAAAATTAATAAAATAAACCATCAAAGAACAAACAACAGAGCACTGCTCCTAGACAAGATATGATTGCTAATCCTACACAAGTGTGATTTTTACTTACCAAATCAGCATTAGAATGAGAATGATTCCATTTAAAAAAAATTCTTTGTGTTGCTTCTCTTTCTGTCCTTTAAATACAGGCCTCAAAGTAGCTAGCTGCTGTGGTAGGACTAATTACTTTTAATGACTTGGAAAAAACCTGTGACTAATGTTGCTCTTAAGTGTGACAAAGAAAAGAGCAGCTTCACTTCACTCCTCACTTATTATGTTCACTCTGAATACATTGTCTTTTCTCATATACGGCTTGAGCTCTGAGCCAGAGACAGGTTGAAAGACATCCACTAATCAGTGCAGGACTCTGGAGTGATGGAAACGTAACCAGTTCAAGCAAAAGTAGAGGGAGGGAGGCCTTCTTCTCTGAACAGAACCTAATTCATCATCACAAACTATCATGAGCAATTTGTTCATGGGAAATCAATGCAGTCCTTAACCTTTCCTCTACTCTGGCTCTCCCAGCAAACAAATTACTTGGGACGATCTGAAACTCAAGTGATAAAAATAAAGGAAATTTCACACTGGGAAAGAAACTAGTTCATTTAATTCAGGATCCTGTTTTTATAATACTGTTCGGGGTCAGTTTTGAGAAGTGTGTGATGATTTATTTTCTTATGTCTACAAAAAAATAGTAATTCTTATAATAACTGAATTGGTGCAAGTATTCTGTTTATAGCATGGACAAGAATTTGTGGACTCCTGTGTCTCTGATCCCCAGAAAATGCCTTATAAACTGTCACTCAAATATTTTTTATGACTAGAAGTTGAAACTGTAAATACATTTTTACTCTTGTTTTAGTTTTCTCTTTTTGACAGTTTTGCGTCTAGAAAGCCCAGCCATGGATTGATGCATTCTGAGAATTGTAATTTTACTTTATTTATTTTTTAAAGATTTTATTTATTTATTTAAGAGAGAGAGTATGTGGGGTGGAGGGCCAGAGGGAGAGGGAGAAGCAGACTCTCCGCCGAGCAGGGAGCCCGATGTGGGACTGGATCCCAGGACCACAGGATCATGACCTGAGCCGAAGGCAGATGCTTAGCCAACTGAGCCACCCAGATGCCCTGAGAACTGTAATTTTAAAAGCAAGGTAAATAACAAGTGGATAAATACTTCCCTGTTTACACAGTGGAATACTATGCAGTCATAAGAATGAACAAATGGTAGCTACCACTGATGATATGGATGAAACACACAAGCCTAACGAATAAATGTAGCCACACACAAATAAGTAATGATTCCATTTACATCATTCGAATGATTGGAGTCATTCAAAATGGTTCAAAATAATTACGGTCTGATTCCATTTATACAGCACTCAGAAGCGGCACAAATAATGCGAAAGTCAAGGTGATGGTAACTCTGGGTGGAGGGAGAGGAGTGAAGGGTTCTGGGCTGCCTGTAATCCGGATCCTGGTCACGTGGGAATGCAGCCAAGTTGTACAATTAATAATTGTTACCTTTTGGATGTATAAATCAATACATTATTTAAAATTCGTAAGCATTTAAAATATGTTTAAAACGAGGCCATTTCGTTTTGTGTGGAAACAATTGTGTTCTTAATACAATTTTTTTATGCACAAAAAAACCTAGAAGAAACAATACAGTCATGTCATCTGATTAAATTTACTATGTTCATATTAGAGTTTAACTCTACATGAATTTGGAAACGCTGTGATTTTGCCCACTATCTTCTGTGTTTATGCCAAGAAAACACTCCATAAATGTCAGACGAACAAGAGGCAGCACCCAGGTTGCAGAGAACTCACTGTTTTCCCTAACAACTTAGCTGTGAATGTTATACTCCCAAGTAGCGAGTAGCCACGCCCCATTCTCTCATCCCAGTTAGGGAGCGGAGTATTGGAGTTGGGGGTGGTGAGTTGTGTACATTGGCACTTCATGGGCTCGACAATTGTGCTCACCACAATATCACACACTTGTTTGTTGAGCACATTAGAATCACCTGCGGTAAGGGCTAGTGTGATAGCATTTGTTTTCACCACCAAAGACTGAAAATTTTGCCCCAGGGGCTCTCTATGATGCAAATATGTATTTTGCTTGATCTTCAAAGTGTCTTAAAGTAAGTCGAGGAAGTATTTTTAACATCTGGATCATTCGTTCACTCGTGAAAAAAAATCGTATTTTTTTATCTATCTTGAAATAGCAAACCTTTTGGCATCACTAGGCCTATATTCCCAGGAAGCTGGAAGATGCTTAATGATCAAACACTGCCCCCTTGAGAGAGGGCATTGTGCACGTCAGTTCAGAACTTTCCTCCACTTTTAACTTCCCAGCAGGGATGCCAAAATCAGTTGTCATTTTTCTTGAACAACGATTTTTTATAGAAGAAAAAGATGCCTTTTGACAAAATCCCTCTCACGAGCAGGAAAATAATATTTAGATTTAGACGCTGCATATTTCAGGGAGGTTTGGTGAGCACACTCTTTTGTTTCAAGTGAAGACTATTTTTAGAATTTAATATGCAAAAAAAGATGTCATTTATCTTACACTCAGACTGTTTCACTCATTTACAACATGTATGGCCCCTAGAGAGAGAGGGCCAAATTTTTTAAATTTTTGTTCCTAAAAACATCTCATCTACCTTGCAAGCAGTGCCCTTGCTCTAGCCCAGGTAAGTTTACAGAAAAAATATATGTAGGGAGAAAGAACAATCCCCAAAAATGTGAATGGTGTCCTGGTAAAAAGATGAAAAATAAAGAAGGATCCAGAGCAGCCCAAAGAGACACTGAAAAAGAAATAGAAGCATATCCACAAATAACTAGAGAGAACAGTTTCTGCCTACATTTGTCTCTAATTAAAAAAAAAAAAAAGTCAAATGAAAAGATTGGTATGACCCCTAGGATAAAGTCACCAAATCCCCTGCAGGTGGATATGAAGAAAGAGAAAGCTATGACTTGGAAACAGTTTTTGTGTGCAGGTAGGGTATGGCAAGCATTATCTCCTCAAACGTTTACTTTGACACAGAATTCCCACCCAGATCCGCTGACTGTGAAAATGGGGCCTGATCACCAGACACCTGTCAGAGCTGCATACCCCTGGGCTCCATATTGACCTTAATGAAAGCAGTCTCAGACCTGCCCTAAAAAGAAAAATCCTGGACCCTGGGGGCAAACCTACTATATGTCAGGAACCATTGTTTAGACACATGCTAGAACCAAAAAAATACATATTTTTGGTACATTGGCACCCCAGAGCCAGGCTGCAACTGCTTTTCCACTTGTGTTTAAATAGAAGTATGAATCCAAAAGAAAATATCTTCTCTTGTTTCTGATAAATAATTTAAGTTAAAATAATGCAAATGTGTATATCATACTTTTCTGTGACAGTTGATTATTTTGCATGCCTTATGCTGGCGTAAAGCTAAAGCTTGCCCAGAATTACAAAGCAAACACCCAGTAAACACTCTCTGCTCTCATGGAGCACTTTACATCTTCATTGATATCATTTTCAGCTCTTTTGCATTAGCTTGATCAAGAATGGGGGTTCCCAGTGGCAATGGAATGCAGAGGAATTTTGTCTTCTGGGTATTTCTTCATCTCAATTCCAGTGAAGGTGGAAACAGTGACTTCTTACTGAGGGCAAAGCTCAACTGCTAGATTAAAGCTTTCCTTACTGACCCTCCCCGCCCCGCTGCTGCCCAGAAAAGGGAGCCACAATGGTGTTAGAGCCTCAGAAACAGTAACTTGCTTGTTGTGATGAAAGTTTAAGGAAAACTACTTCTGAGACCAGTGGGAGAAGTGAATTTATTTATTTATTTATTTATTTTTATTTTTTAAAGATGTTATTTATTTGACAGAGAGAGACACAGCGGGAGAGGGAACACAAGCAGGGGGAGTGGGAGAGGGAGAAGCAGGCTTCCCGCAGAGCAGGGAGCCCGATGTGGGGCTCGATCCCAGGACCCTGGGACTCATGACCTGAGCCGAAGGCAGATGCTTAATGACTGAGCCACCCAGGCACCCCGAGAAGTGAATTTAGATTTAAATTGAATCAAAATAAAGCAAAGCCAGCATTCAAAGGTCATTCTGTGCTGATTAACATTGACAAAATCCTTTTAAATGAGCAAAAATCCCAATTGATTCCAAGACCTTATTTGGACTTACGTCCTAAAGCATTTCTGAATGTAGTGTTAGGAAACGGGATTTGTCTTGTCAAAGCAAAAGTGGCACTGGACAAATTCAAACAAACAAGGAAGACTTTATTCAAGACTATTTCAACAGGGAGAGAGGCCAGAACTGAGTCTAAACTCAACTCCACTGAAGCAAAAGACAGTGCAGTTTTATAAACTGGGGTGAAGGGGGATGGTAGGCTCTCTGTTGGCTAATTGGTTTTAGCCAAAGGAAAAGTAAACTTTTTCTTCTTGAGAGAAGGTAGTGTTACGAACTGGACTTAGGAACTGGCTCAAGTTAGACTCCTAGCCTCCCATAGGAACTGGAGGACAAGAACCTATTTTCCTTGATGATGACATTTCAGAGGGATGGGTCCTATGTCCTTGAGAAAGATAGTCCTGGGTTGCAAGAGTGGCAAGAAGCTTTTAAGAAGACTTACATCTCAAGGGGCGCCTGGGTGGCTCAGTTGGGTAAGCCTCTGCCTTAGGCTCAGGTCATGATCCCAGGGTCCTGGAATCGGAGCCCTGCACCATTGCACCATGGGGCTCCCTGCTCAGTGGGGAGTCTGCTTCTCCCTTACCCTCTGCCTGCCAGTTCCCCTGCTTGTGCTCTCTGTGAAATAAATAAATAAAATCTTTTAAAAACAATAAAAAATTTACATCTCAAAAGGCAGAGAAGGATTTACAAGGACAAGTTTCCAATTTTTTTGTGTGTTGAAAACCTTTTATTTTTATTTTTTAAATTTTATTTTATTATGTTATGTTAGTCATCATACATTACATCATTAGTCTTTGATGTAGTGTTGCATGATTCATTGTTTGCATATAACACTCAGTGCTCCATTCAATACCTGCCCTCCTTAATAACCATCATGGTGCTAACCCATTCCCCCACCCACCTCCCCTCTAAAACCCTCAGTCTGTTTCTCAGTGTATAGTCTCTCATGGTTCGTCGCCCCCTCCGATCCACCCCCTTCATTTTTCCCTTCCAACTATCTTTTTTTTTTTTAACATATAATGTATTATTTGTTTCAGAGGTACAGATCTGTGATTCAACAGTCTTACACAACTCACAGCGCTCATCATAGCACATACCCTCCCCAATGTCTATCACCCAGCCACCCCATCCCTCCCACCCCCCATCACTCCAGCAACTCTCAGTTTGTTTCCTGAGATTAAGAATTCCTCATATCAGTGAGGTCATATGATACATGTCTTCTCTGATTGACTTATTTTACTTAGCATAATACCCTCTAGTTCCTTCCATGTTGTTGCAAATGGCAAGATTTTGTGGGTTTTTTTGGATAGCTGCATAATATTCCATTGTGTGTGTGTCTATGTGTGTATACATACACCACATTTTCTTTATCCATTCATCTGTCGATGGACATCTTGGCTCCTTCCACAGTTTGGCTATTGTGGACATTGCTGCTATAAACATTGGGGTGCACGTACCCCTTCGGATCACTACATTTGTATCTTTGGGGTAAAGACCCAGTAGTGCAATTGCTATTTCCAACTGTTTGAGGAACCTCCATACTGTTTTCCAGAGGGGTTGCACCAGCTTGCATTCCCACCAACAGTGTAGGAGGTTTCCCCTTTCACCGCATCCCCGCCAACATCTGTCGTTTCCTGACTTGTTAATTTTAGCCATTCTGACTGGTGTGAGGTGGTATCTCATTGAGGTTTTGATTTGGATTTCCCTGATGCCGAGTGATATTGAGCACTTTTTCATGTGTCTGTTGGCCATGTGGATGTCTTCTTTGGAAAAATGTCTGTTCATGTCTTCTGCCCGTTTCTTGATTGGATTATTTGTTCTTTGGGTGTTGAGTTTGATAAGTTCTTTATAGATTTTGGATACTAACCCTTTATCTGATATGTCATTTGCAAATATCTTCTCCCATTCTGTGGTTATCTTTTGGTTTTGTTGACTGTTTCCTTTGCTGTGCAAAAGCTTTTATCTTGATGAAATCCCAATAGTTCATTTTTGCCCTTGCTTCCCTTGCCTTTGGTGATGTTTCTAGGAAAATGTTGCTGCGGCTGAGGTCAAAGAGGTTGCTGCCTGTGTCCTCCTCTAGGATTTTGATGGATTCCTGTCTCACATTTAGGTCTTTCATCCATTTTGAGTCTATTTTTGTGTGTCATGTAAGGAAATGGTCGTTTCATTCTTCTGCATGTGGCTGTCCAATTTTCCCAACACCATTTGTTGAAGAGACTGTCTTTTTTCCATTGGACATTCTTTCCTGCTTTGTCGAAGATGAGTTGACCATAGAGTTGAGGATCCATTTCTGGGCGCTCTATTCTGTTCCATTGATCTATGTGTCTGTTTTTGTGCCACTACCATACTGTCTTGATGATGACAGCTTTGTAATAGAACTTAAAGTGCGGAATTGTGATGCTGCCAGCTTTGCTTTTCTTCTTCAACATTCCTCTGGCTATTCAGGGTCTTTTCTGGTTCCATACAAATTTTAGGATTATTTGTTCCATTTCAAACATTTCTATCTCTGGCACCCGACCCCGTGTGGAGTCTCCAAACCCAGCAGATCCCTGCGGTGTGCTCCCGCGCCGCTCCTCCCGGGGGAGGAAGGGGAGTCTCCCCGGATCTGCCGCCTGTTGGGTCCCTGCTGGAGGAGCAGTGGCCCAACTGGGCTGCGGATCACAGTTTAGGGCCACCCCGAGCTGAGAGCCCGCGCCTCGGCTCCGTCTCTGCAGCCGGCTTCCCCGCTCCGATCCCTGGGAGCTCTGGTGCACTCAGACATCCCCGGTCTTTCTGTGACCCCGAGGGTCCCGAGACCCCACTCTCCCGCGAGGGTTCCACCCCCCGCTTAGCCACTGCAGCGACATCTCTCCACGGAGCCGACTTCTAAAAGGTCCGATTTTGTGCTCCGCGGCTCTAGCACTTGCCAGAAGCGACCGACGGAGGCCCCTCCCCCGCCGTCTATCCTCCCGAATATCGCCTCGGATTCACTTCTCCGCACGCCCTACCTTCCAGTAAGTGGTCGCTTCTCTGTTCAGAGAGTTGCTGCTACTCTCCTGTTCGATCTCCTGTTGAGTTCGTAGGTGTTCAGAATGGTTTGATCCCTATTCAGCTGAATTCCTGAGACCAGACGAAATCCAGGTCTCCTACTCCTCCGCCGTCTTGCTCCGCCCCCAAGGACAAGTTTTCTAAAGTGAATGTTCTAAGAAAAGGGAGGTCAGTGTCCTAAAATCAGGAAGAAGCCTAAGGTTTAGTCAAGCTCAGGGGAACATTAAGGCCGTCTTGGTCAGACTCCAGAACACCCAGCTTCAACGTTTAGTGTTCCGTTTTCTTCTTAGAGCCTTGTTATTGTTTCTCTCATCATTTGTATGAGCATATCAAATATTAACACATGTATTGCACATTTTTAAATGTTCATAGCAGTACCAAAGGGGCATATGCTGTCCTTCAGGTTCTCAAAGTATCACAAACAAATTGATAAAGCAAGATTTTCACAAAGGTATTTGAAATTCAAGAACGGGGTTCAGAGTCTTGGCTCTGAATATCACTAGTCGCATGGCCTTGTTTGGTCTACTAAACTGGTACAGTTTTCTTATCCATAAAAGAGAGTGTTAAAAAAATAAATAAGTTGAATAAAAAATAGACACTTCCCAAACCCTGTCTCTTGGGAACTCTGGTGAACAGACCCTCTAGGCATCACCCCTCCCCACCATGATCCCCACCTCCTGGAGTTCACTTTTATGGAATCCCCTCCCCTTGGGACTCTATTTGCTCCTTGGTGAAAGAGTGGCAGGATGTCAAGGAACTTCTGGCCTCCCGGTCCTGAGGGCAGCCTCCAGGGACGGACCTGGATTTTTATCTAGGGAGTATCTTTTCACACCTTGTGAGCTGACATGTGACCATCTTGCTGAATCTCAGTTTACCCACCTATAAAATGCAGGAATGATTCCCAAACTCCCATTCTGTTCCAGAGACCAGGGCATTGCAAACAGTGGCTCATAGTTAGAAAGTTTAGAAGCAGTACATGCCTCTTTTCAATGGACGGTTTAATTGGCAAAATGACTTTACACCCTCTTTTTTTACATTTTGCCATATGCCACTAAGGATATTTACTTTTTCACTGAGTATTTAGTGCTTTGGGACTTCTTTGATGCTTAATATTGCACTAAACACACAGAAAAAAGTATTACTTAAAACAAAAAGGGCAGATTGTAAGTCACACCATTTGTTGCTATACAAAATATGAAATGGAAGAGTATAATTAACCTGATCATGTTTAAACATAGTTAAAGAGGAAATGCTGCTGGGAAGTTCAGAAGGTGATGCTTCTCTTGTACCAAGAATAAGAACATTATCTTCTCAAAATGTTTTATCAGAGTAGCAAACCCTCTTCAAGTCTTAGATGATTCTGAAATCATGGAGTGTTGTTTTTTGTTTTGTTTTTTTTTTTTTTACTGGCTGTAGAGGTTATTCAAAATGTATTTGCTCCAGGAAGTCCCAAAATGTTTTGAAAAACCGTGTGTATACTGTCCTAAGTTCAAGTCAGCATCTAAATTTTGTATCACAAATTTAAACAGTTTCTAAAATTGTAATTTTCAGTAATCAACATTGTAAAGCAAAACAGATACTTTTTAAAAAAATATGTACATAATAAAATACACATGACACAGTGGTTTGATACTTCTAATTCAATTTTAAAAATGATCTTTATTAGCGATTGGAAATATTACATCATTTTCTTATTTTCCTGGAATCATAATTTTATCTCAAATTCTATCAATGTTTTAGTCATCTTTTAAATTTTAGAATGGTTTTAGATTTATAGAAAATTTACAAAGATAGCACACGGTCCCATGTTTCCCACACAGAGTTTACCATATCACATACGCACACACACACACACACATACACACATATACACAGTAGTAATAATGAACCAATACTGACACATTATTTTTAGCTAAATTTGGTACTCTATTCAGGCTTCTTTAGTTTTTATCTAATGATCTAATGTTCTTTCTATAGTTTCGTATGCCATCCTGAGTACCGCATGACATTTGGTTTTCATGTTCTGTTAGCTTTCTTTGGTCTGTCACAATTTTTAAGTCATTTTTGCTTCTGATGACCTTGACAGTTTTGAGGCATGTACTGGTCAGATATTTTGTACAATGTCCCTCAATTTGGATTTGTCTGATGTTTTCCTTACAATTCGACTGGGTTTGCTTTTCTTTTGGGAGGAAAGCCACTCGGGTAAATTCACATTCTAGAACATCAAGCCATATCAAGGCTGTGTAATAGCAACCTAGCTCATTACCATTGATACTGACCTTAATCACCCACTGCAGTTTTGTCATATTTGCCCATCATAATGTATTCCCATACTGTACTCTTTGGAAAGTAGTCACAATTCCTAGCCCACACTTGGTGATAGGGAGTTACACGTGGTAGTGGCTGATGCTGTGCGTGCATGGCAGCAAGGGCTCCATGGGGACCTCTCTTGTTTCAATTCTGCTGTGCATTTAAACTTCTCTAAAAAATAAGATCTATTTTATTTTATTTTTTAAAGACTTATTTATTTGAGAGAACGAGAGAAAGTGGGGGAGGGGCAGAGGGAGAGAATCTTCAAGCAGATTTCCCTCTCAGCTCGGAGCTCCATGTGGGCACGGGCCTTGATCTCACGGCCCTGAGATCAAGACCTGAGCTGAAACCAAGAGCCACACGCTTAACTGACTGAGCCACCCAGGCGTCCTGATAAGATCTATTTGTAAAAATTAATAGGACCTTACCCTCCTGGAAGCAGCTTAAAACCTATTTGGAATACGTTATCCAAAGTGAAAACATTTACTTGGAGTTCTTTGCTAGATCTTTCCAAAAGAAGATATTCAGGAGTTGATTCAGTAAAGACTATCTTGTCTCTGAGCAAAGACAAGGATCAGATAAGAAGCTTTGAAATTATGACTTAGATGGAATGGAAATGAAGAGGTTTGAGACACATGAAGTGTAGACGGGATTGGTAATCCTGTCTTCTCATTTTCTAAAGAAATCACAAAGCCTTAGGAACTTTGAATCCAACCTCTCGCATATTCTTACAGTCATTGTTTTAACTGCCATTCAAACTTTAATTGATGCTTTTTAAAAAGATTTATTTATTTTAGAGAGAGAGAGAGCATGCACATGCACTCATAGGATGGAGGGGCAGAGGGAGAGAGAGAATCTCAAGCAGACTCTATGCTGAGTGTGGAGCCCAGCGTGGGGCTCAATCTTATGACCTCAAGATCCTGACCTGAGCCAAAACCAAGAGTCCTATGCTTAATTGACTGAGCCGCCCAGGCGCCCCTTAATTGATGCTTATTAAAAGCCTATGAATTGCCAGATTCTGCACTGGTAGGTGGAGATAAGATGATGAGAAAGAGACTGTTCTGGTCTTCAGAAAGCTAACACGTATTTGTTTTTCCTCTGCCCGCACACGGAGGGGAAAATGCATGCTGATAACCTCATGCCTCCTCTTCCTTCATTTCCTGGGACACTCTGGATTGGAATGCATTCAGTTCCACATTGATCACCCTCCAGGTTAACCTTCCTGCAGTTCACCCCGCCACACACGCCCTCATTCAGGCAGGGGCAGCAGGAGGTGTTGCCTTTATAGGGCTGTCTCTCTTTTTCCTTGAAAAAGGAAAAAGGTCCAATCAACACAAAAACCTGCACATGAGTACTGCATCCAACTCCATGAGTTTGCCAGTAGGTACACACCCATGAAACCGTCACTTCATCAAAGCCATAGACTTATCCATCACTTCCCAAAGATTTCCTCCTGTCTCCTTTAATTTTTTTAATTTATTCTTTAAAATGTTGTGTGTATGTGTGTGTGTGTGTGTGGTAATGGTTCTGTATTATATAGTAAATTTGCTAAGATGGCAGATCTTATGTTAAGTGCTCTTACCACCAAAGGAAAAAACAAACAAACAATGTGGGGCTCTCTTAGAATCGGAGGCTCTTCCAGGGAGCTGTCAGCATGCCCTGTCCGGTGGCCTGGTTTGGATCCCAAATATGTAACGTGTTTGTTCACTTGCAGAGTAACACCTGTTATTCATTGCCTTGTTATAGCAATCCTGCCAACTCGATGATATGGTAGTTGTCATTCCTACTTTACCCAGGAAGAATCTGAGGCAGAATTAAAGGGATGGTCTGAGATCCCTGAGGTCGGGGTAGGTATGAATCTAAGCGGAGACCTATGGATTTTCAATTCCGTATTCACCATATTCACCTCTCCATTTCTGAGGGGTTGTGATGATGCTGCCTATTTTTCACCTTTGTTCTGGTCCGAGAACATATGCTGTGTGGTAGGGTCATCTCTGAAGTTAAATCCATGATCCAACAATGGTCAAAGACTCTAACTTCCAATGAGTTTTTATCAGCATGTTCAAAATGGCAGGAGGGGGTATGAGACTTTTGCTTTTACAGCCTTATAGTTTATGCCTCCCAGTGGCTTCTTATTTTTAGTTTCTTCTTTGCAATATAAAATTACGTATATTGGGGCCCCTGGGTGGCTCAGTCGTTAAGCGTCTAACTGCAGCTCAGGTCATGATCACGGGGTCCTGGGATCGAGCCCCGCATCGGGCTCCCTGCTCCGCGGGAAGCCTGCTTCTCCCTCTCCCACTCCCCCTGTTTGTGTTCCCTCTCTCGCTGTGTCTCTCTCTGTCAAAATAAATGAATAAAATCTTTAAAAAAAATTCCGTATATTGATGCCTCTTATGTTCATAATATCCTCACATAGGATTTAGTTTTGAAATTCCCTTCTGGCTTAATGTTTCTACAGCTTTTATCTTTATAATTTATTGTAAATCAGTTGTTGGTTTTCATAAATAAAACTTTCAGCACATCTAAAATGTCATCTTTCTTCTCAGCCCACCTGTTCCTTCTGAATTCTGTTTTCCGCCTAAAATGATTCGTATTTACGTATCATACAAAAGAGGGAATTAATGGTGTGTGTGAATGGCAGGGAGTGGAGGTGTATATATGCATTTGGAAATTTATTCAAGTCTCAATACTAGATAGACTTGTGGTACAGGGTAACTGTAATTTTAAAGGTTAAATTTGGGGAAAAGGGGCCTGCTTGTAATTTTTCATGGAAATTCTTTTTTTTATTTTTTATTGTTATGTTAATCACCATAAATTACCTCATTAGTTTTTGATGTAGTGTTCCATGATTCATTGTTTGTGTATAACACCCAGTGCTCCACGCAGAACGTGCCTTCTTTAATACCCATCACCAGGCTAACCCATCCCCCCACCCCCCTCCCCTCTAGAACCCTCAGTTTGTTTTTCAGAGTCCATCGTCTCTCATGGTTCATCTCCCCCTCCGATTCCCCCCCTTCATTCTTCCCCTCCTGCTATCTTCTTCTTTTTTTTTTCTTAACATATCCTGAAAGACATGTATCATATGACCTCACTGATCTGAGGAATTCTTAATCTCAGGAAACAAACTGAGTGTTGCTGGAGTGGTGGGGGGTGGGAGGGATGGGGTGGCTGGGTGACAGACATTGGGGAGGGTATGTGCTATGGTGAGCGCTGTGAATTGTGCAAGACTGTTGAATCATGGAGATTCTTTTAGATTACTTTGCAGATCATTGCCTTGAACTCTCTGGTTCAAATCCCAGCTTCATTGTCCCAGGTCTGTGTGTGCACTTTGCAGTGTAAAACTCTCCATCAATAAACATTACAAGGATGAAATTTATAACAACCAGTAGGCTGTTACAATCACACTAAGCTGGATCATCCAGCATATTTATTTAATAATAAAGAGCCCATGCATATCCTTTCCTGTGGAATTGGAAATTAAGCTTGTGTGATGATTTTTTGATACTCATAAAATAGCTTTACAGTGGGATTTAAAAAACGTTTTACAAATACTAATCCCTGTAACACTTCAACAGATAAGGATTATAAATTGTACTTTCTGAGAGGAGCTAAGAGATCATCCATTGGTGCCCCAAATTGCCAAATGTGAAGCCAGCATAAGAAATAGATTTCCACTGCTCGTTACTCTCTGGTACTCATTCTAATCAATGGATGCCCTGCTCTCAGCAAATGCCAGCCACCAGCCTGATTCTAATTCAAAAACGAACCTTGAGAAATTCAAAGTCTCCCAGAAGAAAGGAAGATAATATATGAGAGATAAGCAATGAAATATCCTCTCAAAGACACAGGAGTTGTAGATTATTTTGAGAAATGTTTATTCTGTAAATGTTTAACAAATCACTTAACAGAATCACAATCACTTAACAGAACAGTGTCGTCGAAGTCACGGTTGTTATTAACACTGATTATCTTATTTTGTCATGTAATTATCATAACAGGGCAGTGAGCTATATCCTTTGCTTTTACACCGGAAGGAAGTCATGACTCAAAGAACATAAAATTTGTCTCAGTTAGTGTCTCAGTCAGTCGTGACCCCAAGATTTGGGCTCTTCACATGACCATTTTGCCTTTCTAGGGGAATATCTATTATTTATTAATTCTTTAAAAATCCCCAAGCACTCAGTATTTGTATGTTCTTTACACTCTGAAACTTGATAACTTACAGTGGGTGGGCAAAAGGAATGGCAGGTCTCACACTACTCTCAGAGGCGTTCCAGAATTCCAAGGGGAAAGCATGGAGTCGAAGAGCAGCACACCACCTGTCTGGGAACTCGCCTCCAGTGTTTTGTAATGGAGCTGAGTGAGTGCCTGTTGACAGCCCAAAGCACCTCCACGTAAACCAAGCTGGTATGTCAGACAGGGATCTAAAAATCCATTAATTGTGCATGTGGATGGGGCCTCCATTGTATACCAAAAGGCAGACTGGGAATTTAAGGCAGATTAGAAATAAAATTTGGGGAGAATGCAAGAAAAACTAGGTAGTGAAAATGATGAAAACGAGAGTTTATTGCAAAACAGGAAGAGTTTATTGGAAAACTGAAATGAACGAGTTACATTTAAGAGTAGTCACCCTGGGGGCGCCTGGGTGGTTCAGTTGTTAAGCGTCTGCCTTCGGCTCAGGTCATGGTCCCAGGGTCCCGGGATCGAGTCCCGCATCGGGCTCCCTGCTCATCGGCGAGCCTGCTTCTCCCTCTCCCACTCCCCCTGCTTGTGTTCCTGCTCTTGCTGTGTCTCTCGGTAAAATAAATAAATAAAATCTTTTTAAAAAAAAGAAAAAGGCAAAGAAACATATTCATCTGAATAGGATTTGTGGGCATCACTGCCCTGTAACATCAGTTAATTGTGAATGTTCCTGTGGCGTGCAGAATTCTAAGGCCTGCGAGGTTCTTCCCCGTCCTGCCGGAGGCGCCCTTCATAGTCGCTGCGTCTGTAGAGATGATGGTTCTACCCACACAATTAGGTTATGTTATAGGGTCCAGTTGACCTTAAACTAGGGAGATTATCTGGACATATTTTAAAAATCACATAAAATAGAAAGTTGTTTCCAGCTGGTGGAAAAATAGAAAGTCACTCTGGCCTGGAAGAAAGCAAACATTCATGCCTATTGGGTTACAAGAAAAAGGACCTGAAAATGGCCCCCGGAGCCGAGCATCTGCTAACAAGACAGGCTGCCAGGGAGCCTCGATCCTACAAGGCAACCTAGGCAATTATGTCCACCACAACAAGGATCTTGGAAGTGGATTTCTTCCCGAAGCCTCCAGGGGAGATTTCAGCCCAGCTGAGACAGGCATGTCAACCCTGCAGTAATATCCCTAGCAGAGAATGAGCCAGGCATTTCCAGACCTCTGACCTGAGAACTCTGAGCTCAGAACCGGTGCGGTTTTAGACGCTTTTGCTGGTTTGTTATATGGCAACAGAAAAGTAAGACAATTCCTACTAATGAAACATTAAATTGCTTATAAAAAGTATGTGTTTTAGGGGCACCTGGGTGGCTCAGTCAGGCGAGGGTCTGACTTTTGATTTCGGCTCATGTCATGATCTCGGGGTCGTGGGATCGAGCCCCACATTGGGCTCCACACACAGCGGGGTGTCTGCTCGAGATCCTCTCTCTCCCTCTTCCCCCCCAAATAAAAAAAAAAAAAGGTTGTGTTTTAAATTTTTGTACCTAAACCCCCATTTGTCATCTAGAATGACTCCTACCCTGGAAGGCGTGGATCCCTAAGAAGGTGACATCAGAAGTTTCTCATGTATAGATGCATATGACACACATGTTCAAATCTGATCACCTCTTCATTGCTAAAGATGTATCTGAGTATGCCAATTAGATTTCAATGTATACTTTCCTGTTTAACTGATTAACATAAATATTTGTATTGGATTTAATGAACAAATACAAAAATATATTTGTTATACATGAAACTTCATTATAAATGTTATTCATTGTGGTAAGCAATGAAGTTTCATGTGCACCATTCATTCTAAAAAAAAAAAAAAGAGCTTGATTTACTCTCATTTAGATTGCAGCAAACGCATTAGTTGAAATTTCTGAATAACATTCAGCAATTTTTCTACATTGTTATAAATCTATTTCAAAAGACACTGGTCAACTGCAGTGAAGATAATTTAGCATTTTTTAATTATGAAAGACTGCACTTACTACCAGAGGTAAGAGTTTGCAACTTAATGTTTACAGTTCCAAATAGTCCAGGGATTGGGAAGACTTCAGAAAACAAGTAGCAATTGAGAGGTAGGCCAGGAGTCAGTATTTCTCAATGGGGGATGATGCAGAACCTCAGTATGGGAGCAGTGAGCAAGAACAAGGGTGGCCTGGAAAACATATGACCCATCTAAGGTGGGGGCAGCTCTGCTCAAACTGACTGTTGACATACAGGAATGTGTGGTCTCATCTTCGGACTTTTCCCGTTGAGACCAGAAACCTGGCTCTTTAGGTGAAACTTCCTGTTTTCAAAAGCACTCGATAAGCCAAAACTATGTGAAAGGGGGAAAAAAAGGCAAACTTGTCTTCGATTGTATATCGTATAGTTTATAAGCTGCAAATATGCCCTCCAATTTTCTGTGATTTATTTTAAGAATGTATTGCAAAGAAGTCCAGGTAATTGAGAGCAATGAATAACTGAGTTTGGATAAAAAGTAATTATCCCATATGAAAAGGTGACTTTTTGTCACTCTGCATTTATGTGGATAACTGCCTGAATTTAAATGCAGTTTTCAATATTCTCTTGGGAGCAGTTATTTTGAGTTAAATTTGTGGGATTTTTAGATGTTAAGTGTAACACTGAGCTCTATTATACTGCAATTTACTGTACTTCTAAAATATTTCAGTCTTCCACAAGCACATTATGTTTCCATTTTTCAGAATTAAAGTGTTTGCTGTTTTTTTTGGATACAGTGTAGGTACTTTTTGAATACAATGTCCTTTTCTGTGAAGGTCTTAGAAATTTAGAGGAGTTAGAGGGAAAAACAAATATTGATGTATCATCCAACCTATAGATTATTTATAGATAATAAAATTATTACTAGCAAATGTTTATCAATTTGGGGAAATAAGCATTCACAGGACGAGGAAGTTTGTTTAGGTCATCAAGGATGAGATATGATAAAAACTGAATTGTATCATATTGTATTATATCATACACATTACATTACAACGGAAATAATAGGAGCATGTGGATATAGGCACATGGCAATGCAATTCAAAATTTAGCAATTGTATTTGGTAAAAAGTTGAAGACAAGAGGGGAAACTAGTTCGCAAAGGATATGTGACTATTTAAGGGCTAGGCGGAGTTGCTCTGGTGAATAAGATGAAGAGAAAGCTAAAAGGAAGGATATTCCGAGTTTGAAGGAAATAAGAAGTGGAAAGAGAAGACCACGAATGTTGATGTGGTTATACCACAGAAGTGAAATAAGCCGGGGAGAGCATGTTAGAACGTGCCAGTTATGGAAACGATTTTGGCCATCAGGAACCCATACGACGTCTTGACCAATATTGGGTTTTATACGAGTCATGATAATACATTCTCTTCCAAACTGACTAATGCAGGTTTAGCTTGGAAGAAAGGCCAAGAAGTTGGGAAAGGTTTGGCAGTAGACGGAGGAAGAATTGAGCTCACAAGTCAAGAGCTTGTGTTGTCAAGAAAAGAGATTGTCCTGGACTTGCGTGGTGAAATCCTTTGTGAGAATTACAGATGTTGTTACTTCTCCATATGATCTTGTGTCAGTCGGTTTAAGTAAAGTAAATACTTTCCTGGACCCAACTAATCACACTGACCCATACCTACCAACAGAAGTACACGGAAGGGATTCTGTAGGAGTTAATCTGGTGGGGGGCACTAGGGATAGCGTGTGGGGGGAGTTGGAGATAGACTACACACCTACCAATTGTATTTCAGCTATTCAATAATTTAGATTTTGGATAAATTCTGCACTAGTGATATTTGTCGTAATTATGGAAATGAATGAACACTTATAATCGCTAATTGATTTTAAGTCTTAGGAAAACTAAAAGGTCACCTTTTGGTTTTCTAAACTAGTGGTTAGTAAGTCTCAGTTTTTACATAACGGATAGGCGTTATGTACAATGGGATGAGAGCATCACAGATCATGGTATTAGCAATCAATAGGCAAATCGATGGAAATAAAATAGCAGCTCTCTTGACATTTCACTCAGCATCATTAAAATTTACTGATGAGATGGTTATTTGAATAGGTATTGGTTGCAAATTAAATTTTAATCTAATTTAAGAGACACTAGATTTATATTGATAGTAAAGTAAATTGGTTTAAAAAAATCAATAAAATAACTACAATTGAGTAGTTCACCACGGAACACAGTGACAAAGCAAGATAAAGTGTTGGGGATTTGGAGACAGGAATTAAAACTCAGATCTCGGTGAGTTTATTTAGCTAATTAGCACTTCTTTGAAACTGAAATTGAGTTCTTTATTTTCCTCATCCACAGACTCCAGGGGTTTTGTTTGCTGGCACATTTTGTTTTGCTTTGTTTCACTGAATGTGTTTACTTGGAATGCAGGGGGATGAAGGAGCCCAGTGGAAGGTTCCGTGACAGCCCGTGTAGGATCTTAGCCATAATTGCAGTCTGAGTGGTCTCACAGGAGGCTCATTGTATCTGCTACACAATTCCATTAAAAATTGATAAGATATTCTGCCCAAACATAGGGCTTTAGTTCTGTCAGAAAACACACAGCTACCAACTGTTGCTAGGATCCCACCTACCATCTCATGTAAAATGACAGCTACACTTCTTTTTTTAAAGATTTATTTATTTCTTTGAGAGAGAGCGTGCATGAGCACGAGGAGGGACCGAGGGAGAGGGAGAAGCAGACTCTCTGCTGAGTGTGGAGCCCGGCATGGGGCTCGATCCCAGGACCCTGAGATCATGACCTGAGCCGAAACCAAGATTTGGTCCCTTAACTGACTGAGCCACTCAGTGCCCCAATGATGGCTATACTTTTAAACAAACAAAAAATAAGTTGCCAAAGCAAAAATTTCTGATTTGAGGAAAAGTAGGCACTGCTGTTTACTCAACTGTTGAAACACTTAGTAAAGTTGAACACATATGATGAAACTACAGATAGAAATAGATTAATGGCTAGAGGGCTCTGACAAGATATGTGGTGTAGCTTCTGAATGCCCTTTGTCTTTTCTGTAGTATTTAATATTTAAATTTGAGACAGGAAAACAGGAAGACTTCTAATTTCCCTCTAAATATTATTCTTTTGAAATGTTTCCAATTTCCACAAAATAAAAGCTGTAACTGAATGTATTGTTTTAATATGATTCGTAAACCTATGAGTGCATGTGAACATTTGACCATAATTAACATGTGGTTATAACTTTCTAATTTTTATTCACAGAAAAAGCAAGATGTGTGTCAGTTTTTAATATCCTCTTATGTGAACCAAAGAAAAAAACAGTTTTTATTGATAGGCTCTGTTATCTCAGGGATAAAATAATATTCCACAATATTGGAGTTCATGTGTTCCTACACACATATATGACATTCATGGAAATTTTCCAGAAAAAGAAACAATGTGTTGGGTGTGGGTATAATTTCTAAAGTTAACAGTACACAAAAGTTTTTATGTCAGTAAAATTTATAATTTCAGTAACTCCATATATCTCCATTTTAAGAATATTACAGAATTTAGGGGTGCCTGGGTGGCTCAGTCAGTTAAGGGTCTGACTCTTGGTTTCGGTTCAGGTCACAATCTCAGGGTCCTGGGATTGAGCCCTGAGTCAGGCTCTGCACTCAGCATGGAGTCTGCTTGAGTTTCTCTCTCCCTCCCCCTCTGCCCCTCCCCCCACTCACGTGTGCTCTCTCTCTCTTTTTCTTTCTCTCTCTCAAATAAATAAATAAATCTTTTAAAAAATAATACTACAGAATTTATTTACCTAAAATCATTATCCTTAGGTGTTGCGATTTCCCTCCTCATGTATATCCAATTAATTGAAATAAGCATATTTTATTTAAATAACTACCCCCACTCATAATTGTCCTTAGAACAATCAAAAGTAGAGTTAGATAAAATTTCTTGAGATTTTGAAAGCCTTTCATTAAAATTTTTCTTCTTTTCCCCTTAACAGTTCTCTTCTGGCTTTCTGTAAAGTCTTACCAACTTGCATCTGGCTGTATGTATAATAACACATTTTCCCCCACTCTTTCTTCCACTGAAGGAAAAAAAATAGTAATTTTAGTAGTAAAGTAGAGAGTAGAAATCTATTGTCTCTGCTAATTGGATAGGTGAAAAATGTTACTGCATTTTGATACCCACCTTTCTGACTATATTTTGTGTTGGGGTTAGAATACATGTGTTTCAAGCCAGGGGCTTTGTCATGTGCTTACGGCTATATTCTAGACGCTTGAGTGAGGCCTGGCATGTGATCTAGACGGTGCGCTCACCGTGATGCTTGAGAAGCAGGTGTGGGAGGGGCGCAGATGCCTTCATCCCATTGAAGGGGTCCGACTGCAGCTGTGAGGAGAAGCGACATCTGGTGGTTGGGGGACAGGTACACAGGACAGCTGGCTGGGCAAAGTCCCGTGGTGGAACAGGCTCCACTGAGTGGGGAACAGAGCGGGCTGGAGGAGCCCCGGGTGCTCCAGGGGGCCTGTCACGCGTCAGTGGGTCTCAGTCCTGGTGAGTGGTCCTCTGTGATGAAGAGGTCCTCTGCAGGCGCTCAGCATTATGCCATGGCCACGTAAGGATCTAGAAACGAGGCACTCTAAACGAGGCGCATGGCTCCACAGGAACAGGGAGGACACCTAGATGGGCATGAGATCAGACAGTTAGTACATTAGGCTACAAAATATGGTGGTTTTTCCTACAAAGACTGAGCTGGCTAGGATTTTGAGAAGGCAGCTTTCGTGACAGGCTTTGCTCATATGAGCTTCCACAACAGCAATCATAAAAAAAAAAAAAAAATCAAAGTGCGGTCTTTCTTTGAAATAACATTATGAGTGCAGCAGTGTCCTTAGACTCAACACTAGTGGTCAACACTGTTGGCCACACTCTTTCTGATTATGAAGAGGAGCAGTACAAACCAGGGTACCAAGTGCTGGGACAAACAAATAGGATCCCTCCCCATTTTTATTTTTTGACTCCGACATGCTTATCCTTACAGTTGGTAGGATTCCCTTCGTCTATGTGGACTGCTTTGACAAGCTGAATTGTTGCTTTCCTAAGATCATTTGAGTTAATTTCTGTAGTGCTCATACATTGGTGTATGTCCAATACATCAAAACTCCGACCTACCGCAGCGGCGTTCCTTCCATTGCTTGCACATCTGTGGGGCAGCCGGTGCGGCTCGCCTCACTGCATTTCCCCTTCTTCTGGCAGGAGCTGCAACCCAGGCTACGTCATTCCCACTGTGATGACTGAGAAGCACGAGAGCTGCTGTATTTCGAGCCCGTGCTGAATTCACATCCAGTAACAACCCGTTGACCAAATCAAGTCGCCCAGCCAAGGCCAACGTCAATGAGACGCGGGATCATTCTCCGCCCACAGGAGGAAGGAGAGGTAAGCACATATTTACTGATTAATATTCCAACTCTCCTAGTCATGAAGCCAGTTATACAAGCTATTTGGAATTACACAAGGTAATTAAGAGTTGTGCAAACCAAGCACAGACAACGCTGGAAAGAGAGTTGTTTTAAAAATCCAGTGCTTTGGGTTCACTCAATAAAAATAGATGCCGAAAAGATAAATTTTGTTGAATCAGGTATAGATGACGTTATTGTAAAAATATCTTGGGGAGATGAGGACAAGATGATTCTGCCCTCAGATGACTTTGGAACGATCTTTAACTTCTCACTGCACTTGTAAAAACTAATTCCTAATTGGTGAGTGACTCTGGTTAACAGGAAATCATACAGCCCTGCAGCTGGGAATTTGCAGCACTAGAATGGCCTCTGCTGGACATCAAATATTTTATTTTAAATTTAAACACACACACACCCCATATGATGTCCAGCGGAGGCCATTCTAAAATATTTATCATAGAGAGTTGTGATTTTCTAGAATAACATGCTTTTTAATTAACTAAAAAATACCGGCCATGATCATATCAGAACTAAGGGCCTCCTTGTACCAAAAGTGGAGATTTAATCCTTTAAAGGGAAGAAAAAACAGATATTAGTGTGTTTACACCTTATCACTAAGTACCAAATCTTCAGAAACTCACTTGACCCTTCTCTTGAGGACAAGATGATTAAATTAAAAGTGCAGTTTCAAGATTAGAATTCCCAATGAGATTTGTAGCACTTTGATCTCTTTATTACTCTGGGAACATTAGCAAAACAGCCTTTTACAAATGTCTCCTTTCACCAGATCACCTTCTGATCAGTATGTTCAAACAAAGGCACTGTTTAGAGAAATTAACCAAATCATATCCTGGATCAGGAAACCCTCATTTACAACTGAAGCTTAAGACCATGTGCTCGGCTGCTGGAGAGGCTCTTTCTTACCTGTCCCAAGTTCATGGACAGACTAGGGTTTCGCCCTGGGAAAACCACCCAAGAGAAGTGTGTGTGGTTAATGTTTCAATTGAATTTAAGCTTTAGAAATTGTTCTAGATATATTTTCTTGGCTTTATTTTTAATTATTTTTCCCCAGACAGCATAATGTAATTCCTTCATTTTTTGTTTCCTTTGTAGTAATACCTGACAAATTTGGTTAAGATCACCACTTTCTATATGTTTTCAACAGCTTCCTGCTCTTTTTTTTTTTTTTAGAAGTGGCCTCTTCAATTCTGTTTTTCTATCAAACTGCTTTAGTAGAACTGATTCTTTTGAACAAAAAGCTACCACTTTTTTATGTTTCCATTCCATTTTCTAATATTGAATTAAAGGTATGATTGTTGTATTTTCCTAGTGGTTTCCAAGCTAGTGTCTTCCAAGCAAACCAAGTACTATGGACCAATTCATTTCAGGGACTTTGGTTTCTTTTCTTTACTGATGGACGATATAAGATAATTCTATGATTCCTGAATCACTCCTTTCCTATACACTGTCAGCTTCATCTTCCTAAATGCAGTCACACTCTTTTTAGTACTAGTTTCCTCTAGAAATCTTTTACTGCATTTCCTTTATACTGCTAGTTAAATGCTCTGCAAACATACAGATGTGCAGTACCACATGCTGGCTTAAAATAGATCTGTCATTATAAAGGAAGCCTCTCACAGACCTGATATCATGATGAACTTAAACATATCCAGTGTACAATTTACCCTCTTATGTTGTCATTGAGCCTGAGGTAGGGAAAGGGTATTTACAATGAAACATTTGTTGACTGTTCACATACACACATATACTCTATCCTAAAAGAGTCTTTCTTAATGATCTTAAAACAGTTACTGTAATACAAAAGAAAAAAGATTTTTAAAAGTCTTTGAAATGTTGTTATTATCTTCCTGTAGTGAGTTTTACCAGCTTCTTACTGCCTAGAATTGGTGAGGCATTTAAAATATATCAGGAAAGAATTGTGTTGGTCCTTCTGCCCTATACCAAGTCACTTCTGTTTATTTTTCTGTAAGGTGTTTTTCAGAAATCAGCATGCACAGCGAAAATTATTGTAGAAATTCATGGCAATTCCCTTTTGAAATTGAATTCCCTAGAAGATTGTCAGGGAAGTAGAAAAATGAAGTAGAATGGTTCTTATAGTTGGAATGTTCTAAATTTAGTTGATTATTGCTTCTTCCACATGGCCTTTGAGATGGGATAACTGCTTACAAAAGTAGCCAGGCAGGGAAGTAAAATATTCAGCCTGACCCAACACAGGTCAATGCAGTGGTTTTTATTATGTAAACTAATGATTATGTCCATTATATTCAAAATTAGAATGATTGTATCCTTTTTTAAATAATAGGACCCACAATAGATGAACTTAATAAATGAGGTGTGTTTGTTATAAATTCTAAGATAAACTTTATATTACTTTTCCTCTGATTTTTGACTCTCTTTAACTGTTGGAGAGCAAACAGTCTTTTGTTCAACATACTCAACTAAGTTATTCTAATGAATAGTGAACGATGTAACAACCACTGGGCTGGGCATCCGCATGGTCCTAACTCAACCCGATACAATCTGGCTGTATGAACTCTAGCAAACGCTTTCTTCTCTGATTTTTCATTAGGGAATAAACTTTTAAAAGAGTTGAAATCCCACATCTCCTTCAGAGAAATTTTAGGATTCTACTTTATGGTAAACATTCTCAAGCATTCTTCTCAGAAAAAAAAGAAAAAAGGTCACCTTAAAGAACTTGGCGCTACAGAAAAATAGCTGCCACTTTTTTTTTTTTTTTTACAAACAGTGTCAAGAAAAAGACCTCCTATTTAATGTTTTACAAAATTAACCAATTATATGTGACCGGCTAAAAAAATAAGAAACATTTATAAAAATTAAAATATAGAACTCTTGTAATTTTTCAAGGCATTATCTCAAGGTTCAACCGCTTGGCCACGTAAAATGGTGGTTACACCTGGTAGCTGCGGCGACCATGTGTCAGCAGGGGGCGCCCTAATACTGTTTTGTTTTAGGTTTTAGGGGAAGCACTCATTTTTAATTTGGTTGTGAATATTAATATTTAACCTGGTAAACCTCCAAATACGATAGTACCACCAGACTGAGCCTGCTTGTTCAAAATGCCACTATAGCATTAAAATTTGTCAACTATCTTCACCAAATTCATCTTTGGGAAAATATGATTCCATCGATTATTCGAAACCTCCATGAATTATAGGAATATAAGATGTGTGTAAGTGTGTGTGTGTGTGTGTGTGTGTGTTTCCAATTTAAACATGAAGAAATTGAATTGCCAACATGTTCATATAATTACAAAGTGGTCACAAAAGCAAATTTACTTGCTCCAGTTGGAATAATTTTTTGCCATTTTTGACAGAATACTTTTCATAATTCTGTGTACAGTTAGTCCAATATCACTGAGAATATTGTTTTTCCAGAACAGTATTATCGAAATGTGAGCGCAGAGAGATTAAATGAGATTATCTCCATGAGCTAAAATCTTATATATCCAGATGTACTCCAGATTAACCCATCATCAGGGATCTAGGTGAACACTAAAATGGCAGGAGAGTAATTTCTTGTGCTTTTATTTTTTTTTATTTTTTTAAAGATTATTTATTTATTTATTTGACAGAGAGAGGGACACAGCGAGAGAGGGAGCACAAGCAGGGGGAGGGGGAGAGGGCGAAGCAGGCTTCCCGCGGAGCAGAGAGCCCGATGCGGGGCTCGATCCCAGGACCCCGGGATCACGACCTGAGCCAAAGGCAAATGCTTAACGACTGAGCCACCCAGGCGCCCCAGTTTCTTGTGCCCCAGTTTCTCCTTTCAAGTTTTTAAAGCAAAAACTTGTATATGTAAAATAAGACATGGCCATTGAAACGGAAATACAGGAAATAATTTGTGAAGCTCTTCATAGTGTCTGTCTCCCTTATCCTCATCCCTAAAGATAATAATCTTTTGGAGTGTAACGGGTCCTATTTGGCTGACAACATTGCGTATCCCTTGTCTAAAGCATTGCTTCTCGCATGTTAAAATGAATATCATTCACCTGTGGATCATATTAAAATACAGATTCTGACTCAGTTGGCCTGAAATGAGACTTGCACAGTTGGATCTCTAGCACCCTCGGAGGGCTGCCGCTGTTGCTGTCCCTGGACCCTGCTTGGGTGCAGCGAGGAGGTGCCCTCGAAATCTCCCATGCTCCAGACCTTCACTGTCCTTTCTTTGCCGTCAGCTGAAAATGACCATGGAAAGCACGAGTTGAAGGGGGCGAAGTCTATCTTCCTCAGCCTGAGTCTCTGACTGCGTGAGCACATTTCTTTTTTTTTTTTTTTCCTTTGAGTATAGTTGACACAGAATGTTACATTAGTTTCAGGTATATAACACAGTGATTCGACATCTCTTATTCCCATGATTTATTTACATAACGAATTTTTTGAATAATTCAATATTGAATATTGGATTTACTGAGTGATTCAATATTGAATTGAATCATTATTATGAATGATTTATTCATTCCATAACTGGAAGCCTAGATCTTTAATGTTAATTGGGAATAACCAGTTGGATTTATGTTTCAGAAATAAATTTTTTTTTATTAAGCCACTGAAATTTGAGGTTTATCTGTTACATCAGCAAACCTTATTTTTTTATTATTAACATATAATGTATTATTTGTTTAAGGGGTACAGGTCTGTGATTCATCAGTCTTACACAATACACAGAGCTCACCACAACACCTACCCTCCCCAAAGTCCATAACCCAGCCACCCCATCCCTCCCACCCCCCACCACTCCAGCAACCCTCAGTTTGTTTCCTGAGATTAGGAGTCTCTTATGGTTTGTCTTCCTCTCTGGTTTCATCTTGTTTCGTTTTTCCCTCCTTTCCCCTATGATCCTCTGTCTTGTTTCTCAAATTCCTCACATCAGTGAGATCATATGATCCTTGTATTTTCTCTGATTGACTTATTTCGCTTAGCATAATACCCTCTAGTTCCATCCACGTCGTTGCAAATGGCAAGATTTCATTTTCTTTCATGGCCCCATAATATTCCATTGTATATATAGCCACATCTTCTTTATCCATTCATCTGTTGATGGACATCTGGGCTCTTTCCACAGTTTGGCTATTGTGGACATTGCAGCTATAAACACTGGGGTGCAGGTGCCCCTTCGGGTCCCTACATTTGTATCTTTGGGGTAAATACCCAGTAGTGCAATTGCTATTTTCAACTTTTTGAGGAACCTCCATACTGTCTTCCAGAGTGGCTGCACTGGCCTGCATTCCCACCAACAGTGTAGGAGGGTTCCCCTTTCTCTGAATCCTTGCCAACATCTGTCGTTTCCTGACTTGTTAATTTTAGCCATTCTGACGGGTGTGAGGTGGTAGCTCATGGAGGTTTTGATTTGGATTTCCCTGATGCCGAGCGATGTGGAGCACTTTTTCATGTGTCTGTTGGCCATTTGGATGTCTTCTTTGCAGAAATGTCTGTTCATGTCTTCTGCCCATTTCTTGATTGGATTATTTGTTCTTTGGGTGTTGAATTTGATAAGTTCTTTATAGATTTTGGATACTAGCCCTTTATCTGAGATGTCATTTGCAAATATCTTCTCCCATTCTGTCGGTTGTCTTTTGGTTCTGTTGACTGTTTCCTTTGCTGTGCAAAAGTTTTTATCTTGATGAAGTCCCAGTAGTTCATTTTTGCCCTGGCTTCCCTTGCCTCTGGCGATGTTTCCAGAAAGAAGTTGCTGTGGCCGAGGTTTAAGAGGCTGCTGCCTGTGTTCTCCTCAAGGATTTTGATGGATTCCCATCTCTCATTTAGGTCTTTCATGTATTTTGAGCCTATTTTTGTGCGTGGTGTCAGGAAATGGTCCAGTTTCATTCTTCTGCATGTGGCTGTCCAATTTTCCCAACACCATTTGTTGAAGAGATTGTCTTAAACATATAGTTCGCGAATGTGAACTAACCTCCAGAACTTCTTCATTGTGTGAAACTGTGTACCCATTAAATAACACCTCATTTCTCCTCTTCCCAGCCCTTGACAACCACCACCCTAATTTCTCTTTCTATCATTTTGAGCACTTTAGATACCTGGAATAAGTAGAATCAAACAGTATTTATCTTCTTTGTGACTGGCCCATTATACTTAGTGTAATGTCTTCAAGGTTCATACATGTTGTAGAATGTGATAGGATTTCCTTCTTTTTGAAGGCTAAATAATATTCTATTCTATACCACATCTGGTGTGGTGTGTATGTGTATCTTTTTAAGAGAGAAAGAGAGCAGTTGGGGGGAGGAGCAGAGGGAGAGAGAGAGAGAGAATCTCAAGCAGACTCCACACCTAGTGCAGAGCTGGATGCAGGACTCAAGTCTCAAGACCCTGCGATCATGACCTGAGCTGAAATCAAGAGTCAGATGCTCAACCGACTGAGCCACCCAGGCGCCCCTAGGGTATATTTTTCATATTGCCTAGGAATTTACCAATTTTCCTGGTAATTTACCTGTTTCTGGTTTTGTTTTTGTTTTTACCAATTTTTCTATTGGATATTTTGTGTTGATTTGCATAGACTCCTTATACTCCATTGATTCTTGCTCTTTAGTTGTTATGTACTTATGTTCATCATGATAGTTTAAAATAAATATGCAGTCAGACCTGGAGATATTTTCCCACATGACTTCTGGACAACAGTTATTTTGGTTTTATATGTAGAAGAGAGTTGGGCTCCATGATTTGATTTTTAAATGGGCCCTGAAATTGAACATTACAGTGCAGAAGAAATCCTAAGAGGCTATATTGTCCCTACTCATTTCCCTAGCATAAATTTTAATACACAGGAATTCAGTAAATACCCAATGCATTAAAATTTGAACCAATATAATGTATCATGAATTATATTTAGAAATTCCCAGTAACCATTTTATTGGACAACCCACACACATTTTCCTAAACATCAACTCTTTTTTACTTTGTCTCATGTTGAATGTAGAATCTCCTGTAAATGAGGATTAGCAGCCAAGGTTTGGTCACTCTCTTTTTGTGAATTGTAAGTGCAGTCATCTTTGAAGAATAGCCTGACTGCTTGGAGACTTTCTGAGTGTGATTTCTGAATCTCCCATGCTGAACTTAAACCCACTTACCCTTGTTCTGTGCTGAAGGGAAAGAGAGGACATCTGGCCATCAGCCTCTATGTGATTAGCTCTCATATTAGAAGATTAGAAGGCTGAGCCGTTGCCTTCTGCTTATGTCGAGCCATTAACATCCATTCTATATCTTCTTATCAGAAAATTTTAAAAATGGACAAGAACAAATTCTTCTTCCTATGGTGGTTTGATATACTAATAGTGGGAATAAGTGGTTAAGAATCAGGAAAGATCAGACCATAGGGGATTTTTTTTTTATGGCTAAATATAAATTCAGAAGCAAGAAATAAATTTCAACATCTACGAAATGGCTCAAATATCTATCTGATGGAAACTCCAGATAAAAAGAAATGCAAACTAAATTGGATTTGCAATGTTATTCTTTTAGGGGATAGGAGATCCCCTCTATTGTTATAGGAGATAGGAGATGTGAATATCGTCATTTCCAAATCTCTCTACTACACAACCTCAAGGAAGATTTATTTCAAGATTCTCTGTTTTAAGGATGACTGAGACCCAGAGTTAGAAATTATAAACAAGAAAATTAGGGAAAGTCAGATTGTCTGGCATTTGCAAAAAGTAGAAGCAGAAACAGACCTCAGTACACAAAAGTTTAAAGTTTCATTGGGCAGCCAATTAAGCCAGTTTGACATATTAAAAAAAAACAACACTGAAAATCAAAATGGAATGAAAAATGTATTTCAGTAAAGTACTACTCCAAATGAACACCACTGCACTGGTGGCCAGTAAAATATTTGAGTATAGAGCTTGTTTGGTGGAAAGTTTTCTTGGAGCGGAAATGCACTCTTGCTCTGGGTGGTTTGGATTTCTGGGAAACACTGGGGTGGAGACTGGCATGCAGAAGCTCTGGTAGAAATGCCATGCAGATCGGCGTCTGTGGAAAGGAAGGAAGGATTGGACAGAGGTCAACTCGAGCAGGGATGATGGTTCTCCGGAAGTCTCAGCCAACCCCCAGCCGTGAGATGGGGGGTAGCCCTTCAAAGCTGCCCCAGATTGGGCTGAGTCAAGTCTTTGCATTCCCATATGGATGAATTACTGGATGCAGGCTGACCCCAGAACAGGGAATGACCTCAGGTGAATTCCAAAGGGAGATGACAGCCAGGGCCTCTCTAAACAAAAAGCAAGGGGTAGGCTTCGGTGATAGTAACTACAGCTGTCCACCTTTGAGATAAAAAAAAATCCAAAAATATTTTATTTTCAAAGCTTCTTTTTGATGTGTAATTGAGACCTGCATTTCCCGGACAAGATTTCTTTTCATTATTTCTTGCAGGATTGATTCTGCTTCTTCACCTGAAGCATTTAGAAGAGAGATCATTGAGGATCAGTAGAAAGAGATTGTTTTAGAAACCTAGATGAAGGCATTTGCATGACCTAGAAAATGGACGGGGTCCAAAATGATGCTGGGAGGGTCCATAACACGAACCAGGACAGGTTCTCTGGTTTTCCTACCAGTTCTGGGATAACTTTTCCGCCGGCCCCAAACCAAGGCTCAAATCATTAGTAGCTGACCTTCTGGCTAAACTAGACAATTTATAAATTTGGCTTAGCTTGTTTGGACCACTACTTAACAGCCGTGTCTTTTTCCAGGTGACTTAAATTACTTGAGTTTCAATGTCCTTATCTAGAAAATGGGAATAATTATTCTTTTCTTACAATCTTAAGATTGAAGTAAATTCTATTAATTTATTTATTTATTTGAGAGAGAGCACAAGCAAGGGGAGGGGCAGACAGAGAGAATCTCAAGCAGACTCCCCACTGAGCAGGGATCCCTCCATGGGGCTCCATGTCAGAACCCTGAGATCAAGACCTGAGCTGAAACCAAGAGTCGGATGCTCAACTGACTGAGCCACCCAGGTGCCCCAAGATTGAAGTGAGTTTTAAAGGAAGTAACACATATAGAATATTCAGCTAAATGTCTAGTCAGTAATGTAAATAATTATTAGCTGTTCCCATAGGTGAGCATAAGAGCATCAAGTGATAATAGCTAGTACTTTTTATGGCCAAATAGCAGATGTGGTCTGCATTTGACAGAGTCTATGTTTGATATTTTCTCTCTAGAGAGGCTTACATTTGCTTGGAGGGGAACCAATCCTATGACATTTTTTAAAGTCAAATATGATGCCAAACTGCTTTTTAAAAAATGCATTAACATATTTAAGTCTCATGACAGCTCTGTGAGATATTCTTGTCCCTATCGTATAGACCAGAAAATGAGACACATAAAGGTTAAGCAATTCTTCAACACCCACACTGTTTGTTAGCAGTGGGCCAGGGATCCACCCCAAGAAGTTGGCACCAGGGCTCACATGTTCAACCACAATACCATTCCATCTCTCCAGTAATAAATTTCCCCATCGCTCAGGAGTTGTGATTGACACCAGTCACTTACCTCACATGAAATCTTGTAATTAGGCTAAAAAATCAGTGTGCACATATAGAAAAAGGGTAACATGACTGGATCATTCTTCATATGGAAAAAAAAAGTATGATTATAAGTATTGATTTGCCATAATTTAATATTAGTCAGCAGCATAACCCACTTTATTATTTTTATGGTTTTTGCAAGTTCTTCACCTCTTTATAATAAGGATAACCTTTCCTCCGGTTTTCAATAACATGTTCCTCATTTCCATCAGAAGCACTTCAGCAGCAGCACTCGATATCCATGGTTCTATCAACTGTCTCTTCAAGGTATGGTGCACAGTCCCTGCTTTCTTCATGATCAGTGGCTCCTGAAGACTTCCTGGAATCCAGCCTTCAAACTCTCCCAAACCACAGAGCAGAATTGAGGGGCAGCAAGCTCATGGTGTGGTAGGGTCTCAGAGCATGGTGGAGGGTATAGCTGTTGAAGGTGAAGAGGTGATCCTGAGCTCTAAACAGGATGCCAAGATATCATCTGCTATGGCGTGGGGGTAGAATAGTAGAGCCCGATGGCTTGGAACATAACCCACTTTATAACAAGGAAAGAGTTGCCTCAGAAGGCATTAATATGGTCGAGATCCATATCAAAATTATAATCTTATCATGCTTCATACCAATCTTATATCATCTAAGATACTGTGTTTAGTATAATATAAAAAAAAAAATCAACAGCAACAAAGGTATATCCAAATATGGGGACCAAGAAAAGGAGGATTCCTGAAGCCAGGTCCTTTAAGGACCTCTAAAGGAAAGCAGGGGAGTAATTACATACGTCAATAACTAGCATGAAGAAGAATGAAGAGATCTCCAGGACGATTTCAATCTATTATAAGAAATTTTTGAACTAGTGAAATTCAACATGGTTTCCTGAAAGGGGTGACCTCCATGTTCCTGGCTTGTTCCAGTCAAGGGAATATCATCTTTATTCAGATAGTATACGATGTAGAAAAGTTAATCTCATAAAGGCCCCCAACTGATGCTTAAATCATCATCAACTGATCTTCTAACTAGACAAATGATGTCTGATATCCTCTTAACTCTATGATTGAATGATACTGTGATTCTAAGATACTATAAGAATAAATAAATATCTCTGGGAAGCCTGGGTGGCACAGTCAGTTGAGTATCTGACTCTTGGTTTCGGCTCAGGTCGTGATCTTGCAGTGGTGGGATGGAGCCCCACTCTGTGCTCAGCGTGCAGTTTGCTTGGGACTCTCTCTCCCTTTCCCTCTACTCTCCCCTCCCCTCACCTCGTGCGTTCACTCTCTCTCTCTCTCTCTCTCTCTGTCTCTTTCAAATACATAAAAGAATCTTTAAAAAGAAAAGAAAGAAAAAGAAATTACTCTCTGTCATTGTGTTCCAGGCTCTGTGCTAGTGAACATGTATCTGCTTGGGCAATTATTAATTGTAATCGTGAACTAATAACTGCTCTCAACCATTAGTTCCTTATTTTTAAAATGGGAATGATCATAATGCCCACAATTTCAGACACAATTTTTATTCCTGCCAAGGTTATTCAGCCCCATCCACCTGAAAGGGCCTCAGGTAAATGCAAATACCTCACCCCCCAACACCATCAGTTTATTCTGCTTCCTGGGGGAGCAGAGGCCTCATGCAGCCATTCCTTCTAAAGATCTCCTTTTCTCTCAGGTCCTTAAATCTTTACTAGGGGTCTCCCAGCCAGCATCAGTTAGGAAAGCATGGTGCAAGGGTTAAGTGATTTTCCCAAACTAGCATGCAGTTTGGCTCTAATGACTTGTTACGTCCTTTATTCAGTCTTCAGTGATAACAACAAGATATTGCCAATGCCACATGCTAGACAACAGTTTGTGGTATTGAACCCCAGATGCTTGAGACACGATTCTACTTCTAAAAGGTATCATCAAATACATGAACTGAAGACGGGAGCATTCTCCATCTTATAGGAAAGAAAGGTTTTCCTCTTTTAGTTTCAGACTTCATTGGAAATTTCATGTGATGTCACAATTTTATAAACAAATGATATAAATGGGGAGCAGGGAATATCAAGAATTTCTCTATGGAAATGGCTCAGACGCACCAAATGGTTTGGAACAAGACTTAAAGCTACACTCGCCTGATTCTCCTTGAGAAATAGTAATGGTAATGCTGACTAACCCTTGGAATAATGCATTTTAAGGAGTCATAAACAGAATAATTTTAATAAAAGAGAATAAAATTGAGGAATAAATCTCACACTTTAAGGGCAAGTATTTGTTCTTCAAAAACATTTATTTTTGTTTATGTTTTAACATGTATGTATATTGGGTGCAATCGTTATCTGTTTTTTCATAATAAATTGTTCTCTGAAAGAGTGCCTTAAAACAATGAAAATGTATTAATTCACAGTGGATCATTCAGTCAGGAATTTGGGAATGCCTCAGATTCTCTCATGAGGTTGCCATCAAGATGCTGGCCAGGATTAGAGTCATCCGATGGCTTGACTGGGGCTGGATGGTCTACTTCTAAGATGGCACACTCAAGTGGCTTTCCATGGGAGGCCTCAGTTCCTTACAACATGGCAGCTGGCTTCACCCAGAGCAAATGCTCAAAAGAAAGAGCAAAACAGAAGCCCTTATGTCTTTTATGGGTCACCTTTGGATGGCACATTCCATCAACTGCATCATTTCCTTTTGGTTACAAGAGTCATTCCTATGCAATGTGGGAAAAGATTATGGGATGGTGAAAATACCAGGACGTAGTGATCAGCTCAAGCCTTGTTGCAGGCCGGCTGCCACAAATGATTACAAGGTAAATATTTCCCTTACTGTAAGTCACAATCAAAATTGGTTTGAAAAACAAAATATGCAGCTTACATAATCAGAAGACTTCACTTTGAAAACCAATTCTTTAATCATGAGTAAATTATTTCATCTTTGAGCCTAATTTTCTTATCTGAAAAATGAGATAAAAATACTTCCCTTTCTTTTTCTGCATTGACGATGGTACTGTTAGTCAAGACTATGAAAAAATGTTTTGTTATAAATTAGTTTGTTCCTTTATACTGTCTAGAATATTATAAGTACTATTAATCTTTAAGTAAAGCTATCACAAAGGACAAATGTTGGTTTCATTATTGCAATGAAGATTCAATTAAAATACAGAAAATTTCTGATTTTAAGGATTGACAACATGTGAAAACTAATGCTGTTTTCTCAAGATGCATATCTCATCCTTTTTCTTCTTTATACTACTGGGTTTCTCATATTTTGAATGTATTTGGTTTTAGGGGCACCTGGGTGGTGCAGTCGATTAGGCATCCTTGTCCAGGCTTTAGCTCAGGTCGTGATCTCAGGGTCATGAGCTCGAGCTCCACATCAGGCTCCACACTCAGTTCAGAGTCTGCTTGAGACTCCATCTCCCCCTCCCTCTGCCCCTCCCCACCACACTCTCTCTCTCTCTAGAATAAATATATAAATCTTTAAAATATATATATATGTGTGTGTGTGTATATATATATATAATATTTATATACATATAAAATTATATATATATAATTTTATGTCCCAAATAAGAAATCTGTTACTGAATTTGAACATATATTTTATGTGATTAACACAATAGCATCCATAGGGACAATAACTATTTTCTTTTGCCCAGGCCATTGGTAAAATGGTATATCATCATATAGACATTTATTTAACTAAAATTTATCTATACTTTGTGGCAAAAAGAAGTATTAAAGTATAAAAAGAGAAAGGAAGACATAATCATAAAGAATTTACATTGTGTGGACAATCACACTTGCCTTTCCCATCAATGAATCCCTAACATGGTATCTACTATATTTTCGGCAATTTACTTTATATGTAAAGTATGTACTTTATATGCCAGAGTATGCAAGTCAGCCTTAATCAATCCCTAGGGAAAGATACTTAGCAGTTAGTTAGTATCTGAAATCCTCTAGGAAGAAATCCACCATAAAGAGAGATGACTGACTACAGCAAGCATGATAGGGATCTTTGATCCCTAGAAGGAATGCCAGAAATTATTTTTCTTTGGTGAAATGGGTGAGATTAAAGAAAATGTGATTGTCTGCAAAGAATGTATAACCCATGAGGGCTTTGCACGGATTATTTCCTCTATTAGACTGTTCACCATGACTAATTCCCTCACTTCCTTCAAATCTTTGTTCCGAAGGCTATTTGGCAATATGGTCGACTTTGACCACCCTGTTTTAAATTCTACCACCGCTTCACCCTGGACATCTTGGTCCCTTTTACCCAGTTCTATTTTTTCTCTTTTCCACTCTAATTGTCTTTTACTTTCTGGTTCACTGTGTTTTATTGTCTGACTTTTTCCTGTAAGCTTCATAAGGGCAGACATTCTTATCTTTTTTAAAAATGCTGGGTACCAGGGGAGCCCAGGTGGCACAGTCTGTTAAGCGTCTGACTCTTGATTTCAGCTCAGGTCATGATCTCAGGGTCGTGAGATCGAGCCCCGTGTGGGGATCCAGGCTGGATGTGGAGCCTGCTTGGGATTCTCTCTCTCCCTCTCCCTCTGTCCCCCTCCACTCCCCACCCCCTGCCTCCTGTTTGCATGTGCATGGACACGTGCACTCTCAAAAAGATTAAAAATAGGGGTGCCTGGGTGGCTCAGTTGGTTAAGCAACTGCCTTCGGCTCAGGTCATGATCCCAGGGTTCTGGGGTCAAGCCCCACATCGGGCTCCTTGCTCAGTTGGGAACCTGCTTCTCTCTCTGCCTGCCGCTCCCCCTGCTTGTGCTCTCTCTCTCTCTGTGTCAAATAAATAAAAATAAAATCTTTAAAAAACTATATTAAAAATAAATTAATTAAATTAAATTAAAAAATAAAATTCTGGGCACCAGGTTCTAGAACATTGCCACTCAGTGGGTGATTAATAAATATTTATTGAATAAATGATTGAGTCTGGGAAGGGACCCAGACATCAACACAATAAACAATCAATCCAGATGATTTGGATACAGGTGGTCATCTGATAACAGTTGAGAGATACTTTGGGTTGCTCACTAATTGAATATGGAAAGCACTGTCTCTGAGTGATAAACATTCCTATAGATTTTTAACTAGTAAAACTGCAGTGTTGCAGTTTGTTTTACATGGGGTGAATTAAAATAGTAAAAAACAATTTCTTTGTCTTCTGGTGCAGTTATTGATCTCTTATATTGATTTATGTTAAATAGTTATGTGATAATTAACAAAATAATTTCCAGGTCAGCGAGAGAAAGTTTCTCTCTCTTGGCTGATCTGATTTTCATGTATAAGTAAAATTTAAGTTCTACCTTTAAGAGTAAAACTTGTAAAGTTTTACTTTTACTCTTAAAATAAAACAACCTCCAAGCCTTGTTGTTTTAGAATTGGTAATTAAAATGCAGTCATTTATTTTCCAGAGAATTCCAATGATTAGTACAACTTAAACATACTCCTGACAAGGCCACGCTGTAGCTCCATTACCAATTCAGACTCTCATCTCAATTTATGGAACTCGTTGCAAAGTTATTATGTTCTATTTTTTAGGCTAAATTCCATTTTATTTGCAGCAGTAATTATTTTAACTGATCTTGACAGGAAGATGTAGGTGAATCTCTCTGTTGCAAAAGACAGTTTGTCACTCTTGGTGTACACAGAATCCATCTACCTGCCCAAAATATATTCATCTGTAGAAAAAAATTTGAACTACCATAGAAAGATAAAATAAATAACAATGTGACATAACATAAAAGCAAGTTAGAGGAGAAGAAATGAGGTACGGTTCCGACCACTTTCCATTTTTATATCTAACTCCCTATTACTAACTTTTTGACTATTTCTTCAGTAGAGCTTCTTAAAAAAACGTGAGCACTGCTGAGTTCACTGGAGCACTACTGAAGTTTAAAGTAAGGAGCAAAGGATTTATGTCTAAAAATTGCATTAAAAATGTGAATTTGCTTCCTTCTGGCTATAGACGTGATGATATTTTCTGCAAAGAAAAATGAATGGTACTTCATTAAGAGGGTACTTCCCTCTTAAACGAAACACAGAAAAGAGTCACTTTTAACTGAAGATATTATTGTGAATATATTTGAATTATTCAGGTTTTCTCAGAAATATCCCACTTAGCTGTTTAGACTCCGTCCACTTGAGATTTTCCTGGGGTTACATTCATTTTAGTTTGGTTCCTCTAGTAGAGGGGCACAGCACTGGTCTGGAAATCAATTTTATTAGCACCTATTGAACACATATCATACAGGAAGTATGTGCTTCCTGCTGGCAGGGAAGAGGAAAGTGCAGATAAATAAACAGACACTATGGTAAACATTGTATCAAACTAAGCAATACAACCATAATCAACAATAAGTTTGTGGACTGCTGGTTCCACACAGATAATTTTATATATATTTTCAGCAGACTGTAACTCCCACCCTTGTAATGAGAATTAGCTGAGTAGCCTGCCCCCCCCAAAAAAAATCAGTTGTTTTTTGTTTTGTTTTTCGGATTCATCAGGGATCTGCGGACATGAGGTCATAAAGTCACCATTATTCTGCTGTTGTCATCCCTTGCTATTTGTCATGTTTTGTGTTAAGAACCTGATAGATGTTACCCAAGCTGTTTCTAATTGTTTGATTTCCCAGTGATTTTTAAATTTCACCTGTATAGAAGGGGCAAAATCTGGGAACCAAAGTGCTCCCGTGGAAAAGAGAGATGTGAAAGGGCGGCAGAAACTTCTTTCCCCTCCTGCCACCCAGGGAACATGTCACAGAGTTTGGCAGATCCATTGCTTGTTTGTTTGTTTTATTTATTCAAATTCAAGTTAGTTAACATATAGTATATTATTAGTTTCAGGGGTAGGATTTAGTGATTCATCAGGTGCATATTACAGACAGTGCTCATTCCATCATGTGCCCTCCTTAATGCCCATCACCCAGTTACCCCATGCCCACACCCACCTCCCCTCCAGCAACACTCAGTTTCCTTCCTAGACTTAAGAGTCTCTTATGGTTTGTCTCCCTCTCTGATTTAATCTCATTTTTCCTTCCCTTCCCCTATGTTCATCTGTTTTGTTTCTAAAATTCCACATACGAGTGAAATCATATGGTGTTTGTATTTCTCTGACATATTTCACTTAGCATAATACCCTCTAGTTCCATTCACATCATTGCAAATGGCAGGATTTCATTCTTTTTGATGGCTGAGTAATATTCCATCATTCCAAAATATACACACCACATCTTCTTTATCCCTTCATCTATCAATGGACATCAGGGCTCTTTCCGTAATTTGGCTATTGTGGACACCGGTGGTATAAACACTGGGGTGCAGGTGCCCCTTCAGATCCCTACATTTGTATCTTTGCGGTAAATACCCAGTAGTGCAATTGCTGGATCGTATGGTAGCTCTATTTTCAACTGTTTGAGGAACCTCCATACTGTTTTCCAGAGTGGTTGCACCAGCTTGCATTCCCACCAACAGTGTAGGAGGGTACCCCTTTCTCCGCATCCCCGCCAACGTCTGTTGTTTCCTGACTTGTTAATTTTAGCCATTCTGACTGGTGTGAGGTGGTATCTCATTGAGGTTTTGATTTGGATTTCCCTGATGCTGAGCGATGTTGGGCACTTTTTTTTAAATTTTTTATTGTTATGTTAATCACCACACATTACATCATTAGTTTTTGATGGAGTGTTCCATGATTCATTGTTTGTTCATAACACCCAGTGCTCCATGCAGAACGTGCCCTCCTCAATACCCAACACCAGGCTAACCCATCACCCTACCCTCCTCCCCTCTAGAACCCTCAGTTTCTTTTCAGAGTCCATCATCTCTCATGGTTCATCTCCCCCTCTGACTTACTCCCGTTCATTCTTCATCTCCTGTTATCTTCTTCTTTTACTTTTTTCTTAAGATATGTTGCGTTGTTTGTTTCAGAAGTACAGATCTGTGATTCAACAGTCTTGCACACTTCACAGCACTCACCGTACCACATAACTTCCCCAATGTCTATCACCCAGCCACCCCATCACTCCCACCCTCAAACACTCCAGTAACACTCAGTATGTTTCCTGAGATTAAGAATTCCTCATATCAGTGAGGTCATATGATACATGTCTTTCTCTGATTGACTTATTTCACTAAGCATAACACCCTCCAGTTCCATCCACATCGTTGCAAATGGCAAGATCTCATTCCTTTTGATGGCTGCATAATATTCCATTGTGTATATATACCACTTCATCTTTATCCATTCATCTGTCGATGGACATCTTTGCTCTTTCCACAGTTTGGCTATTGTGAACATTGCTGCTATAAACATTGGGGTGCACGTACCCCTTCGGGTCCCTACATTTGTATCTTTGGGGTAAATACCCAGTAGTGCAATTGCTGGATCGTATGGTAGCTCTAATTCAACTGTTTGAGGAACCTCCATACTGTTTTCCAGAGTGGCTGCACCAGCTTACATTCCCACCAACAGTGTAGGAGGCTTCCCCTTTCTCTACATCCCTGCCAACATCTGTCGTTCCCTGACTTGTTAATTTTAGCCATTCTGACGGGTGTGAGGTGGTATCTCATTGAGGTTTTGATTTGGATTTCCCTGATGCCGAGCGATGTTGAGCACTTTTTCATGTGCCTGTTGGCCATTTGGATGTCTTCTGTGGAAAAATGTCTGTTCACGTCTTCTGCCCATTCTTCATTGGATTATTGGTTCTTTGGGTGTTGAGTTTGATAAGTTGTTTATACATTTGGGATACTAGCCCTTTATCTGATATATCATTTGCAAATATTTTCTCCCATTCTATCGGTTGTCTTTTGGTTTTGTGGACTGTTTCTTTTGCTGTGCAAAAGCTTTTTATCTTGATGAAATCCCAATAGTTCATTTTTGCCCTGGCTTCCCGTGCCTTTGGCGATGTTTCTAGGAAGAAGTTGCTGCGGCTGAGGTCGAAGAGGTTGCTACCTGTGTTCTCCTTCAGGATTTTGATGGACTCCTATCTCACGTTTAGGTCTTTCAACGATTTGGAGTCTATTTTTGTGTGTGGTGTAAGGAAATGGTCCAGTTTCATTCTTCTGCATGTGGCTGTCCAATTTTCCCAACACCATTTGTTGAAGACACTGTCTTTTTTCCATTGGACATTCTTTCCTGCTTTGTCAAAGATAAGTTGACCATAGAGTTGAGGGTCCATTTCTCGGCTCTCGATCCTGTTCCATTGATCGATGTGTCTGTTTTTGTGCCAGTACCATACTGTCTTGATGATGACAGCTTTGTAATAGAGCTGGAAGTCCGGAATTGTGATGCCGCCAGCTTTGCTTTTCTTTTTCAATATTCCTCTGGCTATTCGGGGTCTCTTCTGGTTCCATGCAAATTTTAGGATTATTTTTTCCATTTCTTTGAAAAAAGTGGATGGTATTTTGATGGGGATTGCATTGAATGTGTAGATTGCTCTAGGTAGCATTGACATCTTCACAATGTTGGTTCTCCCATTCCATGAGCATGGAATGTTTTTCCATTTCTTTGTGTCTTCTTCAATTTCTTTCAGGAGTATTTTATAGTTTTCTGAGTACAGATCCTTTGCCTCTTTGGTTAAATTTATTCCTAGATATCTAATGGTTTTGGGTGCCATTGTAAATGGGATCAACTCCTTGATTGGTCTTTCTTCTGTCTTCTGTTGGTGTATAGGAATGCCACTGATTTCTGTGCATTGATTTTATATCCTGCTACTTTACTGAATTCCTGTATGAGTTCTAGCAGTTTTGGGGTGCAGTCTTTTGGGTTTTCCACATAAAGTATCATATCATCTGCAAAGAGTGAGAGTTTGACTTCCTCTTTGCCGATTTGGATGCTTTTGATTTCTTTTTGTTGTCTGATTGCTGTGGCTAGGACTTCTAATACTATGTTGAATAGCAGTGGTGAGAGTGGATATCCCTGTAGCGTTCCTGACCTTAGGGGAAAAGCTCTCAGCCTTTCCCCATTGAGAATGCTAGTCGCTGTAGGTTTTTCATAGATGGCTTTTATGATATTGAGGTATGTACCCTCTAACCCTATACTCTGAAGAGTTTTGATCAAGAAAGAATGCTGTACATTGTCAAATGCTTTTTCTGCATCTATTGAGAGGATCATATGATTCTTGTTCTTTCTTTTGTTAATGTATTGTATCACGTTGACTGATTTGCAGATGTTGAACCAGCCTTGCAGCCCAGGGATAAATCCCACTTGGTCGTGGTGAATAATCCTTTTAATGTACTGTTGGATCCTATTGGCTAGTATTTTGGTGAGAATTTTTGCATCCATGTTCATCAAGGATATTGGTCTGTAATTCTCTTTTTTGATGGGGTCTTTGTCTGGTTTTGGGATCAAGGTAATGCTGGCTTCATAAAATGAGTTCGGAAGTTTTCCTTCCATTTCTATTTTTTGGAACAGTTTCAGGAGAATAGGTATTAATTCTTCTTCAAATGTCTGATAGAATTCCCATGCGAAGCCATCTGGCCCTGGGCTTTTGTTTCTTGGGAGATTTTTGATGACTGCTTCAATTTCCTTAGTGGTTATAGGTCTGTTCAGGTTTTCTATTTCTTCCTGGTTCCATTTTAGTAGTTGATACATCTCTAGGAATGCACCCATTTCTTCCAGGTTATCTAATTTGCTGGCATAGCGTTGCTCATAATATGTTCTTATAATTGTTTGTATTTCTTTGGTGTTGATTGTGATCTCTCCTCTTTCATTCATGATTTTGTTGATTTGGGTCATTTCTCTTTTCTTTTTGATAAGTCTGGCCAGGGTTTTATCAATCTTGTTAATTCTTTCAAAGAACCAGCTCCTAGGTTCGTGGATCTGTTCTACTGTTCTTTTGGTTTCTAGTTCATTGATTTCTGTTCTGATCTTTACTATTTCTCTTCTCCTGCTGGGTTTAGGCTTTATTTGCTGTTCTTTCTCCAGCTCCTTTAGGTGTAGGGTTAGGTTGTGTAATTGAGACCTTTCTTGTTTCTTGAGAAAGGCTTGTATTGCTATATACTTTCCTCTCAGGACTGCCTTTGCTGTATCCCAAAGATTTTGAACAGTTGTGTTTTCATTTTCATTGGTTTCCATGAATTTTTTTAATTCTTCTTTAATTTCCTGGTTGACCCATTCATTCTTTAGTAGGATGCTCTTTAGCCTCCATGTATTTGAGTTCTTTCCGACTTTCCTCTTGTGATTGGGTTCTAGTTTCAAAGCATTGTGGTCTGAAAATATGCAGGGAATGATCCCAATCTTTTGGTACAGGTTGAGACCTGATTTGTGACCTAGGATGTGATCAGTTCTGGAGAATGTTCCATGGGCACTAGAGAAGAATGTGTATTCCATTGCTTTGGGATGGAATGTTCTGAATATGTCTGTGAAGTCCATTTGGTCCAGTGTGTCATTTAAAGTCTTTATTTCCTTGTTGATCTTTTGCTTAGATGATCTGTCCATTTCAGTCAGGGGGTGTTAAAGTCCCCCACTATTATTGTATTGTTGTCAATGTGTTTATTTGCTTTTGTTATTAATTGCCTTATATAATTGGCTGCTCCCATGTTCGGGGCATAGATATTTACAATTATTAGATCTTTTTGTTGGAGAGACCCTTTAAGTAGGATAGAGTGTCCTTCCTCATCTCTTATTACAGTCTTTGTTTTATAATCTAATTTGTCTGATATAAGGATGGCCACCCCAGCTGTCTTTTGGTGTCCTTTAGCATGGTAAGTTGTTTTCCACCCCCTCACTTTCAATGTGGGTGTTTCTTTGGGTCTAAAATGAGTCTCTTGCAGACAGCATATTGATGGGTCTTGTTTTTTAATCCAATCTGATAGCCTGTGTCTTTTGATTGGGGCATTTAGCCCATTTACATTCAGGGTAACTATTGAAAGGTATGAATTTAGTGCCATTGTTTTGCCTGTAAGGTGACTGTTAAATGTATGTTGTCTGTGTTCCTTTCTGATCTTTGCTGCTTTTAGGCTCTCTCTTTGCTTAGAGGACCCCTTTCAATATTTCTTGGAGGGCTCGTTTCGTGTTTGCAAATTCCTTTAGTTTTTGTTTGTTCTGGAAGCTTTTTATCTCTCCTTTTATTTTCAATGACAGCCTAGCTGGATATAGTATTCTTGGCTGCATATTTTTCTTGTTTAGTGCTCTGAAGATATC
>NW_027397094.1:3642939-3665036 GCF_003265705.2 Callorhinus ursinus | reverse complement strand
CCCTTCCCCTATGATCCTCTGTCTTATTTCTCAAATTCCTCATATCAGTGAGATCATATAATACTTGTCTTTCTCTGACTGACTTATTTCACTTAGCATAATACCCTCTAGTTCCATCTACATCGTTGCAAATGGCAAAATTTCATTTTTTTCATGGCTTCATAATATTCCATTCCATATATATATATATATATCACATCTTCTTTATCCATTCATCTGTTGATGGACATCTTGGCTCTTTCCATAGTTTGACTATTGTGGACATTGCTGCTATAAACATTGGGATGCACATACCCCTTCGGATCCCTACATTTGTATCGTTGGGGTAAATACCCAGTAGTGCAAGTGCTGGGTCGTAGGGTAGCTCTACTTTCAACTTTTTGAGGAACCTCCATACTGTTTTCCAGAGTGGCTGCACTGGCTTGCATTCCCACCAACTGTGTAGGAGGGTTCCCCTTTCTCTGCATCCTCACCAACATCTGTCGTTTCCTGAGTTGTTAATTTTAGCCATTCTGACTGGTGTGAGGTGGTAGCTCATGGAGGTTTTGATTTAGATTTTGCCGAGTGATGTTGAGCACTTTTTCATGTGTCTGTTGGTCATGTGGATGTCTTCTTTGCAGAAATGTCTGTTCATGTCTTCTGCCCATTTCTTGATTGGATTATTTGTTCTTTGGGTATTGAGTTTGGTAAGTTCTTTATAGATTTTGGATACTAGCCCTTTATCTGATATGCCATTTGCAAATATCTTCTCGCATTCTGTCGGTTGTCTTTTGGTTTTGTTGACTATTTCCTTTGCTGTGCAAAACCTTTTATCTTGATGAAGTCCCAGTAGTTTATTTTTGCCCTTGCTTCCCTTGCCTTTGGCCATGTGTCTAGGCAAACGTTGCTGTGGCTGAGGTCACAGAGGTTTCTGCCTGTGTTCTCCTCTAGGATTTTGATGGACTCCTGTCTCACATTTAGGTCTTTCTTCCATTTTGAGTCTATTTTTGTTTGTGGTCTAAGGAAATGGTCCAGTTTCATTCTTCTGCATGTGGCTGTCCAATTTTCCCAACACCGTTTGTTGAAGAGACTGTCTTTTTTCCACTGGACATTCTTTCCTGCTTTGTCAAAAATTAGTTCACCATAGAGTTGAGGGTCCATTTCTGGGCTCTATATTCTGTTCCATTGATCTATGTGTCTGATTTGCAGATGTTGAACCAGCCTTGCAGCCCAGGAATAAATCCCACTTGGTCGTGGTGAATAATCCTTTTAATGTACTATTGGATACTATTGGCTAGTATTTTGGTGAGAATTCTTGCATCCATGTTCATCAAGGATATTGGTCTGTAATTCTCCTTTTTGATGGGGTCTTTGATTTTGGGATCAAGGTAATGCTGACCTCATAAAATGAGTTTGGAAGTTTTCCTTCCGTGTCTATTTTTTAGGGCAGTTTCAGAAGAATAGGTATTAATTCTTCTTTAAATGTTTGGCAGAATTCCCCTGGGAAGCCATTTGGCCCTGGGCTCTTGTTTGTTGGGAGATTTTTGATGACTGCTTCAATTTCCTTACTGGTTATGGGTCTGTTCAGGTTTTCTGTTTCTTCCTTGTTCAGTTTTGGTAGTTGATACATCTCTAGGAATGCCTCCATTTCTTCCAGACTGTCTAATTTGCTGGCATAGAGTTGCTCAGAATATGTTCTTAAAATTGTTTGTATTTCTTTGCTGTTGGTTGTGATCTGTCCTCTTTCATTCATGATTTTACTTATTTGGGTCATTTCTTTTTTTCTTTTTGATAAGTCTGGCCAGGGGTTTATCAATCTTGTTAATTCTTTCAAAGAACCAGCTCCTAGTTTCGTGGATCTGTTCTACTGTTCTTTTGGTTTCTAGTTCATTGATTTCTGCTCTGATCTTTATTATTTCGCCTCTCCTGCTGGGTTTAGGCTTTATTTGCTGTTCTTTCTCCAGCTACCTTAGGGTTAGGGTTAGGTTTTGTATTTGAGACCTTATTTGTTTCTTGAGAAAGGCTTGTATTGCTATATACTTTCCTCTTAGGACTGCCTTTGCTGCATCCCGAAGATTGTGAACAGTTCTGTTTTCATTTTTGTTTCCCTGAATTTTTTAATTCTTCTTTAATATCCTGGTTAACCCATTCGTTCTTTAGTAGGATGCTCTTTAGCCTCCATGTATTTGAGTTCTTTCTGACTTTCCTCTTGTGATTTTTTTTTTTTTAGATTTTATTTATTCATTTGAGAGACAGAGAGAGCATGAGTGGGGGAGAGGCAGAGGGAGAGGAAGAAGCAGACTCCCCGCTGAGTCAGGAGCCCAATGTGGGGCTCGATCCCAGGACTCTGGGATCATGACCTGAGCCAAAGGCAGATGCTTAACAATCTGGGCCACCCAGGCGCCCCATCCTCTTGTGATTAAGTTCTAGTGTCAAAGCATTGTGGTCCGAAAATATGCAGGGAGTGATCCCAATCTTTTGGTACCGGTTGAGACCTGATTTGTGACCCAGGATGTGATCTATTCTGGAGAATGTTCCATGGGCACTAGAGAAGAATATGTGTTCTGTAGCTTTGTGGTGGAATGTTCTGAATATATCTGTGAAGTTCATCTGGTCCAGTGTGTCATTTAAAGCCCTTATTTCCTTGTTGATCTTTTGCTTAGATGATCTGTCCATTTCAGTGAGGGTGGTGGTGTTAAAATCCCGTACTGTTATTGTATTGTTGTTGATGTGTTTCTTTGATTTTGTTATTAATTGGCTTATATAATTGCTCCTCCCATGTTAGGGGCATAGATATTTACAATTGTTAGATCTTCTTGTTGGACAGACCCTTTAAGTAGGATATAGTGTCCTTCCTCAACTCTTATTATAGTCTTTGGTTTAAAATCTAATTTGTCTGATAAAAGGATTGCCACCCCAGCTTTCTTTTGATGTCCATTAGCATGGTAAATGCTTTTCCAACCCCTCACTTTAAATCTGGAGGTGCCTTTGGGTCTAAAATGAGTCTCTTGCAGGCAGCATATCGATGGAAACAGACTTGCCTTTATTTGCAGAGTTTATAGAGAATTTTGAAAGCTTGAAAGAAAAGATCTCTAAAGATAACAGGTAAACAGATTTATGTTTAGGTTAAATTAAAACAGTTCCTTTCAATAGTAGGTGTGCTGAATTTTATTGGCCTTTAACTATTATACCCATAGGTCCTTTTGATGTGTTCTGCCAACAAAATGCTCCGATGATATTTTGCAAATTGTATTTGAGTATGGATGAAGAGGAGAATCACAGTGGGTGGCATATGCATGTGTCCTCAAGCAGAATCTGGAATTACATTTGATAGGGATGTAAGTTAAACTTTAATACATCTCATGTTTTTTGGATGGTCTTGCTTTTATTTATTCTAACATGAATGTGTACAACAGACAATATTGTCTATACCCTTGAGGAGCTCAGAGATTATTTTCAAATTGCCCTTTTCTTATTCCATGGCCTAATTCAGAAAAGCTCCAACAAGCACATTCGCTCAGATGTTATAATGGTTAGGATACAAATTACTTGACAACCTGGTCGTATAGCTGTAGTAACACGGGTAGGCTCTGTTTCAGCCCATATACCGGGATGTATAGCTCCATCAAACTAAGAAATGGCAGTAATATAAGAACATGTGTTGTAAATGGGGTAGTTTAGCAAAGCATTTAATGGTAATTTTGCTGGAGATTGCAGTAAAGGGAACAAGAAGTTCACATTTCAGGCCCGCAGTGCTCTCTCTTGTAAACATTTACAATGAGCTGATTAAAGGATCATTTGCTCTTTATGTCTACCATTTCACCATTTGAGGCTTTGTACACCAACTTATAGCAGCAAATGATTATGGTTCAGAAGACAGCTACCTTTTATTTCTTGTGATGTATTTTTAAGGGAAGTGCAGAAGGTAATTTATCTAGAGTGAATGCAATAGTTGAGAATATGTGTTGGCTGGAAAATCAGATTATGGCTGCTAATCTGATGTGTACATAACAAATCAAAGTGCAAAAGATCTTAATGCAAAAGAGCTTTCACCAAGTATACTAGAAACTGTATGTTGCTTTATTTAATGTTCAAAGAAACAAATTCAATTTCTGAGTTAAAGGTATAATTTGCGATCATTTTTTAAGGCAATAGAAAATGTAAGTATAAAACACAAAAGCACATATTTAAAGGTGTATTCATCGTGATTTTTAAATCATTCTCTCTGTAGATGAGGTGCACGATGTAAATTGTAATAGATAGCTAAATGTATAGGATTCTAAAGTGTTAATGGTCTTTATGGGTGATGAACACTTCCTTTTTTACCCAAACAGTGACATTCAGAGTTGAATTCTAAGGTGTGTGTCTCTGGCTAACCACTGAAGATCAGAAGGCAAGACCCTTACTCAAGGTGAGGGCCTCAGTGAGTCCTCTTGAAGACAGGTCCCCGCTGGAATCAGAAGAAGAGGAAGGGGGGGCCACAAAGCCCTGTAGTTGAGGGTGTAGTCCAGATTAATCACATGGAGAGTGCCCTTGTCCTGTGGGAAATTAATAACAGACACGTGTGCAGGGACTGAGGTTTGGGGTGTTGGTGTAATACACACGTTTCAGAGTGAAGGAGATGATGGAGCTGCTCCAGGCTCCAAATCCAAGGTGGATCTGCTGCTACACCAGATGGTGGACAATGGTTTTAAACACAGACCCATATTTCTCATTAAGAAGAAAAAGAAAAAATGCAGGGTGGCCTATCAGTGATGGCAGGAAGAAAACATGAAACCCCCTTGCCTTAGAGTTCCTTTCTCTGAAAATATTTGATAAACGTATCTTTTAGGAGCTCGCCTTTGAAGCAGAAGCATATTTGGATCACTTGTCTTCCGATGTATCTCCAGGTTGGCATCTGGTGTCTCTCTTCAGAAAGAGTTCTTTCTGAAACATGAGAAGTCATTATGTGGCCATGGACTATCTTTTTAACATACAAGAGTTTTATGAGGCTTTAACTGGTTGGTTTGGTTTTAGTCATTTTTTTCTCCAGTTCTTGAATTCTATATTATTGTATTTTAACTTCCTAGATTTTCTGCTCTTTCTCTCCAAATTCCCTTCTAGAATCTGTTTCTGTAGAACAGCTCTGGAAGTCTCCTTCTTGGGTTGCAGGGTTAAACAGATGACATACTTGTGCTTTTCTGTCCTTGGATTAGCTTCATGTATGACTCTTTTCCCCCTGAGAGTTCAGTAATCCTCCATAGTAATGCACCTTTCAATTATTTTCATACTCTTTTCTTTATTCCCAAATTGACTTGGAGATTTTCCACTAGAATGTTTTCAAGCCCCCTTAGTGTTTGCTTAAGCAGAGACACTTCCTTAGAGTGAATATTTTATCTGGTTTCTCTAAAAACTGCCCTTACTCTTTGATTGTCTAAAATCACACTATGAAGTTCTTTAATTCTTTTGACATGATTTCAAACATTTCCCAGTTTACTGTTCATGAAGATGATAAATTCTCTTCATCATCCAGAGGAGTTCTGAAAACAACAACAAAATAGTAGTGATTATAGGCTCTCAGAAAATTCTGGAAAACCAAGCCAGCCTTTGGTGCTTAGGATTATATTTTATACTCATCATATATTTCATTATATACATTTTAATTAAAAAGGATTGCATTTAAACGTGTTTTTAGGCTTTGATCTCTCTTGGCCAACATTATCTCAAATGGTCACCTTCCTCCAGTATATATAAACCCTTCCTAGATATTTCCACTCCAAGATTATCATTCAGCTCTCTTGCCACCTTGTTTTCTGCTGAGTAGTGTGCCTCGCTCATTAACATTGGCTTTCAGGGGTGTCTTGGGTTATTTTTCTTGTTGGCTGCCACTGGCCAGTAGGTCACTTTCTTCCTGTGAAATCTGCTTCTAACCGGATTGTGGAACTTTACCTGGGGCACGGAAGTGTTGTGCTTCTCACTTCTATGGTAGGTTTCAACTTTGGCTCCATGGCTGGTGCAGTTTTCCTGGTAGCCCCATATAAAATCATATCAGGCTGTGAACAGCTAAAAACTGGGCTAGGAAGATGGCTGAGACATTAGAAATTCCAAGAAGCCCCACAGTAGCCAGTGTGGCAAAGGCTGGTCTGCAGCCGGAGACCACGACTTTCTTAAACTCATCTGTGAATTCCCAAAGAGATATAACCAAAACGCAGTAGATGCATCAATAGTTCAGTAACTCAAAAGAAAGCTGGAAGGGGAAATAAACCCATTTTTAAAATAATGGAATAGGCAGAAGACAAGGGATACTGGGGGGACCTAAATCCAAACATATAAATAATCACTGTAAATTATCTGAACATACTAGTTAAAAAGCGGACACTCTTAGATTGGATGATAAAGTAATACCTGACTATATGTAGTCTACAAGAAAGTTACTTTATGTGTAATGGAATAAGTAGACTATAAGAAGAAGAATGGGGGAAAATAGGCCATCCAAACTCTAATCAAAGAGCTGCAGTGGCTCGATTATCTGACAAATTAGACTTCAGAAGAAAATTTTCAGTTATAAAAAGTCATATTACATTGTGTGAAAGGGTCAGTTTGCCAGGGAGACGTAACAATCCTAAATAATTATGCATATACAAACAGAGCTTTAAAATGCGTTTAAAAAAACAGAAAGAAATGAAAACAGGAATAGGATAACCCACAGTTTTAGTTGGAGACTTTAACACTCCTCTGTCAATAATAGACCTAATAGACATAAAACCAGCAAGAATGTACAAGAACAAAGACCACTATCAACCAACTGAATCTATTAGACATTTATAGAACCCTGCACACACCAACAGAAAAATATTCTCTTCAAGTTTTTCCGGAACATTTACCAAGGTAAATCATATCTCAGGCCATAAAGCAAACCTTGAAAAATGTAGAAGAATTGAAGTCATACGAAGTATGTTCTCTGACTATAATGGAAATAAACTAGAAATAAATAACTGAAGATCCCCAAACACTTTAAAATTAGACTGTACACTCCTATACAATACATTGGTTGAAGGCAAAGTCTCAGAGGAAATTCGAAAATACTTTTAACTGCACAAAAATGAAAATATGGCATATCAAGTTTTGTGGGATACAGCTGAAGAGTGATTAGCAGGAAATTCATTGCATTAAATTGCTTATATTAGAAAAAGAAAAAATCAAAAGCAAATATCTGAGCTTAAGAAACCAGTAAAAGAAGAGCAAAATAAAGCCAAAGCAAACTGATGGAAGGAAATAAAGACAGGAGCAAAACTGAGTAACATTGAAAACAGGAAAACAAGAAAATCAATGAAATAAAAAAGATGATTCTTTAAAAGATCAATAAAACTGATAAACCTCTAGCAAGACTGACAAAGATAAAAGGGGAGAAGACACAAATTTCAGAGATGAAACCGACCAATGCCAGGGATAAAAATTAATACTGAAAAAAAACTGCGTACATGAATGCAACAATTTACATGAAATAGTCTTTGAAAACCACAAACTCAATTACATGAAATAGATATTCTGAATAGTCTTATAAATACTAGAGAGATTAAATCTGTAATTAAAGAGTGGGTGGTGGGGTAACAGATCATCAGTACTGAAAGGAGATGTAAGAGAAAAATCAAACATGACTGTTCAAGACTTCTTAGCCAAAGCTGTATAAAATTAGTAGAAAAGTAATGACTGAGGCCCCCCGTGTTAAAAAAAAAAAAAAGAAAAGAAAATAGACTAAAAATTGTGCATACATTTTTGTATCTTTATGATAGTCTTAATTTTACATTTAAAAAATGTTCTTGAAGAGCAGGTTTAATCATGAATATATTTAGAACCAAAGCAAGGTAGTGTAAGATTGTTAACATAGTATAAAATACGATTTCCAGTTAAATGTGAATTTCTGATAATCAACAAGTAATTCCTTTTAGGATAAATATGTCCCATGAGACATTTGGGACATACTCCAAATAAAACCAGACACACAAAATCAAGTACTCTGGAAATTAAAAAGCATCTGCTAAAGAACAAAGCACTTCATATAGTATTCCACCCAACAATTTCAGGAAGGCTGCAATTTATAAATAATCTATCTAGAAAATGTTTTTTTAATAGATGAAATAGAGGATAGAAGAAAAAAAGTACCTCCCAAATAGTTATTAGCTAATCTTAACATTGACGATATTGTCACCAAACATAAATCAGATAATGAAGAATAAAATGTCTTTAAGATGCTGAAGAAAGCATTACTAAGTAATAAAAATCACAAAGCAGCCAAGAAATGGCTCTAAATCGTTCTGCAATATCTGAAAACACATGACAATATCTGAAATCTTTGGGCAATGTGCTGATATGGCAGAAGATACAGCCAAGACAGGTTTCCACGTGTGGTGGTGCCCCTTTCTCTGTGGTTCCCTTCCTGTGGTTTAAGTTACCTGAGGTCACAAGGTCAGCCAAGGTCCAAAGCAGATGTCCTCCTAGTATTCTCAGGTGACTAGTGGTCTAACACTATGTCACACGGTCTAGTCGTTCACCTCCTTTCACCTCATTACATAGGCATTTTTATCATCACGAGAAGGACGAGGACAGCACAATATTTAGAGAGAGAGTCCACACTCATGCTACCTTTATTACAATAGATTATAATTGTTCTATTTTATTATGAATTATGGTAAATTTATTACCATGCCTAATTTATAAATTAAACTTTATCATAGGTATGTATGTATAGGAAAAAAAATAATATATATAGGATTTTGTACTGTTTGTGATTTTGGGCATCCGCTGGGGGTCTTGGACTGTATCCCTCATAGGTAATGGGCACTACTGTTCTTTTTAACTTTTTAACTTTGAACTGACTAATAAATCAGCTCTTGTAGTTTCTAGCACTTTGTCGTCACTCTCTATTTCCTACCATCAATACTACAAAATGAAAGATTCTACGTGAATGATAGACACCACAAAAATGAAAGATACCACAAAATGAAAGATTCTAAGGCTCTTTACTTGTTTCTGGGAGAAAACAATCACTTAATTGCTGCTCATGAACTCTGTTTCTAGATGGTGTTGTTATTGGATAAGTGAGTTCACATGTCATTGGCTCACTCTATTTCTCTGTAAAATAACTGGGATTCAGTTTATACTTCTTAAATTGGAGCATAAGTGTCGATGGGGATAAGAGATAACTTTCAGAGTATCCAAAAAGTTACAATAGCAAATATGAGCACCTTGTTAAAACACAGAATGAATAAAGGACGATCATTGCACAAGTTCCTGACATGCTGATTTATAGGATTATTGAAGTATTACCAGAAATATGATGGAATCGGGTAATGTTATTCAGAAAAAGCATTCTTCAAGTGTTAAAAGAATACCAAAGGACATGCTTGTGTAAGAGCTAAATTGTGTTCTAATGTGGTGAGTCCCGATTTGTTGATAATATAGTTTTCATTTTGCCTACTGGGGAAGTTAAAGTTTGGATCTAGAGCCTAATGTTCTGGACACAAGAAAGTAACCGTCATTCTGAGCACTATGACCAGATTCCCTCCTTCTCTACTTTTGCCTGAAGCAGAACTTGGCTTCTCCAAATATGTGCTAAATGGGATTATTCCCTATTGGTTTTAAGGAATGCAAAATTATTCATGTGTTCAATGTAACAAATGTTTAGCCCACTTGATCTTTCATCTGTGGTGATCATTCCTGAAGTCTCAATAGATTTATATGATAAAATACAAACAAGGGATACTATTTTTAGTTTTAAATAAAGTATGTGTATCAGAAGAGAGATCTCCTACAGCTGTTTTAAGCCCTTTTTGCCCTTAGAGGCACTCAGTATAGGAATCGGCAATACCCAGATCCCCTACAGCTAGATGACTTTGTGTATTATTGCTGGCTTTGCTAATTTACAGAATCCAGGCACACTACCCTTGGGGGACAGAACTTGAAATTAGAAACTGTAAGTGTAAGGAGAGGAATAGTAAGTTTAAAGAGCTTAACACCATTGTGCAATAGCGGTGAACCTTAGAGTTCATTGTCCTGTAGCTAGTCAAATACCCATGTGTCTTAACAGGTTTACCTCCTAACCATCCACACAGAGGAGGACCATTAAGGATCTATTAGTGATTCCTAAGTTTTAAGTATTCACTGTCATAGAAACGTTCTCTCCTAAATGCATATTTCTCTCAGTCAGCAGGTGGATAATGGGAAATATAAAAATGAAGTCTTATTTGAGGGTTTAGAAAAGTTTGCCCTGAATATAGATATACTTCCCTTGTCAAGAGGTTACAATCTGAGTTTCGGTGTGAGTTAGCTGTCAGATGTAGGGGGCGGTCTGGTGCCAGCTAATCGGGTTTTGCTGGTAAACCCCAGTTACCATTAGCGCCTTTTCTCTGAGCTTGCAGACACATTTTACAGTTTGCATTAGAATGTTCTTATGGACGCAGTACAGAGATGCTTTCTGTTAGAACTCTGATGGTCAATTAACCGGGGAAATGGTTTACTTTAGAGTCCTCACCAGGGATTGTTCTGATAGGGTCAAGGTATGGAGCTAAGGGATTTGGTCCTATGGCTGAAGCTTAAAATGTCATCGGTTGAAGATTGTCCTCACCTTTCTGAATGGGCAGACACAGCTCATTATATGACACAGATCAAGGAGGTCTCTTAATGCTCTGAAATTGTAAGCAAAGTGCCATGTGAATGCCCATTTTTATGGAATCCAGGAATTAATTCTCAAAGGAGTTCATAAAATTATTTAAAATGTTAGAGTTCTCAAGAATCCTTTTAAAAAGGTAATTACTTCAAGATTCAGCTCTTCTAATTCTAGGAAGCCCTGAGTGACAAAAACTTAAGAAATATAAATGAAACTGCTTGAAAGCCTTTCCGTGCTAGCAATGGCTCATCACAATGATTCAACATTTCAGTTAAAGTCATAGACCCAGGATGGGAAAAACCCAGTGGTTTCCAGTTCATGCCTTTTAAATGTTTGTTAAATGTGTCAGTTGGTTAAATAATCAGACTTTTTTTTTATTAGAGTAACAGAGATTCTGATTGTTTTACCACACTGACAGTAGTCTTCATATTTATACATTTGCTCATTTTTAAGAAGAAAATATTTATTGACAAGGCATGATACAAGGCCCAGTGTCCATTGATCAAGGTAGACAGACTCTCTTCCCTGGCTTGGGCTATTGTTAAGAAATGATGACTATATGAGCAGTGACAGTTGGCTGATATAAATGCCACAAGGGAAACATTACACTGTGTTGTAAGAGTAGTTTGCTGCATCCGCTAACTGCATCCAGGAGTGAAGGAAGACTGTTCGAGGGAGATGATACTTCAGTTGATACCTGAGGGATGTTGGACCACGGGGCAGGGTTAAGAAGAGGGAAAGAATATTCCAAGTGGAGGAAACAGAAATGTGTTCATAGCATCTATGATTTAACAAATCTGTATTTAGTCCGTTTTTATTTTGTGCTCAGTAAAATGGAAGAAATTTAATTATTTTTCTAATAATTATTATTTTTTAAAGATTTTATTTATTTATTTATTTATTTATTTATTTATTTGAGGGGGGCTGTTAGGGGCAGAGGGAGAGGGAGAATCTCAAGTAGACTCCACGCAGCATGGAGCCCAATGTGAGGCTCGATCTCAGGACCTTGAGAACATGACCTGACTGAAACCAAGAGTTGGTCGCTTAACCAACTGAGCTAGCCACCCAGGTGCCCCTATTTTTCTAATGATAATTATAAGAAAATATCATGCTTGTATTGTCTTTAAGTAACTCCCAGACAAGATCAAGTACAATGGGATTAGAGGAGAGGCACTCACTAGGAGTAAAGAGTATGTTAATCCCTGTATCTATCTATCATCTCTCTGTTTATCTTTTGTCTATCCATCCACTCCATCATTGATCTATCTATCCATCTATCTCTATCATTGATATATCAATCTATCCATCCATCTATGTCTGTCATCAATCTGTCATCTATTAAGAGAGAGAGGCACTGAGAAAAAGAGAGTGAGACTTAAGAGATTACTGATTCAGAAACCAATGAACTTATTCCAACCCAAGGGGAAAAATGTGAAGCTGGTAAACTTCACTTACAGAAGATATGAGAGAAAACAAGCATATGAAAGAACCAAGTCCCACAGGCATAAGTTTGCATTGGGGAAAATCAAGGAGGTTCTCTTTCCTATGAAATTCTAAGCTGTAAACTGTTTTTTTAAAGATCTTATTTATTTATTTATTTGAGAGACAGAGAATGAGAGAGAGAGAGAGAGCACATGAGAGGGGAAAGGGTCAGAGGGAGAAGCAGACTCCCTGCTGAGCAGGGAGCCTGATGCGGGACTCGATCCTGAGACTCCAGGATCATGACCTGAGCGGAAAGCAGTTGCTTAACCAACTGAGCCACCCAGGTGCCCCTAAGCTGTAAACTTTGAAAAGTGACAGATCTAGAGGAGAAGAAAAGACCTGTTGCACAAAACACTATTCAAATGAATTTGGATAATTGATTTCTTTTTTGTTTTCTGAGTAAAGTTTTCTTGTTTTTCTATTAATTTTAAACCAAGATCTAATTAGAACCTATTAAGAGACATATCGAAATAACAACTGAAAAGTCAAGTATGCATTTAGTTTATAAGATAAAGCAACAAGTTGGTAAGATAAAGCAACTTATAAAATAAGATATATTTTGTATTTTGGTATGAGGGGGAAAGAGTGATGTTGAATTTCATTTAAAGTCTTCACAACAAAAGTTTTATTCGTATTGTTTCTCTGATTCTTTCCCTTCCTTCTGATTAGGGAATAACAAAGACTAGATATGAAATATTTGTTTATTTTTGAATCTTTTAAACTGAATGTATTGTTCTGATTCATTCCATGTATGCAGTTTTGGCTAAAGAAAAACCAAGAGCCACTTTGCCTTTATTTTGCAACTTCATAGATTCATTGAAGAAATCACTGAAGTCAAAATGGCCTGGATGAATCCTTTTCTTAAGGAGAACCAGACCACCTAAAACTTCCTGAGACTTTTACTGCCATTTTCAACTCCTCCTGGAGCCAGTTTTCAAAGCAGAGGAATCTCAATGTTATTCACTTTCAAATCATTTTTCTTCCCAACCTAAATCTTTTAATGATGTGCATCATTCTCAGTGTCAAAATGGCTAGCTGCCAATGCTTTCATTAGCAATTTAGAGTACAGTACAATAGCACCAAATACCATAGGATACCTCAGAATAAACCTAACCAAAGAAGTAAAGGATCTATACTCTAGTACCTACAGAACACTCATGAAGGAAATTGAAGAAGACACAAAAAGATGGAAAAATATTCCATGCTTATGGATCGGAAGAATAAACATTGTTAAAATGTCTATGCTACCCAGAGCCATCTATACCTTCAACACCATCCCGATCAAAGTTCCAATGACATTTTTCAAAGTGCTGGAACAAACAATCCTAAAATTTGTATGGAATCAGAAAAGATCCCAAATCGCCAAGGAAATGTTGAAAAAGAAAAACAAAGCTGGGGGCATCATGGTGCCCGATTTCAAGCTATATTACAAAGCAGTGATCACCAAGACAGCATGGTGCTGGCATCAAAACAGACATATAGACCAATGGAACAGAATAGAGAGCCCAGAAATGGACCCTCAACTCTATGGTCAAATAATCTTCGACAAAGCAGGAAAAAATATGCAATGGAAAAAAGACAGTCTGTTCAATAAATGGTGCTGGGAAAATTGGACAGCTGTATACAGAAGAATGAAACTTGACCATTCTCTAACACCATACACAAAGATAAACTCAAAATGGATGAAAGACCTCAATGTGAGACAGGAATCCATCAAAATCCTAGAGAAGAACATAGGCAGTAACTTTTTTGACATCGGCCACAGCAACTTCTTTCACGATCCATCTCCAAAGGCTAGTGAAACAAAAGCAAAAATGAACTTTTGGGACTTCATCAAGATAAAAAGCTTCTGCACAGCAAAGGAAACAGTCAGCAAAACAAAGAGGCAACCCACAGAGTGGGAGAAAATTTTTGCAAATGACACTATAGACAAAGGGCTGATATCCAAGATCTATAAAGAACTTCTCAAACTCAACACCCAAAGAACAAATAATCAAGTGAAAGAATGGGCAGAAGACATGAACAGACACTTCTCCAAAGAAGACATAGAAATGGCTAACAGACATATGAAAAAATGTTCATCATCATTAGCCATCAGGGAAATTCAAATCAAAACCACATGAAATAGCACCTTGCACCAGTTAGAATGGCAAAAATTGACAAAGCAAGAAACAACAAATGTTGTAGAGGTTGTGGAGAAAGGGGAACCCTCTTACACTGTTTGTGGGAATGCAAGTTGGTACAGCCCCTTTGGAAAACAGTATGGAGGTTTCTCAAAAATTTAAAAATAGAGCTACCCTATGACCCAGCAATTGCACTACTGGGTATTTACCCCAAAGACACAGATGTAGTGGAAAGAAGGGCCATATGCACCCCAACGTTCATAGCAGCAATGTCCACAATAGCCAAACTGTGGAAAGAGCTGAGATGCCCTTCAACACATGAATGGATATAGAAGATGTGGTCCATATACACAATGGAATATTACCCAGCCATCAGAAAGGATGAATACCCAAGTTTTACGTCCACATGGATAGGACTGGAGGAGATTATGCTAAGTGAAATAAGTCAAGCAGAGAAAGTCAATTATCATATGGTTTCACTTATTTGTGGAACATAAGGAATAACATGGAGGACATTATGAGAAGGAAGGGAAAAATGAAGAGGGGTGGGAATCGAAGGGGGAGATGAATCATGAGAGACTATGGACTCTGAGAAACAAACTGAGGGTTCTAGAGGGGAGGGGGGTGGGGGGATGGGTTAGCCTGGTGATGGGTATTAAGGGGGGCATGTACTGCATGGAGCACTGGGTGTTATACGAAAACAATGAATCATGGATCACTACATCAAAAACTAATGATGTATTGTATGATGACTAACATAACATAATTAAATTTAAAAAAACACTTTAGAGTACAGTATTGTGTACTTTGGCCTTTGCCCATATATGTATCTGGAATGTGAATGTAGTTTCTCAATAATTTTATTCTAGAATGATAAAACATGGATAAACACAAGTAGCTATGGGGCAAGGGTGCATCTTGATGGCAGTGAATCAGAGAATCTCAGGATGGAAGGGGCCCTTCGGCTCTCATCTGGGTTTCTTCTAAACACCGAGCAGTTGAAAGCCCCAGACTATGGAAGCAGGTGGCTGTCTGTTGCATGCATGATATGGAGCCATCACACAAAATGCATGTTCCCATGCTCTTGGGAATCCAGAATTTTACATCTTCATCAAGAAGCCTGTCACCGAAAAGAGCAATTTTGTTTGTACTCCAGTCTTCGTCTGAAGATAATGCATCTCAGCATACTACGGAAGGCGCTGGGCCAGCAGAACTATGTCTCCTAACTCTTTATACCCTTAAGTGGCTGTTGTGGTAATGGTGACAGGACCTACCTGTTTATTTAAGTAATAACTGATCGTACCATAAAGATATGGGAACGGTGAAGGAATTGCTCCTGCTTCATGGGACCCATAGGTTAAATTAATTGTCTAGCTGACAAATTCTTCTGTCAATCAAGAGAACGCATCTTTCCTCCTCATGGCAGTAGTTTTTTCTTGCATTACTTTAGGATTTTGTTTTGTTTCCATTTTAATGACTGCTTCAAAGAGGAGAATCCAGCCGGAGAAAGCCAAGAGGGTTATGGGAAATATGGGACTGGACAACCCGTCTTTGGCCACTTACCAATGACAAATGGCGTTCTTTGTGATTCCTGTCTTGTGGGCTGCAGAGCTAACTGGTAAAGGGAAGAATCAGAACAGCGATTCATAAAATTGCACAACATGGAAAAGATCCAAGCTATACAGTTAAGTGTTATCTTCAGGGGACAGATGAGGCCATAAAATTCTAACATCTAATTCCTGTGACAAAGCTTGTAAAAAGAAGAGAAAACAGTGCATCATAAATCCAGCCCTCTGCCACTGACTGGAGCAGAAGAGAACCTGGTACAATTTCATTTGTTTTAGTCACAAGGTTAAGAATGTAAACTTGTGAAAAAACAGCTCTATGATTACGACTTAGCTTCAGGGTCCTCCAGTTAAAGAACTTTGGGATAGAAAATTATAGAACAGTTGCAGAGCAGTGTTCTCAAGCAGTCTTTATTTCCACTATATTTATTTCTTTTAAAGATTTGGTTGGGGTTTATGAAAGAAGCTCTGAGATATAAAACATTTCAATTTGGATAAATTAAAACTTCTAATTATATCAAAAGGTATCACAGATATAATAACTATCAATGTAGGGGTGCCTGGGGGGCTCAGTCAGTTAAGCAGCAGACTCTTGATTTCAGCTCAGGTCATCATCTCAGGGTCCTGGGATCGAGCTCTGCTTCAGCCCCATGCTGAGCATGGAGGCTGCTTAGTATTATCTCTCCTCTCTCCCTCTGCCCCTCCACCTCCGCTCACATGTGCTCTCTCTCTCTCTAAAAAAATAAAACTAAAATAAAAATTAAAAAAAATACTACCAATGTATATATAACTACCAATTTATAATATAACTACCAATTTGAAAAATAATTTTTACCTAATCTAGCTCACTGCTTAGGTCTTTGTAATTGCTAATATTTTGAGAGAGAATGTGTCAATTTATGTAGACATCAATTTGAATTATGTAGACATCGATTTGAATTATGTTTATAATTAAATCAGGATTGCCTGAAGCATTTTGCTCTTGTAGATTTGTTTGGTTTTATATTTTTGCTTCCAGCCTGAAAACATTGCCAGTCAGAATTCTAGAAAAGTCATTCCTGTTTCAAAACATTGAAATCCCTTGAAGTTCTTTCAATTCTTGGACTGCTTACTCCATCTCTAAAGGAAATCTCCTAATTTCATCCATTTCCATGACTTTATTTGTCATTTAGTAACTCCCAAATATATATACCTTCTACTCATATATTAATTTATTCCCAGACTTACATTAAAAAAACCTGAAACACGGACCTTATTTCCTTCTTCTTCATAGTCCAATGTTTATAAATTCCATATGAGTGAAGGACACTGCCATCCACGCAGTTGTACCAGGAAGGAAATCTGGAGCCATGTTTCATCTATTCCTCTAACTAACTTCCCCTGTCCCATAGATTACTAAATTCTGTAACACATAACTCCCAAATTTTGTGAATAAGTACACTACTTTACATCACCATCGCTCTACCCTACTTCAGACTGCCATTTTGTCCTGCAGAAAACACCACAATAGCTTCTTCACTGATCTTCCCTTCATACAATCCAGTTTCCCTGCTGAAACAGAGTTATTTGTTCAAATCTAAACCTGCTCAACTCATCAACATTTTCCATCTCTCTCTCACTCCCAAAACTATGTTTCAAACACACTATTTTCTTTTTTAATTTCCTGAAATAAGCTGCTCTCTTGCCTCTAGGAACAGCTCAGCATAAAGCTGTTCCTTACACTTAGAATCTTCTCTCCCTGTTTGCTAATCTACCTATCAATTTTTATCCTCTTTGCTAATTCTACCTGCTAATTTTTCCCATGTCTTTTCCCCCACCCCAATGCTGGACTAGTACCCCTCCATTATTCATTGTCTGGCACCTTCTTAGCAACTTGTCATTTCTCTTCCATAATTATTAGCAGAGTCTCTTGTAATTGTGTGATTTCTGAGTTCTGCAGTATAATGCTTTCCAGTGCAGAGAACATGTCTACTTCACTATAGCATACTCAAAAACTTAACACAGTACCTAAAACATTTAGCACTCAGTAGGTGTTCAGTAAATATCAATGGAATGAATACATGAGTGGGTAAATGAGGAATAGTTAAACCAAAATGACATTTGGTATTACTACAGAATAAAATGGTTGTGTTCTGAGCTTTAAGACATGGAATTTCTTTTCATTTCAATCTCTAAGGATATGAGTCATCCGATCCTTTGGTTCTTTGTTTCTTTCTGTCCATTTTTGCTTTCAAGAAGATATAGGAAATTGGGTTCATCATTTTTCTTGTACAGTTGCTGCCAAGTATTTCTCCACTAAAAATCAAAGCCAGTTCTAAATCAAGGCAACATCCAGTCTTCTTCCTTTCCTGTTATCTCCGCACAAACCTATATACGTTTTTGAAATCGTAGACTTTAAAGCACTTTTAGGTTTACAGAAAAATTTAACAGAAAGTATACAGAGTTCACATTACTTCTTCTGCCTCCTCACAGAGTTTTCCCTATTATAAACAGATTATATTAGTGTGATACATTCGTTTTATAATTGATGTACCAATATTGATACATTATTTTTAACTAAAGTCAATAGTTTACATTAGGGTTCACTCTCTGGGCTATTCATTTCTTTGGGTTTTGACAAGTGTACAAGGACATGTATCCACCATATATTACCATACAGAATAGTTTCACTACCCTGAACAGCCCCTGGGCTTCTTTCCTCCCTCCTTCCTCCTGAGCCCCTGGCAACCACTGATCTTTTTATAGTTTTTGTAGTTTTGCCTTTTATGCAATTTCATATAATGGGACTAATAGAGTACATAGCTTTTTCAGATGGGCTTTTTTTTCCCCTTAGCAATATGCATTTACGTTTCCTCCATGTCTTTTCAAGGCTTTATGGCTTTTAATGGCTGAATAAGATTACATTGTATGGATGTAGGTCAATTTGTTTATTCATGCGTATATTGAAGGACATCTTGGTTGCTTCCAGATTTTGGCAGTTATGAATAATGCTGCTATAAATTGTGTTCATGTTTTTGTGTGGGCATTAAGTTTTCGCCCACCTGAATAAATACCAAGGAGGGTGACTGCTGGATCTTATGATAAGAGTATATTTAGCTTTGTAAGGAACTGCCAAACTGTCTTAAAAACTGGCTGCCCCGTCTTGCTTTCCCATCATGAATGAATGAGAGCTCCTGCTGCTTCACGTCCTCCTCAGCATTTGGTGCCTGTAGTGTTTTGGATATTGGCCATCCTAATAGGTATGTGTGATATCTCGTTTGGGGGTTTAATTTGCAATTCCTTAATGATATATGATGTTAAGCATCTTTTCAATATGTGTATTTGCTGTCTTTATATCTTCTTTGGTGAGGTGATATTCACATCTTTTGCCCATTTTTTAGAAACTGTTTTCTTATTGTTGAGTTTTTTTTAATTTTTTATTGTTATGTTAATCACCATACATTACATCATTAGTTCTTGATGCAGTGTTCCATGATTCATTGTTTGTGCATAACACCCAGTGCTCCACGCAGAACGTGCCCTCTTTAATACCCATAACCAGGCTAACCCATTCCCCCACCCCCCTCCCCCCTAGAACCCTCAATTTGTTTTTCAGCGTCCATCGTTTCTCATGGTTCGTCTCCCCCTCCGACTTACTCCCCTTCATTCTTCCCCTCCTGCTATCTTCTTCTTTTTCTATTTTCTTAACATATGTTGCATTATTTGTTTCAGAAGTACAGATCTGTAATTCAACAGTCTTGCACAATTCACAGTGCTCGCCATAGCACATACCCTAGCCAATGGCTATCACCCAGCCACCCCATCCCTCCCACCCCCCATCACTCCAGCAACACTCAGTTTGTTTCCTGAGATTAAGAATTCCTCATATCAGTGAGGTCATATGGTACATGTCTTTCTCTGATTGACTTATTTCACTCAGCATAACACCCTCCAGTTCCATCCACGTCGTTGCAAATGGCAAGAGCTCATTCCTTTTGATGGCTGCATAATATTCCATTGTGTATATATACCACTTCTTCTTTATCCATTCATCTGTCGATGGACATCTTGGCTCTTTCCACAGTTTGGCTATTGTGGACATTGCTGCTATAAACATTGGGGTGCACGTACCCCTTCGGATCCCTACATTTGTATCTTTGGGGTAAATACCCAGTAGTGCAATTGCTGGATCATATGGTAGCTCTATTGTCAAATGTTTGAGGAACCTTCATACTGTTTTCCAGAGTGGTTGCACCAGCTTGCATTCCCACCAACAGTGTAGGAGGGTTCCCCTTTCTCCACATCCCCGCCAACATCTGTCGTTTCCTGACTTGTTCATTTTAGCCATTCTGACGGGTGTGAGGTGGTATCTCATGGAGGTTTTGATTTGGATTTCCCTGATGCCGAGCGATGTTGAGCACTTCTTCATGTGTCTGTTGGCCATTTGGATGTCTTCTTTGGAAAATGTCTGTTCATGACTTCTGCCCATTTCTTGATTGGATTATTTGTTCTTTGGCTGTTGAGTTTGATAAGTTGTTTATAGATTTGGGATACTAGCCCTTTATCTGATATGTCATTTGCAAATATCTTCTCCCATTCTGTCAGTTGTCTTTTCGTTTTGTGGACTGTTTCTTTTATTGTGCAAAAGCTTTTTACCTTGATGAAATCCCAATAGTTCATTTTTGCCCTGCTTCCCTTGCCTTTGGCAATGTTTCTAGGAAGAAGTTGCTGCGGCTGAGGTTGAAGAGGTTGCTACCTGTGTTCTCCTTTAGGATTTTGATGGACTCCTGTCTCACGTTTAGATCTTTCAACCATTTGGAGTCTATTTTTGTGTGTGGTGTAACGAAATGGTCCAGTTTCATTCTTCTGCATGTGGCTGTCCAGTTTTCCCAACAAGATTTGTTGAAGAGACTGTCTTTTTTTCCATTGGACATTCTTTCCTGCTTTGTCAAAGATGAGTTGACCATAGAGTTGAGGGTCCATTTCTGGGCTCTCGATTCTGTTCCATTGATCGGTGTGTCTGTTTTTGTGCCAGTACCATACTGTCTTGATGATGACAACTTTGTAATAGAGCTGGAAGACCGGAATTGTGATGCCGCCAGCTTGGCTTTTCTTTTTCAATATTCCTCTGGCTATCTGGGGTCTTTTCTGGTTCCATAGAAATTTTAGGATGATTTGTTCCATTTCTTTGAAAAAAGTGGATGGTATTTTGATGGGGATTGCATTGAATGTGTAGATTGCTCTAGGTAGCACTGACATCTTCACAATGTTTTTTCTTCCAATCCATGAGCATGGAACGTTTTTCCATTTCTTTGTGTCTTCTTCAATTTCTTTCATGAGTATTTTATAGTTTTCTGAGTACAGATCCCTTGCCTCTTTGGTTAAATTTATTCCTAGATATCTTCTGGTTTTGGGTGCAATTGTAAATGGGATCGACTCCTTGATTTGTCTCTCTTCTGTCTTGTTGTTGGTGCATAGGAATGCCACTGATTTCTGTGCATTGATTTTATATCCTGCTACTTTACTGAATTCCTGTATGAGTTCTAGCAGTTTTGGGGGGAGTCTTTTGGGTTTTCCACGTACAGTATCATATCATCTGCAAAGAGTGAGAGTTTGACTTCCTCTTTGCCGATTTGGATGCCTTTGATTTCTTTTTGTTGTCTGATTGCTGTGGCTAGGACTTCTAATACTATGTTGAATAGCAGTGGTGATAGTGGACATCCCTGCCACGTTCCTGACCTTAGGGGAAAAGCTCTCAGCTTTTCCCCATTGAGAATGATATTCGCTGTAGGTTTTTCATAGATGGCTTTTATGATATTGAGGTATGTACCCTCGAACCCTATACTCTGAAGAGTTTTGATCAAGAAAGGATGCTGTATTTTGTCAAGTGCTTTTTCTGCATCTATTGAGAGGATCATATGATTCTTGTTCTTTATTTGTTAATGTATTGTATCACGTTGATTCATTTGTGGATGTTGAACCAGCCAGGAAGCCCAGGGATAAATCCCACTTGGTCATGGTGAATCATCCTTTTAATGTACTGTTGGACCCTATTGGCTGGTATTTTGGTGAGAATTTTTGAATCCATGGTCATCAAGGATCTTGGTCTGTAATTCTCCTTTTTAATGGGGTCTTTGTCTGCTTTTGGGATCAAGGTAATGGTGGCCTCCTAAAATGAGTTTGGAAGTTTTCCTTCCATTTCTATTTTTTGGAACAGTTTCAGGAGAATAGGTATTAATTCTTCTTTAAATGTCTGATAGAATTCCCCTGGAAAGCCATCTGGCTCTGGGCTTTTGTTTGTTTGGCGACATTTTTGATGACTGC
>NW_027397094.1:3635932-3637939 GCF_003265705.2 Callorhinus ursinus | reverse complement strand
GCATTGTGGTCTGAAAATATGCAGGGAATGATCCCAATCTTTTGGTACAGGTTGAGACCTGATTTGTGACCTAGGATGTGATCAATTCTGGAGAACGTTCCATGGGCACTAGAGAAGAATGTGTATTCCGTTGCTTTGGGATGGAATGTTCTGAATATCTCTGTGAAATCCATTTGGTCCAGTGTGTCATTTAAAGTCTTTATTTCCTTGTTGATCTTTTGCTTAGATGATCTGTCCATTTCAGTCAGGGGGGTGTTAAAGTCCCCCACTATTATTGTATTGTTGTCAATGTGTTTCTTTGCTTTTGTTATTAATTGCCTTATATAATTGGCTGCTCCCATGTTAGGGGCATAGATATTTACAATTGCTAGATATTCTTGTTGGATAGACCCTTTAAGAAGGATAGAGTGTCCTTCCTCATCTCTTATTACAGTCTTTGTTTTAAAATCTAGTTTGTCTGATATAAGGATTGCCACACCAGCTTTCTTTTGATGTCCATTACCATGGTAAATGGTTTCCTCACTTTCAATCTGGGGGTGTCTTTGGGTCTAAAATGAGTCTCTTGCAGACAGCATATTGATGGGTCTTGTTTTTTTATCCAATCTGATAGCCTATGTCTTTTGATTGGGGAATTGAGCCCATTTACATTCAGGGTAACTATTGAAAGGTATGAATTTTACTGCCATTGTATTGCCTGTAAGGTGACTGTTACTGTATATTGTCTCTGTTCCTTTCTGATCTATGCTGCTTTTAGGCTCTCTTTTTGCTTAGAGGACCCCTTTCAATATTTCTTGGAGGGCTGGTTTCGTGTTTGCAAATTCCCTTACTTTTTGTTTGTCCTGGAAGCTTTTTATTTCTCCTTCTATTTTCAATGAGAGCCTAGCTTGATATAGTATTCTTGGCTGCATATTTTTGTTGTTTATTGCTCTGAAGATATCATGCCAGTCCTTTCTGGCCTGCCAGGTCTCTGTGGATAGGTCTGTTGCCTATCTAATGTTTCTACCATTGTAGGTTACAGATCTCTTCTCCCGAGCTGCTTTCAGGATTTTCTCTTTGTCTCTGAGACTCGTAAGTTTTACTATTAGATGTCGGGGTGTTGACCTATTTTTATTGATTTTGAGAGGGGTTCTCTGTGCCTCCTGGATTTTGATGCCTGTTTCCTTCCTCATATTAGGGAAGTTCTCTGCTATTATTTGCTCCAGTATACCTTCTGCCCCTCTCTCTTCTTTTTCTGGGATCCCAATTATTCTAATGTTGTTTCATCTTATCATATCACTTATCTCTCGATTTCTGCCCTCGTGATCCTGTATTTGTTTCTCTCTCTTTTTCTCAGTCTCTTTATTTTCCATTATTTGGTCTTCTATATCACTGATTCTCTCTTCTGCCTCATTTATCCTAGCAGTTAGTGCCCCCATTTTTTATTGCACCTCATGAATAGCCTTTTTGATTTCGACTTGGTTAGATTTTAGTTCTTTTATTTCTCTAGAAAGCATTTCTCTAATAACTTCCACACTTTTTTCAAGCCCAGCTAGTATCTTTAAAGTCATGATTCTGAACTCTAGGTCCGACATCGTACTCATGTCCATAAGAGTAGGTCCCTGGCTGACGGTACTATCTCTTGTTCTTTTTGCTGAGGTGATTTCTTTCATCTTGTCATTTTGTCCAGAGAATAGATGAATGAGAGAACAAAATGCTAACAGGTTATTAATGTCCCCAGCAAATATACTCTTTACAAATCAGAAAAGACCTGAAACCAGGGGAAAAGAAAGGGAAAGAAAGGAAAAAGAAAGAGAAAAGAAAGAAAAAAAAACCCAAAAAGATAAAGATAAAAACAAAAATAGAACAATACAAAAAATCCAGAATATGGTCAAATACGATCAGGCTAGTGTGTAGATCAGTGCCACACACTAGATTTTTGGCATATTTTTTTCTGTTAGAAAAAAGTGCGTTCTAAAATTATAAAGGAAGAAAGACATATATGTACAAAATAAGGGTTGATACAATGAA